>NC_046222.1:5001319-5313448 GCF_009819885.2 Catharus ustulatus | reverse complement strand
TATATTGCTATAGAGGAGGTAATTACAGATATTCAGACATTCTCAAGACAAGCAAGTTTTAAATAGCAGAGAATTCACATTTTTAGGTTGTTTGGAGAGATGTTCAAACAGTAACTCTGCATACACCATGGTCAAAGTGTGCAAACCACATCCTCCTATTCAATTGCCCAGAAATGTGTGGGTAGAACTTCTTGTCAGACAGTGCTCTTTACAATATTCAGCATTTGTTTGGTGCAAAAATATCACAGGGACTCTTTCTAGCTGAAGTAGTTCACCATATAATAAGCAAGTGTGGAGTAAACTCCTTCCCTTATTCCCCTAGCTCAATTTATTTCTTTCTGTCACTACATGACTTATCCAGACAAATGTTCTGACATAGGAGGTCTCCTTGCTCAAATGCATCTCCTGGAGTTTCATTGCTGTAGCAGGGAAGTTTGAACACTGTCACCGACATCACAGGAGATCTCAGCTCTAAAGTGAGTGATTGTCTCTGCATCACAAGGTACCTGTCAAAGGGCTCGAGGTAAAATGAAGCAAGCTGATCTGAAATAAGGATAAGAGCTTCCCCAGGCCCTAGTAAGGAAAAGGATTGATGGCTTGGAGCACAACCAGAATGAATGAACTCCAGAATCCAGCACCCAGGGAGAGCAGCCTCCCAAGAGGTGTCTCTGTGTTCAGCTCAGCTGGTGTCCCAGCAGCAGCTGCAGAAGGACAGTGTGGGGACATGCTGGCTCACAGGTCCTCAGGGCTGCGGTCACTGCAGTCAGGGAAAGGCCAGCCTGAACACACAGCCAAGGAAGATGACAGGCCTGTGTCCCTTTAGTCCTGCCACTGAAATACAAACACTGCTTGCTGCAGTCTGCTGTCATTAAGGCATGGTCACTTCTGAGCCTTTTGAGGCCTTTTTCATACAAGCAAGTCCCCTGCTGAGCAATTAGTCCAGCTTGCCCTTTGCTTGGCATCACTGTGGAAACAATGCAGACCATGGACATGCTCCAGATGACTCTGGCCTTTGTTGCCAAGAATGGAATGACAAGTATCATGCCCTCAGCAGTGCATTTTCTGATCTGGCTGTCTATACATATAAAGCATAGCTTAGTAACCCAAAATAATCCTTTTTTCACGCAGCAAAAGACTGACTCATGACACCATTTCCTCCCTGTATAGAGCTGTATTTCTGTTTCCTTCTTTCACACTACATCCCCCACACCTGGTCATTTCCTTGCTCTAACCTCATCACCACAATCTTCCACTTCAGTACTACCCACTTCTTCACAGGTGACCCACTGCTCAGAGAGGCTGCAGAGACCACAAGGCAGCCAGAATTTGATACGTGGCTTCTACGTACAGAATTACTGCCCACAAATTCATGGTTTTTTCCATTTGCAAATTTCCAAGTGTGTCTAAAGAGCAGTCAAGCACCTGGACTTCTTTTCAAGTACAGAAATTCAGATATTACCTTGTCCCAAAAAGAGTGCTCCCCAAGCACATGGGGATTTAAAAAAAATGAAAAAGAGAAACTAGCAATAAACCAGACATTAATATCAGCCAGCAGTTTATCCTGTCTGGTGGCTGTTTTGTCTAGATGCTGCAGGATTCCTTCCTTCCAGGCTACTTCTGCCTGAAGTTCAAAAAGTCCAAAGGTATCAGCCAGCACCATTTGTGGACAGCCTTGACAGTTATGGGAGATCAATATGATGTACCATTTCCTTGCTGCTCTACTCATCTCCTATTCAAAGCTGTAAATAAGCCCAAGCTGTAGCAATCTAGGCACAAAACTCAAGCAGGAAAAGAGGAACTTAATGATAAGTACCTTATTTTCTATTTTAATAACAAAAAAAAAATCCACTAAAAAACAGAAAAAGAAAAAGCCATTTCATTCTACACTGCCATTTCACAGGTGGGTGCATTTTCTACACTCTTTTGCAACATCAGAGATTTAGAATTGCAAAGATATTTGTAAAAGTGAGACCAAGGTTTGAGTCGGCAGCAGAGGTCAGATCTCTCACCAAGTAAGGTGCAGATGCTATTGATGTCCTCACTTTCCATGTTCACAGAGGGCACAGCAAATTGATAGAAATATTAAACAATCCAGCCTTAAGTCAGGACCCTCAAAGTGGCTTTGTTGGTTGTTTTTTCCTCTCTTGTATTTAACACAATCCCCTTGCTTTACTGTCTGAGCACTTCATTGTCTTTTATAGTAATTAAAATAATGCATCTCCAGGAGAAACAAGGACATTTCCTTTGTTCTGTGTCCTCAGTTAGAGATAAAAATTCATAGCAGAGAGAGAGACAGAAGGAGAAACTATTGCCCAAGTTTACAAAAGAAAACAGCTGCAAGGAATTAAACCCAAGTCTCCTCACCTACTATGACATTATTTGATTCTCTCCTTAGGTTTCCCTATGTTATTTTTTAAAGTCTGTAAAACGTTAAAGTCAGGAAACAAGTAAGGCAGTTCCTTTGACATAAAGGTCTAGGGTCTAGAGTAGAGATTTGATGAAACAATATAGAAATATATTATTTTTGGCTACTCTCTTTATTGTTAACCTTTACTGTTTGAAGTCATAGCTGGGATTTCAGAAAATAGTACAACTGAGATTTGCTTAGTTTGCCATTAACAGCTGTGGTATCAAATCCACTGGGTTTTCAATAATTTTAAAATCCAGGAACACAGAGTAAGCCAAACACCAAAACTGGGACTCCAACAAGTGGGATTTTGAGGTAAAACAAAGCAAAAACCATCAGAGACTCTGTGAGTACTCAGTGAAAACAAGCAAGGCTATAGTCAGCTGGTGTTTTCAGAGATGGTGGAAAATGAAAAATAATTTCACATGAGGAAATTCTGCATGAAACCAATAGGAAAAATGTTAAGCAGGTTTCTATGGAAGGCCACCATCAAATTTTCACTCTGTCCATTCAACATCACACAAAGATGGCTCCTCAGGCTGCCACTTGGTCCCCTGATGAAGGATGGGATTTTCCAAACATCAAGCAGATGTCAAGCTCTTACTATATCTAGCAGTTTTCTGATCCAGATACAGCCACCACAGGATTTGAGGCGGGGTGGATTCTCCTTAGGCAAGTAATGACTTTTGGTGTGTCTGTTTATCCCACCCACACTCCCAAAGAATGGACACAAAAAAAAAGTGGGAGTTATATTGAATGTCTACCTTGCATCCACAGATACTCATTTCCATCCCTGCCCAAATGGCTGCTGAACCCTCTGATGTGAAGCCATCACACAGCAAATTAATGATGAGACTGATAATCAAAATTTCCTAACACTTTGCAATAAAAGACTTTATTTGCATCACTTCTCAAGGCTTTTCACTGCTCAGACTGACTCTCTTCTGCCTCATCACAGGAGTGTCTGGGCTAACACAGAGTCCTGGCCCAGCCCACCCTGCCAAAGTATCAAAAGCAAACTTAGACCAAAACGCCCTGCTCACTGCAGAAAAAACTCCAAATGTTTTTCTGTAGCAGGTCTTACCCCCACACACCTTTTTCCTACCTTAAAGAGCAGGGGCTGTGTATTACTCCAAACACCAACTCCACAAGATCCTCTGTTTCTCCCAAGGCACAGGGATGCAATGAGAGGTTTGGGACTCTCAAAGCAATTAAAGGTACTTTGCAAGACCTGTGCAATATCCACAGCTGTAGGCAATTCCCTGAGCTTCTCGGTCCTTAGGACAGGCCTTTTTGCAGGACAATCCTCTTTCCCCATCCTTGCAGGGTCTCCCTGTGTTCCTAATGTCCATTTCAATAGAATGTACCCTTATCTTCAGAATCAGCTGAGCTGATGTTTCTTTTGGTTTAGAAGAGAAATTCCCAACATCTCGACATCTTTAACATAAAGAAATTCCCAGCTTCATTTAAAATAAAATCTTGAGCTTTTTTGGTCCATTCTTCACCACTTAGTTCCCCCTAGTTATACATGATTTTTTCCCTTAAACTAAGATCACATCCCCATGTTCCAGGTCACATCAACTAAATCAACCTCACTTACTTGCTCAAGGGTTTTTTCTACAGCTTTCTCCTCTAGGTTGCTAATGTTAATCTCAAAAACAAAATTTTAAGTCATATCAGCCCCTAGTTCATTGACTGTGGAGTTAAATAGATCTTCTGTTGTCACTCCTGTGGCATATGATTGCTAATGGTTTTCAGTCTGGATGACTAAGAAAATTTCCTGTGACACAAATCTCTGGAGTATTTCACTCTCTAAAATAGTGTTCAGTAATTCTTTATTTGCATCCAAATTCAACTCCCCAGTCTATCCCAGGAGGGCTTCCTTTGACATCTTTTCCTGGAATAATTCTGATGGGAACTAATCTACGTTATCCACATTACCACTATTTTTTCTTCACATCTTTAAAATGTGTTTCTACTCCTCCAACACCTTTAAAATCATTATTCTATTATTTCTGTACAGCCCATTTCCAACATGATTGCTCCTGTCATGTAATGATCACTGCTGCTCTTCCACCTCAATGTAGTTGATGATGATATTCAATTTCCTGCTCTAACAACACCTGCAGTTAACACTTGCTTGGTGTGAATACCGTATCTGTTGCCTCCTGACCATAGTTCTAGGCATATAAAAGTAAATACTTTGATATTACCCACTTAACTACAGTTGGCAACAGTTTTACTCCCTTTTCCCCTTCTCGTTGTATTATAAAAATAGCTGTAAAGACTTCACTACTTTTCCTTATTTTATTCATTTCCTTATTTAGATTTCTTTTCACAAGTCTTGTTAGGTGTGATCTTGGGAAGCTGTGTCTTCAGCATTATCCACCCTCAGATGAATCCCCTTTGCGTGCCTTTTCCTCCTAACCACACTCCTTGCACTGACTGCAGTGATCTGGAGGAACTTTTCTGTCCTTCCTTTCAAAGTGTTTTACCAAATTTCACCTAAACCAAGCCTTTCTTAAATATCACTTTCACACAGTTATTTTTTTAACAGGGAAAATCCACTGTTGATCCTTCCTGTGACTTTCAGAATCTTTTTCAGCCTCCACACCCTGCCCTAGTCCTTCCTCAGGGATGTGGTTCATGAATCACTGAAAACCTGACCAAATTTTCCTTTCCATGGTTGTTTACACTCCTGGATGTGCCCTTTTGGGGGCAGGTGGGAATCTTTGAGGTCCTCTCCCTACTATCCTTCCTGATTCTTGCCTCTCTTTTGGAGTGAGGTGCCTTGCTTCTCTTCTTTGCCACTAGTGTTTCTTTTGCTACCTGCTGATTGTTTCCTTCAGCTTCACCACAGTAATGCTTCCTCCTCTCAGCATTTAACTACCAAGAAGTGGGTTTCAACCACCAGCATAAATAATTTTTCACAGAACATAATTAAATTTTTGGAACTCATTGCTTCATCTTATAGATTAAAGACAAAAATGGTTTGGTTGGAAGGGACCCCATATTTTATCTGGTTCCAGCCCCCCCTGCCATGGACATAGAATACCACAGAGCCATTCAAGTACTGATTCAGACCCAATTCCATCAAACTTTTCCAGGCTGAGCTCTCCACTGATGGCACTAAAACTGGAAGGGCAGAAGCACTGCCTGCCCATCAGGCAGTGTCTGTATCTAAAATGTTTGCTGAGGGTGAACTCCAGATACGGGACTGGCCTTGACATTGCATCTAGTAGATGTATTCCAAGAATTTGACTTTTTACACATTTTTTATCACACACACCCTCCTTTTTTTACAGATATGCTAATTCTCCATTTGCACTTAAGCACAATGACTTTTCAAATGCAAGCTCTTGTGCAGTAACAGTAGAAATTCTATGCCAGTTTTTGTATATGTATTTATATATGTAACTACTGAATAAGGAAAATGGGACTAATGCATTTGCAAATCATTGTGCAGATTGATCTTAAATCATTCTTTGTGGTATTTCAGCATTTGTGAAGAAAATGTGAGATTAGCCAGCAATAATGCCTGCATGAAGCCATGTCTGCTATGTTTTCTTGCCAAGCAATCCAGTTTTAGCAGATCAAGAATCAGTCCCCAATGCTCTTTGCTACTCTGAAAATCACAGGAGCACACTCAATTGTTGGCCCCGTCTTTTCCACGCACATCCTTTGTGTGATCAAGAATGATCTTCAACACATGAGCACTGTTAATTAGTATTTTTCAGTGCCTTCTTGCAGCTGATGGTGAAGTTATTTCTTGCATACAACACAGATTTTGAAAAAAATCACACTGCAGGAAGAGCTTGTTTAACAAAAGCTAAGTTTATCTCATCAGCTGCGTAGCTCAGCAGGAGTGATTTGACAGAGCACAGCACGGGTTGGGGGATTTTATTTTGGGCTAGCTCTGGTCTGATCCTGTGAGCTGAACACCCGTGAGCAGCTGGAGAGCTTTAGGTGAACCCCTGGGGCGCTGCAGGAAAGATGCAGCGTTTGCTGTGTGCTCCAAGGCAGCTGAACAATACCAACCCCGCGCAGTGAGCACGGGACCACCGGGAGTTTCTTTCCAAAAGCACATTCCTGACCCAGGCTAACGCTGTGTGAATGCATCTGCCAACAGATGACTGCAGAAAACAACAGCCACAGGAGAGTCCCAAGGACAGAACATGGACACCAGCTCCAGTGTGATCCAGCCTCTCTGTATCAGAGCTCAAATCTCTTTTTGCTCATTTGACAGGCCCTATTTAAAATGTGTTTTTCTAAGAGTGTGCTATAGAGGGATTATGACAGCTGCAAGCTGAGAGCTAAAGAATGTTTTGTGTTTAGCCAAACATTTCCTCTGTGCCTTAGCATCTTCAATGTGTTTCTTATTCTCTCCTCTATACCCTATCCCAAGCTGCCTCCTACACCAAAATTAGCTCCAATTAGGGCATTAATATCTTCACTTCAAAGATGCTGCAGCTGGTCAGTACTGACCAACAGGGATTACATTTTTTTTCCTGTCTTACACTA
Organism: Catharus ustulatus; assembly: GCF_009819885.2. Classification (NCBI taxonomy): domain Eukaryota; kingdom Metazoa; phylum Chordata; class Aves; order Passeriformes; family Turdidae; genus Catharus; species Catharus ustulatus. The sequence goes on along the minus strand of NC_046222.1, from coordinate 5,306,520 downwards.
GACTAATACCAGGATAAGAGAAAGGCTCAAAATACTCATAGGAAAGAAAAAAAAATTCCATTAGTCTGAGATGCACTGTACAGTCACTGTCAAGATGGGATTTCCATTTGTGTATCAGAAATTCAGATTTTTTCTGAAAGAGGGAAATGATATGCAAACAATATTCTAATAGAAGACAAAGACTGGGATTTTGAGTGCACAGAAGAAAGATTTATTTCAGGTTATGGTTTCCACAGCAACTTTTCATTTTATTCCTCGTGTCTATCTGTCTTATAAGGTCTTTCACAACATTTATATATAATGAGATGTTCTTTTATGGGAAATTATTAAGAAATTAATTTCTCAAGGAAAAAACCCGTAACTTTTCCTGTGTATATTCCTGCAGCTTCACACACACACAGAGCAATGTACCTATGAATCAAGATGTTTGCATATAAGTGCAGATTTTTTTTTTTGCTATCTATAGCAGCATGAAATTGGCAGCCACTGTTGATTACACAAGAATGACAATGATGAAGGATGTGATACTAAGTGTAGCTGTAGTGTAGATATTCAGACCTGGAGACAGGCAGTGCTCCTGAAGGTACCAGAGCTTTGCAGGCACTAACTTGCCTGATTAAGGAGGCAGCCCTAACAAAAACTGACTGGTGGTGTTGGATTCCCATCTTCCTGAGTTGCACAAAAAGATGAGCAGCCAGACCAGAGCTTTTCAGCAGTGGGCTCACTCATCTGTTTATTCCACACATCATTCCTCTCACACGAGATGGAGTGAGTTACAGGACATTCGTGTACTAAACACGTTGTTTTGCCACATGTGGCTGTGTGTTTTGCACAGAACAGGGGGTTGTATTCTTCAGAAATCATAAATCTAACAAAGAAACTATTTCGGGGGGGTGTCTGTGGTTTCTCTTTCAGACGTACACGTGGAAATCTAAACTATAAGCACAGCTAGATACAACCATTATGATATGACAGTATAAGCACTGTTGGACTGTGGCAGAAGTGAGACAAAAATCAATCCCAAAAGCACTTAGCCTTGTTTGCTCAGCAGTACTTATTGACAGCTGAGAGAATAGAATGAGTGGAAATGAAATTTTCAGAGCTCAGTACACACTGATGAGATTAAAGTCAGAAGACCTAGAGAGGGACCATCGGCATAAAAATGCCTTAATAATGTAGAATCCAATGTTTACAGCATCCTCTTTCCTATTATAGCCCTGCTGGTGACTAAGCCTTGCCTGGTGCATTGACCTTGGCTGGCTACCACCTGACAGTGCCCAGCCAGACACTCTCTCACTCCCCTTCCTCAGCACAACAGGGGGAGAAAATATGATGGAAAAGTTCATGGGTCAATATAACAACAGGGACATCACTGGTTAGTGTCATGGGCAAAGCAGGCTTGACTTGGGGAAGTTAATTTCATTTATTAGCAATTAATAACAGAGGAGGATAATGAGAAATAAAAAACAAAATTGAATCCTTTGCTCTCACTCCCTCTTCTTCACAGATTTATCTCATATTCCCCAGCCCCAGCAGTGCAGCAGGGTGGGGAATGGGGTTTGGGGGTTTCAAACCTCTTCACCTCCATCACTCCCCCTTCACACAGTTCCTCTGTTCCAGCAAGTTCCTTACCATGGAATAAAGTCCTTCAGGATCTGCTCTAATGTGGATCCTTCCCACAGGCTGCAGTTCTGCATGACTGCTCCAGCATGGGTGCTTTCCATGGGATGCAGTCCTTCAGGAACAGACTGCTCCAGTGTGGTTTCTGCCAGAAAACCTGCTCCTGTATGGATCTTCTCCAGGGTCACAGCTCCTGCCTGAAGTGTCCTCCAGGATGCGATCCTCATGAGCTGCTCCTCTGTGGACCCCCATGGGCTCACCACAGGCTGCAGGGGAATCTCAGCTTTGGCACCTGGAGCACCTCCTGCCCTCCTTCTCCACTGACCTTGGTGTCTGCAGGGCTGTTCCTCTCACATTTTTCTCACTCCTCTTCCTCACGGGTGCTGCAGAGTGTATTAAATATTCAGAAAAGTTTCTTCACTGAGAAGTTGGTCAGGCATTGTAACAGGTTGCCTGGGGAAGTGGTGAAATCACCATCCCTGGATGTGTTAAAAAACATGTATATGTGTCACAGAGGAACACAGTTTGGTTGTAACCATGATGGTGCTGGGTTAATGGTTGGATTTTAGTATCTCAGAAGTTATTTCCAACCTTAACAATTCTATGATTCTGTAAGACAGATGTCAGCCAAGAACAAATAAAATGCTGCATGTTATGTATTTAGATTTGGTATGTGAGCTTAGATTCACAGAAGTCTAAGAACAGAAGATGTTTCTCATCAAGAGTGATTAATTTCCTATTATGCATTGGGGGAAAAAACTAAAAAGTGAGGGAGACCTGCAGTAAATATGTCTCTGTGGAGAAGTTCAGTGAAAAGCACTAAAAATTCCAGAACAAATCACTATTTGGAACCTCTTCTTATACACATACAAAAGGCAATAAAAGAATGAAGAATAAAATTGGATTTGATGCCAAAAAGAGAAAGAAATAAAACTAGATGATAAAATACTTGGAGAACATAAAAATCAATAAACTGAGAAAACTAGTGCATGAAAAGTTTGGGGAGGAAAAAGAGAAAAGTGGGTACTTGCTTAAAGAAGCACCATTAAGAGCAAAAGTACAAACTATGGCATGACAGAAGTGATAGGAAATGTAGAATAAATCCCACTTGGTTAATTATTGAGTTCTTCACTGTCTCCAGTACATGACAGGTGAATACAGATTGTGGACACAAAATCAAGGAGCTGACAAGTTATCATTAACAGCAAAGACCACAAAGTCAGAAAGACCAGGTCACAAAGACATCACAGGTGTTACAGTTGCTAGAGGAGGACCAAGGAAAGCATTATTTTCTCATCAGAGAAGAAAAGCTGTGACAAATTGATGCCAGGAAGGTTAGATAAAACTTATAGCTACAACTTCAAATTTAGGAACCCTGAGCTCTTCACTGAACTGTCAAATACCCTTTGGACATCTGCTCCATTTCCAGAGCCTGTAGGAAAATTGTTTACCTTCATTCCAATCCTGGTGTTGAAATTTGTGATTTTAAACAAATATTGTTCATAATGTGAAGTCACATTTCAGTTTATGAGACTCTAAACATAACACTTTGTCACCATTTTTTTCCATATTCAGTGAAGAGAAAGAGGCATCACAACACCTGCTATTTCCAGAAGACAAATTGTTCATAGATTAATCAGAAAGCAGACATCATCATTATTACAAAGAGTGTCCTATGAACAATGTGAGGGAAAATCCACACAATAAACAGGAGCATTTTCATCTATAATCACATCTGGTGCTAAAAAGCTCAAGTGACATTCAGTCAACTGTGCATTTGACTAACAGTCAATCTGAAACAGCAGTGTCACGCTCCCAGGCTTTTAAAAAAATTTTTTTTCTTGTGACAATGTGCAAATAGTTCACTCCAATTCCCATCACTTTTTTGTAGCTCTCTCACAATGATTATTCAACAAATAGTCAGCATTTTCCTACACATTTTGGCAGCCTAAAATACCTGCTTTGATTAAATTTTCTTTCAGTGCGAATAAAAAGAGTATAGGGTCACCAAAAGTGTACTTATAATTTGGGGGGGAGGGCAGAATCATGATAAATACACTCATTAAAAAAAAAATCAAGTTGCTTATTTGAGCAATGCACATTTTGAGTTGTTCTTTGGGTTACACCAAGCCTATTCCATACAAAATCAGCATGACAGAAAATACTAAAGTGATTTATTTCTCATTCTCAAATACTCAACAGATCAACTCATCAGCCCAAGAAGCAGGGCACAGAGAGCTCTGGTCGTGGCAGGCAGAGAGAAGCCACCAAAGCCCACACCAGGAGCTCCACATTGGACGAAACCCTGCCCTTCAGTCACAGCCAACAGTGAAAGCACCTATAGAAGCTTTATTGATATCCCAGCCTTTCTTACAACCACCCCCACAGCCACATTAATTCTCCTTGGCCTGATAACTTTTATTAATCATACACAAGTGTAAAAAGGGTAAGGGCTGATTTTATTCCAGGACAGCCCATGTCATTGCCAGAGAACCTCATTTCAGTGCTAAGCCTGCTCAGAAATTCTACATTAAAAGTTTTAGTGACGAATACACCAAAACCTGCAAAGCACACACACGCACAAAGCTCACTTACCGTCACACTCTGCTGTGCCCGTTTATGTAACCAGCAAGCTGAAAAGGAGGATTTCAGGAAGTTAGAATGGTTTGATGGTGCAGGGCACACAGCTGTTATATCCTCTAGCTGCCCCCAGCTCTTGAAAGACTTTCCTCAAAAACATGTTAAGTTCTTAAATTTTTTTACATCCTGCTTTTTAATGCACGCTTGCTTTATTTTTCCCTTCATTGAAACTTTTGGTCATGCTAGGTGTCCTGGTTTCTTCTGGGGTAGAGTTCATTTTCTTCTTAGTAGATGTGTTTTGCATTTAGCATGAGAAATTAAACAAATCAGCTATCTAATATGCCCCATGCTCAATTATCTGAAAGATATCAAAGTATGTACACTTGACCAAGGGAAAACTTATCACTGCTCATGGAAACAGAGCAGTTTGTGCTTAGTTTATGAACTGTCATTCTTAAGTATAGAATTTTGTGCCAGTAAATGCAGAACAAACAATTCTAAAAACTCAAAGCCTGCCCTGTTCTCAGAAAGAACACTTTTCATCCTGAGTGAATCTCTGACATGTCAGTAATGCATTCATATCCCAATACTTTTGGCTCTTTCCAAACTCCAGATTTATTTTAAATTGCCACCCCTTGTTTTCTTATGACTTCTCCAAAAGGACAGTGAATATATGAACATTTTCCTCAACCCTTGCCTCCCACCTCAGTCTCAGCAGTAAAGTGAATGCCCTTGTACCTACTCAGCTATGGGATTGTAATGCATTTCAGGTTCACCAAAGGACTCACCTCTGCACCTGAAAATCAAGCATAAAGTCACCCCAGTGACAGCAATGACACCTGCAGCTGCTCCTCTCAGGGTGTAGAGAAGCATTTGGGAAGTGTCTGAGCAATGAGAAAAGAGAGCAAGTTACAGAGCTACATGTCAGGATCCATGCATTTGTGACATAACTGCCTACCTTAACTGGAGAAAAAAGCTAATCCTCTGCTTCCAAACAGAGAGAAACAGATGAGCTGTCTGCATGTCAACCAGATACAAGGAGCTGCCTCACACCCCCAGTCTTTTGTGTGTACAAACACATTTTCATTTTCAACTCATCTGCCTTTACACTCTCCTTTTCTTCAAGTACTATTAGCTCTGAACAACAAAACTGAGCAGCCATCCCTGCAAAATATTGTTATTAATGATGGTCTATATACTGATTCCTGTTCTTCATGCCTTTACTGAGATATTTTGGGGATATGAGCATTTATTCAGCTGTTCTTACAAATCCTACTGCAATAGACTCCCAACAGGTCCAGCACAACCAGAGGAGAAGCTGAATTTTAATCTTTACTACATTTGGAACACTTGCAAGTCTCAGACAGACATGTCCCAAGGAAATCTTCTCCAGGCCATCACCACTGTGGAAAAGCTGGACAAAATATTGTGGGGAAGGTGCTTTTAGATTCTTTCTTGTTTCTCACTATCCTGCTTTGATTTGACTGGCAAGAAATTACTTTGTCTCAAGCCTCTTTTGCCTGTGACAGAAATTGGTGAATGATCTCTCCTTGTCTTCACCTTGACCCATGAGCTGTCCATTGTTTTTTTCTCTCAACATGTCTTGTTGAAGAGGGAGGAGCAACAGAGCAGCTTGAAGGGCACCTGGCAGCCAGCCAAGGTGAACCCACTGAAAGCAGAATAAGGAATTCTTGTAAAACAGAACAGGAATTAAAAAAAAATCATACTGAAAAGTTCTCCATATCATTTCACAGAGGATTTGATTTCAAAATTATTAATTTCTCTCTCAACATGCACTAGGACTTCACCTTATAACCTACTTCCAGGGCCCTGGCATTTAATGGGAACAGCTGCACAGAACAGCAGAGAGGAGCCCAAAGCATGATGAAAAGCAATCATAAAATAACATTATTTACATCTCAGCTCCAAGTCCAGAGTCTGGTTCATGGCTGGGTGAGTCACCAGGCAGGTGACAGAGGGAATTGAGCTGTTGGTCCAGCCAAAGTAGCTCACTCTGGTCACTGTTCCATTGGGGTGATGGAATTCTTCCTCAGAGCTGTGATTGCTTGCAGGGATCCAGGAGATGTCAGCAGGTGGCTTTCCTGCAGCTGCCTGACAGACAGCCACCCTGCTCGGGTCGTGGGTCAGAGTCACCGTAGGAGGGACTGCAGAAAAAATTTTTAAAAGCCACAACCATTACTTATATTCATATTTTATATTTCACATTCATTTTTAGTATAAAATCACCAACTGAGAAACTGACAAACAAGTGGTATTTTTTAGATTGTATAACCAATTAGTGAGATTTTAAAATAATTTAAAATATTAGCACATCTTTAAGGAAAAACAATATATCAAAAAGTCCAAGGTGGACACCTCAAAAACTAGCAGGCTGCATCTAAAATACTGCTTCCTCCTCTTTTCCAAAAGGTAACGACTGTTTAACAGGAGATGGGATGACAGAGAGGAGTGGATTAAATAAAGATTTGCAGTTTAACTGATGAAAAGGCAGAATGCTCAAGCTTCAGGTACAATATTTAGGAGTTTGAATATGTAGAATCAAAAATCTGATAGCAGGGAAATAGAAGAGGAGTTGGACAGAACTGTTGTGCTTGAAGTCCAACCTCTCACATTCTGCATTTGGCAAAGCAAGGAAAGACTCACACCTACATCTTTATCAGAAAGGTAAGATTCTGCAGGGAACAAAAAACAGATTCTGCAGGAAACCCAAAACCAAAACAAACTAATAGAAGAACCCAACCAAAACCCAAAAAATTCAAGTGACTAAAATTACTAAAAGCAATCATAGAATTGAAAATCTATTTCTTATGATTTTTAGTTATATGGAGATGATTTAACTATTATAGCCAAAACACAAAGTCTTCCTGTGTTTGTTTTGGGTTTTTATAATTTATGGAAACCTAGATATAGTTTATATGAAAAAGGTGATTTGATGTCTTCATTATGCTTCCTAATATTATTTTGCTCCTGCCTATGTTGCAAATAGACTACAGTAAATTCACGAATACAAGCCGCACTGAGTATAAGCCGCATCTCTGGGTGTTGGCAAACATTTCGGTTTTTGTCCATAGATAAGCCGCACACGAATATAAGCCGCTCTGTCGTTCGCAGCGAGGACCTGCGTGCAATTAGTAACAGAACCGCGGGAGGGCGGGGTTTACTGGCTGAGCTAAGGCTGTGTAGGCTCGGCCCGCTAGGGGCCGCTGACGGGGCCAGGTGGGCCAGCACGGTGCTGCAGCTCGGGGCCGGCCGCCGCTGCCACTGGGCTCAGTCACCCCGGGTCGGCGCTGCCCCGCGGTGGCAGGCAGGGACGGAGCTTCCCCTGCTCCTACGGCAGCGGCGGCGGGCGGGGACGGAGCTTTCCCGCGCCCGTGGCGCCGGCGGCGGGCAGGGACGGAGTTTCCCCGCTCCTGCCGCGGCGGTGGCAGGCGGGGACAAAGCACCCCGTCGGCTCCCCGAGCCGCGGCAATGGCTGCGCGGGGCTCCCGTCGGCTCCCCGGGCCACAGCAATGGCAGCGCGGGGCTCCTGTCGGCTCCCCGGGCCGCAGCAATGGCGGCGCGGGCTTCCCCCCCCCCGCCCCTCCCCAGGCCGCGGTAGGGGCGGCCCGGGTCCCCCCTCTCCTCCCCGGGCTGCGGCAATGGCGGCGTCGGGCCCCCCCCGTCTCTCCCCTGGGCTGTGGCAGAGGAGGGAAGGAGAGAGCTCTCCCGCCTCTCTCCCTGCCCCCCGTGCTGCCTACAGGGAGCCAGGCTCCACCCGCGGTGCAACAGAGTAGCGATTTGTAACAATCGCAAAATGCCGACTTTGCAGCTGCTCGGCTCAGCACTCTGGCAGGCACTTCTGAGGTTGTATTAGCCGCTCCTGATTATTAGCCGCATTTCCGGTTTAGGAGCAAAATCTTAGTCAAATTGGTGCGGCTTGTATTCGTGAAATTACTGTAATTTAATTTTTACTTTAGTGATGCAGTCTTACCTATCACAGTCAGAGAAAAGAAACAATCAAAATTCCCTTCCCCACTGACAATTTGACAGGTGTAATTTCCCTCATCCTTGAGGTTCACAGGGTAAATACGAAGTGCAAGGTCAATGACAGGTGAGTATTTCCATGTGATCCTCTCACTGCAGTTGTTCCTCTTTGTCTCATTTATATCCCTTCTGTAGGACAGCACACAGCAAGTGCTGCAATTCATCTTCCATAAGACCAGTATGCAATCCACCTTGGAGATCCTGGGGCAACTCAGCACAGCTTCATGGCCAGCCTCTACAATCACTCTGTCGTGAGCTGCATAAGATGAAAAAATACATTAAAAAGATGCTACAGCTGTTGTAAAAGCACAGGAAACTCTTGGCTTCAGTTAAAATGCACTTCCTGACTGTACTGACAGTCTTACGGCACATGCTGGTATTCACCTTCCAGATCCACTTCCTGAAGTTTGGAAGTGCAGTGGAGATGGTGCCTTTCTGCTGTGGACAGTGATGCTGCAAGTCCTCCACCTTTCTTTTAGGCAACAAATTCCTATCACTTTAAGACAGGCTTTGAAAAATTGATGGGGCAGGCAAAATTCACTCTTAAGGGAAACTACTTTTTAAAAATTGATTGTGTTCCTGAATTAGGTGCCTTGCTTCAAGTGCCAGTAAAACTCGGGATAGCTGTGGCACACACATGTGGCACGGTTAAAACCAACATCCCTTGGAGCAGTAGTTTATAAGAGACATAGGTGGATCCCTTTTATTCCAGAAATCATAGCTCCCCTGCCATTGTCCCAGCTGAACAGATGTGTCTTTAGATCACCAGTTTTGGATTCCTATCAGATTTATCATTCTTTGCCACTCTGCAAGGCACTCAATTATTTTGCCAGCTGAAGTGACATTACTTTTTCCATTCCTACTAAACAATAGGCAAAATTTGTTCTGGTGTGTTGAAGTTTCAGTGTCCTGTCAAGTTGGAAACACAGAGTACCAAACAGTGCTATATGTAGTTTTGGATCTTTCTCACTTACTTTCAACCAGGTTGATTGGCAAGAAAAGGAGCACAGCCAGAACTGCCTGTTTCTGAGCCATCTTTAGCAGAAGGAGTCAGCACTGCAGAAAGTGAAGGCAAAGAAAATGGCATGTAGTCACAAATTGTTGTGCTCATCCCTTCAAAGAGAATATACAATAAAACCCCTGTTTCCTTTGAAAGCAGGAGTTCTAAACATGAGCCCATGTCATACTGAAAAAAGTAAGGCCAAAATAGGGTTGAAAATTTAAAAAAAAAATACTTTGAGAAAGACAAAACTCCAAACAAACCAAAACAAGCTACTGTTTACAGTTTTTCAAACTCCTGCATCTCTGATACTACTCAGGATGTAGACTTCATAAGCTATTTGGCAAAGAAATTATTCCTAGCCTTTGCATGCTTTTAAATTCTTGAAGAGCAACTTCCCTTTTGGGGCAGAACAAAAAGAGCAACCCTTCTATTGCAAGGGATCAAAACCATGCGAGTTTTTTCTTGCTTTCATAGGCAGGGTGAATATTGTCATATTGGAACTTTTCCCAGAGAAGTATCTTTTTTTTTTTAATGCATACAAATCTCATATATGGGGTTTATTTGCTCAAGAGAACAGGCATTAATGATTAAAAATGGGACCTTACAGAAAGAAGAGAGTATATGACTGTTTAACTATTAATGTATGAAACACAGAATTTAATCTGCAATTTTTAAAACTCACAACCCTTGAACAGTTGCGCCTCTGAGCGAGAAGGAAGACAGAAAATCCAAAAAGGAACAACCAAGCAGAAATTAAGCAAACCCATTTAAAAGCAGCAAATGAATACTTGGTGGCTCGCCTTGTGTTCCTGCCTTTGATGGAATTAAAGTGCCTCAACAGCTGCATTAAAATAAATCAAAATTTTTACTCAGCCTGGGTGGTGGTGGCTGGCACGATGCATGTGTCACTCTTCCAGGTGTGGAATGGCACTGCTGCTGCTCAGATTCATCCCAAGGAGTGCTGAGCTGGGGGAGATTCACTCAGTTAGGCTCAGGAGGAGCCTGGGAGGGGAGCAGCAGCAGCTCCAGCTGCTCCAGCGTTCCAGTTCTTCTGGGGTGAGCAGGGAGACTTCAGCGCCTGCAGCCGCTGCCACGGGATCCCAGTGCTGATGGCTGATCCCAGGCAGCTCCTGCACACCAGGGAACTGCAGGGATGTTCCTGGAGCTCCCCTCCCTCTCTGTCCCCAAGAAGGGCCCAAGTATAACTGCAGTGGGGACTATCTCAGTTTAGGAGATTCCATCCCAGGCAGTGCCTGTGTTCAGCTGTATGGTCCATCAGTTTCTTTGTTGGTTCTGAGACCTGAACATGCAGCTGATTTTTCTCACAGGCAGATAAAGCCTCCACCCCCTTCTCACCATGAGTCAAAAAACGCACTGGTGGAAGTACACTGCCCTGAAGAGGATGTGGCAGAGTTAAATTGAGAGAAACTGCTTTGTGACATGTCACAACCTTGACTGTCTGTTGTTACACATCACACGCCAGCCACAAGCCTTGAGCTGTGCAAAGCACCAACTTAAAACCAGGTAAATGCATGCAATGTTCAACATTATTTAAATATTTACTAACAAAAACTGAAGGAGGAAATCAACCTCACTTGCTTGCTCAATGGTTTTTTCTACAGCTGTCTCCTCTAGGTTGTTAATCTCAAAAACAAAATTTTAAGTCATATCAGCCCCTAGTTCATTGACTGTGGAGTTAAATAGATCTTCTGTTGTCACTCCTGTGGCATATGATTGCTAATGGTTTTCAGTCTGGATGACTAAGAAAATTTCCTGTGACACAAATCTCTGGAGTGTTTCACTCTCTAAAATAGTGTTCAGTAATTCTTTATTTGCATCCAAAGTCAACTCCCCAGTGTATCCCAGGAGGGCTTCCTTTGACATCTTTTCCTGGAATAATTCTGATGGGAACTAATCTACGTTATCCACGTTACCACTATTTTTTCTTCACATCTTTAAAATGTGTTTCTACATATAAACAGTACATGCTCATTTACCACACTAAGAAACACCAGCCCAGGATTCCAAGTTCAGAGCTGACTGGGCAGTTCCTTAAGCAACAAGAGATCTTCCCTCTTTTTCAGAAGCTTCAGGTCACAAGTGACCCCTTGACAGAACCTTGGACTAAGGCGCTGCTGCAGATTTCACTACAGCTACAAAATACTTTCCACTTTTACTTTAAAGAATGTCCAAAAATTGTCCAGTGATGTTTCTCATTTCCATATCCAGTATAATATCAAATTGGGTTTATTTTCCATCAATTAACAATGCAAACAGAAAGATTAATTGAAAAATAAATATGTCAAAAATCCAAAAATAAACAAAGATGTCAAATACTACATCATCATCTGTCATGTGCAACCGTCTACCCAGAAAACAAAACAAAACAACAAAAAAACTCTAAAACTCTCTTATTTTTGCATTTCTGCTGGATATATTGCTTTGACCTTCTGTGTTTGGAGGTCCCTCATGTCACCTCCAGTTTCCAACACAACTTTAAAGAGAATGCAGTTGCCAAAATGGAAAGAAAAGTGCTATCTTTACACCAGCAGTCTTTTATCTGGCACTGAAAAATGTCCATTATTTTTTTTGAGGAAGGGCAGCACACACATCAGAGTCCTTTCAAACAAAATTAAGGTATTTCCCTAATTCAATCTTTAAAAGTTCCAACTTTTTCTAGAGTTGTACTGATATTTAGAGAGAAAGAAAAAAACTTATTAAACAGTCCTTTCTGCCCCACCACTGTCAGATCAGGAAAGACAAAGGCTTTTGTGGGTAAGGTCTGAGGCGTAAGAGTTGAAATACAAGTTTGAGTAGCTGAGTCTCATTAGTAGCTGAGCTGGCTACTTCTGCTTACACTGTTGTAAGCAAATATAAACAGATCTTGGGCTGTCATTCTCATAGATTCTCTCTGGAAATTCAGGAGGCTGGAGTCTTCTCACACATGAAGATGGGAACTTGCAGGTATTAGTCTGCTACAGGAAGAAAAACAAGTACCATTGTATTACACTGTAGAATTTCGTGTGATCACCATTGCTACAAAAAGCAAGAACAGAAGAAACCTGGTAGGTAACATTACTGTTGCAAAAGAAATGTGATTTCTCTGAGGGCAGAGCACACAGGGTGAAACATGACCTGGCAGACAGATGCAAGAAGAGCCTTCACAAAGCCTCAACAGGACAGCATTTGAATTTTTTTTTCTTAATATGATCGAAAACAAATTTTGAACTGCTGGTATCTACAGCAAAATAGATAAAAATGAACAATGCTAGCTTCTAACACCAAAACAAAGCCGAAAGCAAAACAGACAGACTACAAACAATCCAATTTAACAGCTAAAATCATTGGAAGCCTTTGATCTCTGCAACTCCCTCTCTCATCAATGAAATTGTCCTGAATGCCACACAAGAGCACATCAGGAAATGCAGCATTCTAACTTCAGAGCACTCTGACTTGTTTGCAACAAACAAGACACACAACCATTAATTAAATCATGTTGCAGAAAAAATAGGAAATAATTGGTCTTTCCATGTGCATTAAGTGAGGCAGAAGCCCTGAGGAAAAGCAGCACATTTTAATTTTGTTAAGCATGTATCACAACGCACTGGAATTGGAGAGTAAGTAAAAGTTGTGGTGGCAGATTTATCACTGCTGACTTGCAAGTATATGAACTGCCACGTAAAAAATAAAAATTTCATAGCAGTGTTTGTCTCCAACACAGCTAAACAAAGTGGGGATTTTTCCCTCTTTGTAAAAGACATGTCTGGTTCCATCCAATCTTTAATCGGGCAGGCTTCTGCCATTAAGAATAAACATTCTTAAGTAAAACATCTGAGCAAAGCCTACTCTGTGAAGCAGAAGTATGAAAATACTAAGTTTTGGAAGAGTTAAAATTCAGCATTGTAAGTGTAACTTATAGATAGGAAATGCACTGCTCCACTCTCTATCCAGTACTCAAACAATTGCTCAAATACTCTGATTATACACGAAGGTAAGGCCATCCAAAAACAGACATTCTCACAGATGATGTGTTCCTCATTCCCCCCTCCAAGTGCTCACAGAGGAAAATGGGAGCTTTGTCAGAGTAGACACATTGCAAAGAAATTAAAAGTTTTAAAAGTGAAGAATACACCAAAACCTGCAAAGCTCACACACGCACAAAGCTCACTTACCGTCACACTCCGCCGTGCCCGTTTATCTAACCAGCAAGCTGAAAGGAGGATTTCAAGAAGTTAGAAAGGTTTGATGGTGCAGGGTACACAGCTGTTATATCTGGGGCTCTCCTCTAGCTGCTCCCAGCTCTTGAAAGACTTTCCTCAAAACACATGTTAAGTTCTTTTTTTTTTTTTTTACATTCTGCTTTTTAACGCACTCTTGCTTTATTTTTCCCTTCATTGAAACTTTTGGTCATGCTAGGTGTCCTGGTTTCTGCTGGGGTAGAGTTCATTTTCTTCTTAGTAGATGTGTTTTGCATTTAGCATGAGAAATTAAACAAATCAGCTATCTAATATGCCCCATGCTCAATTATCTGAAAGATATCAAAGTATGTACACTTGCCCAAGGGAAAACTTATTACTGCTCATGGAAACAGAGCAGTTTGTGCTTAGTTTATGAACTGTCATTTTCAAGTATAGAATTTTATGCCAGTAAATGCAGAACAAAATAATTCTAAAAATTCAAAGCCTGTCCTATTCTCAGAAAGAACACTTTTCATCCTGAGTGAATCTCTGACATGTCAGTAATGCATTCATATCCCAATACCTATGGCTCTTCCCAAACTCCAGACTTATTTTAAATTGCCACCCCTTATTTTGTTATGACTTCTCCAAAAGGACTGTGCATGTATGAAAATCTTCCTCAACCCTTGCCTTCCACCTCAGTCTAAGCAATAAAGTGCCTGTCCTTGTACCTGCACATAGTCAGCTATGAGATTGTAATGCATTTCAGGTTCACCAAAGGACTCACCTCTGCACCTGAAAATCAAGCATAAAGTCACCCCAGTGACAGCAATGACACCTGCAGCTGCTCCTATCAGGATGTAGAGAAGCATTTGGGAAGTGTCTGAGCAAAGAGAAAAGAGAACAAGTTACAGAGCTACATGTCAGGATCCATTCATTTGTGACATAACTGCCTACCTTAACTGGAGAAAAAAGCTAATCCTCTGCTTCCAAACAGAGAGAAACAGATGAGTTGTCTGCATGTCAACCAGCTATAAGGAGCTGCCTCACACCCCCAGTCCTCTGTGTGTACAAACACATTTTCATTTTCAACTCATCTGCCTTTACACTCTCCTTTTCTTCAAGTACTATTAGCTCTGAACAACAAAACTGAGCAGCCATCCCTGCAAAATGTTGTTATTAATGACTGGTCTATATACTGATTCCTGTTCTTCATGCCCTTACTGAGATATTTTGGGGATATGAGCATTTATTCAGCTGTTCTTACAAATCCTACTGCAATAGACTTCCAACAGGTCCAGCACAGCCAGAGGAGAAGTTGAATTTTAATCTTTACTACCTTTGGAACACTTGCAAGTCTCAGACAGACATGTCCCAAGGAAATCTTCTCCAGGCCATCACCACTGTGGAAAAGCTGGACAAAATATTGTGGGGAAGGTCCTTTTAGATTCTTTCTTGTTTCTCGCTATCCTGCTTTGATTTGTCTGGCAAGAAATTACTTTGTCTCAAGCCTCTTTTGCCTGTGACAGAAATTGGTGAATGATCTCTCCCTGTCTTCACCTTGACCCATGAGCTGTCCATTGTTTTTTTCTCTCAACATGTCTTGTTGAAGAAGGAGAAGCAGTAGAACAGCTTGGAGAGCACCTGGCAGCCAGCCAAGGTGAACCCACTGAAAGCAGAATAAGGAATTCTTGTAAAACAGAAGAGGAATTGAAAAAAATCATGCTGAAAGCTTCTCCATACAGTTTCACGAAAGATTTGGTTTCAAAAGTACTAATTTCTCTCTCAACATGCACTAGGACATCCCCTTATAACCTAGTTCCAGGGCCCTGGCATTTAGTGGGAACAGCTACACAGAACAGCAGAGAGGAGCCCAATACATGATGAAAAACAATCACAAAATAACATTATTTACATCTCAGGTCCAAGTCCAGAGTCTGGTTCATGGCTGGGTGAGTCACCAGGCAGGTGACAGAGGGCAATGAGCTGTTGGTCCAGCCAAAGTAGCTCACTCTGGTCACTGTTCCATTGGGGTGATGGAATTCTTCCTCAGAGCTGTGATTGCTTGCAGGGATCCAGGAGATGTCAGCAGGTGGCTTTCCTGCAGTTGCCTGACAGACAGCCACCCTGCTCGTGTCGTGGGTCAGAGTCACCGTAGGAGGGACTGCAGAAAAAATTTTTTAAAGCCACAACCATTACTTCTATTCATATTTTATGTTTCTACTTCATTTTTAACATAAAATCACTGAGATACTGACAAACAAGTGGTGTTTTTTAGATTGTGTAACAATTATTGAGATTTTAAAAGAATATTAAATATTAGCAATCTTTAAGGAAAAACAATATATCAAAAAGTCCAAGGTGGACATCTCAAAAACTAGCTGGCTGCATCTAAAATACTGCTTCCTCCTGTTTTCCAAAAGGTAATGACTGATTAACAGGAGATGGGATGACAGAAAGGAGTGGATTAAATAAAGATTTGCAGTTTAACTGATGAAAAGGCAGAATGCTCAAGCTTCAGGTACAATATTTAGGAGTTTGAATATGTAGAATCAAAAATCTGATAGCAGGGAAATAGAAGAGGAGTTGGACAGAACTGTTCTGCTTGAAGTCTAACCTCTCACATTCTGCATTTGGTAAAGCCAGGAAAGGCTCACACTACACCTACATCTTTATCAGAAAGGTAAGATTCTGCAGGGAACAAAAAACAGATTCTGCAGGAAACGCAAAACCAAAACAAACTAATAGAAGAACCCAAACAAAACCCAAAAAATTCAAGTGACTAAAATTAGTAAGAGCAATCATAGAATTGAAAATCTGTTTCTTATATTTTTTAGTTATAAGGAGATGATTTAACTATTATAGCCAAAACAAAAGTCTTCCTGTGTTTGTTTTGCGTTTTTTTAATTTATGGAAGCCTAGATACAGTTTAGATGAAAAAAGTGATTTGATGTCTTTATTATGCTTCCTAATATTATTTTACTCCTGCCTATGTTGCAAATAGACTCATTTAATTTTTACTTTAGTGATGCAGTCTTACCTATCACAGTCAGAGAAAAGAAACAATCAAAATTCCCTTCCACGCTGGCAATTTGACAGGTGTAATTTCCCTCATCCTGGAGGTTCACGGGGTAAATACGAAGTGCAGGGTCACTGTCAGGTGAATATTTCCATGTGATCCTCTCACTGCAGTTGTTCCTGTTTATCTCATTTTTATCCCTTCTGTAGGACAGCACACAGCAAGTGCTGCAATTCATCTTCCATGTCACCAGCAACAAATCCACCTTGGAGATCTTGGGGCAACTCAGCACAGCTTCATGGCCAGCCTCTACACTCACCCTGTTGTGAGCTGCATAAAAATGTAAAAAAGACATTAAAAAGATGCTACAGTTGTTGTAAAAGCACAGGAAACTCTTGGCTTCAGTTAAAATACACTTCCTGACTGTACTGGCTGCCTTGGGGCACATACTGGTATTCACCTTCCAGATCCACCTTCCTGAAGTTTGGAAGAGCAGTGGAGATGGTGCCTTTCTGCTCTGGACAGCGATGCTGCAAGTCCTCCACCTTTATTTTAGGCAAAAAATTCCTATCACTTTAAGACAGGCTTTGAAAAATTGATGGGGCAGGCAAAATTCACTCTTAAGGGAAACTACTTTCTAAGAATTGATTGTGTTCCTGAATTAGGTGCCTTGCTTCAAGTGCCAGTAAAACTCGGGATAGCGGTGGCACACACATGTGGCACGGTTAAAACCAACATCACTTGGAGCAGTAGTTTATAAGAGACATAGGTGGATCCCTTTTATTCCAGAAATCATAGCTCCCCTGCCATTGTCCCAGCTGAAAAGCTGTGTCTTTAGATCACCAGTTTTGGATTCCTATCAGATTTATCATTCTTTGCCACTCCACAAGGCACTCAATTATTTTGCCAGCTGAGGTGACATTACTTTTTCCATTCCTACTAAACAATAGACAAAATTTGTTCTGGTGTATTGAAGTTTCAGTGTCCTGGCAATTTGGAAATACAGAGTACCAGACAGTGCTAGATGTAGTTTTGGATCTTTCTCACTTACTTTCAACCAGGTTGATTGGCAAGAAAAGGAGCACAGCCAGAACTGCCTGTTTCTGAGCCATCTTTAGCAGAAGGAATCAGCACTGCAGAAAGTGAAGGCAAAGAAAATGGCATGTAGTCACAAATCATTGTGCTCATCCCTTCAAAGAGGACATACAATAAAACCCCTGTTTCCTTTGAAAGCAGGAGTTCTCAATATGACCCCATGTCATACTGAAAAAAAGTAAGGCAAACAGGGTTGAAAATTAAAAAAAAAAGTTTAAGAAGAGAAAGACAAAAACCCCAAACAAACCAAAGCAAGCTACAGTTTACAGTTTCTCAAACCCTGCATCTTTGGTACTACTCAGTATCTAGACTTCATCAACTATTTGGCAAAGAAATTATTCCTAGCCTTTGCATGCTTTTAATTTCTTGAAGAGTAACTTCCCTTTTGGAGCAGAACAAAAAGAGCAACCCTTCTATTGCAAGGGATCAAAACCATGCGAGTTTTTTTCTTGCTTTCATAGGCAGGGTGAACTAGAGAGCATTTGTTAACTCCTGCTATTCTACAACTATGTAAACTTTTAAACAAACCATGTCTTATAAATGCTATGCAGCATTAAAGATTTCGTTTTAAATGTGAAATAAGCCACGTGAGGATGCTTGGTGTGGAGCAGAGAAGCCACAACAGTGCCACAAATGTGGCACAGGAAGAACAAACGTTGCCACAGTCACGAGCCAAATGCAAGAGCTGGTGTTTTCCTCACGCAATGATACAAGTGCAAATTCAAGTCACTGAATCACAGAATAGTTTGGGTTGGAAGGGACCTTAAAGATCTTCCAGTTCCAACCCCTTGCCATGGACACTTCCACCAATGTTGCTCAGAGCTCCATCCAACCTGAACACTTCGAGGGATGGGGCATCCACAACTTTTCTGGGCAACCTGCACCAGCATCTCACCACCCTCAATATAATTGCTTTCCTCAAGGAACTGTTTTGCTCACAATTCTAGCAAAGAATTGTAATGCATCTGGATGAAAAGCTTTCATTACAACCTGGTAAAAATGCTAATAAAACTATAGATCTCTGTTCTGTTACTAATGTGCAACAAGCAATCTAACTCTTACACTAAAAACATCTCAAATTTAATTTTCGTCCATGCAAAATATTTGTCATAAAGGAAATATTTTGTTTTGTTTAATTTTATTCAGTGCTGTCAGAAGTTTTGGGATATTTTTTTCCTTTGCAATTATGCGTGCAAAAATTGCTTTCAATTTAAAAAGTTTGAAACATTAAAAGCTGATTTTTTTAAATCAAAACAAAATTTTAAAAATACATTTTGACCAGACTTATGCACTGAACTTGACCCAATTTGCAAAGAATTTGTCTCTTCCAAAAGGAAAGTAAAAGACAAAAACAACAAAACTTCCACAATTTCTATCAACAAATTCAACATTCAGCAATTTTGATGGGTCCCATAAATATTCATAACAGAATATTGTCATATTGGAATTTTTCCCAGAGAAGTATCTTTTTTTTTTAATGCATACAAATCTCATATATGGGGTTTATTTGCTCAAGAGAACAGGCATTAATGATTAAAAATGGGACCTTACAGAAAGAAGAGAGTATATGACTCTGTTTAAATATTAATGTATGAAACGCAGAATTTAATCTGCAATTTCTAAAACTCACAGTCCTTGAACAGTTGCGCCCTGAGCGAGAAGGAAGACTGAAAATCCAAAAAGGAACAACCAAGCAGAAATTAAGCAAACCCATTTAAAAGCAGCAAATGAATACTTGGTGGCTCGCCTTGTGTTCCTGCCTTTGATGGAATTAAAGTGCCTCAACAGCTGCATTAAAATAAATCAAAATTTTTACTCAGCCTGGGTGGCGGTGGCTGGCACGACACATGTGTCACTCTTCCAGGCGGGGAATGGCACTGCTGCTGCTCAGATTCATCCCAAGGAGTGCTGAGCTGCGGGAGATTCACTCAGTTAGGCTCAAGAGGAGCCTGGGAGGGGAGCAGCAGCAGCTCCAGCTGCTCCAGTGTTCCAGTTCTTCTGCGGTGAGCAGGGAGACTTGAGCGCCTGCAGCCGCTCCCACGGGATCCCAGTGCTGATGGCTGATCCCAGGCAGCTCCTGCACATCAGGGAACTGCAGGGATCTTCCTGGAGCTCCCCTCCCTCTCTGTCCCCAAGAAGGGCCCAAATAGAACTGCAGTGGGGACTATCTCAGTTTAGGAGATTCCATCCCAGGCAGTCCCAGTGTTCAGCTGTATGGTCCATCAGTTTCTTTTCTTTGTTGGTTCTGAGACCTTAACATGCAGCTGATTTTTCTCACAGGCAGATAAAGCCTCCACCCCCTTCCCACCATGAGTCAAAAAGCTCACTGGTGGAAGTACACTGCCCTGAAGAGGATGTGGCAGAGTTAAATTGAGAGAAACTGCTTTGTGACGTGTCACAACCTTAAATGTCTGTTGTTGCACATCACACGCCAGCCACAAGCCTTGAGCTGTGCAAAGCACCAACTTAAAACCAGGTAAATGCATGCAATGTTCAACATTATTTAAATATTTGCTAACACAAACCGAAGGAGAAAGAGGTTAGGTATCCCATCAGTACATCAGTTGTCACCAGAACTTTTTAAAGGATATGCAGTATAGCATAGAGTCATTCCTGTGTTTAACTCAGCAAAATATGGTTCTGTTTGGAACTGAAACCACATTTTAAAGGGTACACAAGACCCTGCCTTAGAAGTGTGTTCTGTGTGTCTTTGGGCAAGGAAGGGCTGGAAGGGCTGGCAAAAGGAGGAAGCAGTGGTACACATCTATATCAACTCTCTTGCTTCCTCTCATAAGGATAAGGTTTTGCTCTGCAAATCAAGACTACATTATTTAAAATCCAAACCCACACTTGCAGCAGTCGGAGCAGCAGCCGCGCCTTCTATGAAGTATTTGATGTTTCTACCTCATCACCAAGACCACACAGCACCCAGCTCAAAAGCTGCAGCTTTTCTGAAGTGAGACATTTCTGAAGTGAGTGACTTTTTCTGAAGTGAGAGTGTTTATGCTGTACTTTCAACATCCCCAGGTCAGCCTCTTCTGCTCCTGTTTTTCCCTAGCAATGGCCCTCTGCTGGGAATTCCTCAAGTCTCTCCACTGAAAATGAAGCAACAAAATATAGCAAGACTTTGAATGCCCTGGGTGGAAGACAAAACATACCAAAAGGGTCAGCAGGTAGATATTCCCCAAGTTGAAACTGAAAAGCTCTGGGGGGAGAGGAGAGGCTGTGTTCTTTCTCTGTTCTTAGGCATCTTCCTTGGCCCCTGACAATGCTGCTGGGTAATGGACCTCTGCTTTGACTTTAGAGCCTCCTGGTGTTTTTATTCTCTGAAAGATATCCTGGCCCTGAAAACTGATCCCTGAATTCCTGGGCTAGCAAAGCAGAAGACTGTAAGCACTACCAGAACCTCCACAGTGCATCTTCTTCTCAGGCTCCCCATTTGTCTCAGTTGCTGGCATCAGTTGAAGCCAGAGATGACTTGAAGTTTAGTCCAGCCAGTTTGTGAGCTAGTTTTATTCAGTTCTAAACCACAAAGCTTCCTCTGCAAAATGGGAAATAGAGGGTGGATGGCTTTCTGAAAGAGAGAATTAGCCTAATAGAATGAGCTCTCAAAACAATCACAAGCAATTTACACAAAACAACTGTAAAATTACAGTGTTTAGGTAAATATACCTAAAGGTAAATAGGTCTGAAATTTTCTCCACAGCAAGGCAGGGATTTGTGCTATCTGTTGAATTCATCAATATACCAATATTTGGAGTAACACCAACATTACAAAGTGTGGATTTTTCCCCAGGGAAAAAAAGAAGTTTATCATACACAGTAGCTGTAATTCCAGAAAGCAGTTGGGCATCTCCCTTCTTGTCAGATATATTCACCTTTTTATCACTAGCTCATCTGGAAAATGGCTTGGCCCCATGAAGTTACTGCACAAGCCAAGGCATATTCCTCACATCTGTAGCTGCCTTGCAGCCAGTCCCCTCAGAGAATAAACCCAGTGTTGAGAAGGGGCAGTAGCAGCAAAGGATGAATGAGAACAACACCCCCAGTAGCTCATTTTCTTCCTTTCAGAAAGAGAGAAGACATTTGCTTTATCTTTCCCATTTTAGGCAGGAAAAAACCCCAGTTCTTGTTCCTAACACCTTGACTTTCCCAGGTATAAACCATTTGTGGCTCTCACCAATGTCAGCAAACAGATGAGGGAAAGCCCTGCTGATAATGAAGCCTGTAAAACCTGACACTTCCATGTTCAAATATCCAGAGGCAATTCTATCACAGTCTGCAGATATCAAGAAAATGTATTTCTTTCTTAACTGTAGCTGATTGCAGTGGGCCAGCAGGGCCATGCTCAGCAACTTCTACTCCTGGTCTTAGAGAATTCCCTTATTACTTGTAGGTCATTAACCTCAGGAGCTTCTCTCTCTATCCCTGCAGCAGACAAATCCACCACACATATGTTCATGATCTTAACTGCTTTAACTCCTGCCCCCTATGGGCATACAGCTTTTTGCTGTTGATTTCCTAGGGAAAAAAACCTGGGATTTAGCAACCCACAAGTGCAATTACTGCTTTCAGGGCTGTGGATAACCAGAGAAAAAGTCTTCCACACAATGATGTATGTTCTTCCATTCAGCGATGAACAGAGAGGAGATGGTTTATAGCTTGATTTATAATTCCTAAATCACTCTGGTCAGCATCAGAATGTGTCTCAGGTTCCCCAGATGAAAGTTTCCTCCCACTCCACAGCCAGACATGATGGAATTGCACCACACATCCTGAACTGCACATATAGAAGCTACAAACCTCAAGTAATTCCTGCTTTAAAAATATCAGAAATAGCAGAAGATCTGGTGTATTGCAGAAATAAAATCCCCAGGTATTCCTTCCTCACCTGTCAGTCTTACCTGTATCATCACTAACCATGGTTTAGGCAGTGCTAAGCAGGAATGGACACATAATTTTCTCTGAAATGTACAGCTTCTCCATTCCATGGACAGCTGTGAAGATCCTGCAAGAACCCCCAGGATCCCCCATCAGCTGAGAGACAGCTTCTCCAGCCTCAATAAGCCCTCACTGAAGTTATCACACAGAAGATATTTTACTTACTTTGTATTTAAGGAAGAAAAAAACCTGCCCCCTGTGTTAATGGAGCAGCTAGATCAACACTTAACATGAAATACATACTGCTATTGAATGGCAAAGGAGGAATAGTTTTCTCCCTTTCTGTGGTTTTTTTTTTTTTTTACAAGTAGAATAAATTGGTTGTATAACAAAAACAGAAACCTAAAATAGAAACCCACATCTATACTGGAAAAAAACTCACACATCCCACCTCTCAAATGCCAAATAAAGTCATGTCACCAGGGTCAGGATGCCATTTATCACCACCTACACTCTCTTGGTGCAGTGTAATACACCAGAGGGGATGCTTGTGCTGTTTCCTTCCTCACCATACAGGTTTCTTTGCTGTCACAGACTCCCTTTTTCATGAGCCAGTTAGCACCTATAGCTCTGTGTCAGTGGTCTAGGAGAATTCTCTCTGGTGGTTTCCAGTGAAATTTCTCACCTCATTTCTTTTCTGGTTACCAGCACCTCTGGCAGATTTTAAGCTCTGTTGGAGGCAGGATGGTGCAGGAGAGGAGGAGTCCTACAACATGTCCTTATTCAGGTTTCTGCTGAGAAAACTTCCCCCCATATTTTGTAGACCAGTGGTCTGCAGGTGAAAACCACAGCATAAATTCAGGGCATCTCCCACAAATTTTAATGCTGCCATGGGACTGTGGGAATTGCTGATAAATAATCTTAATTTTCTCATTTTATCAGAGTGGTTTAAAGTACAGCCCAGAGGGGAAGCTCCTGAGGATGAGGTGGCAGAGCTTCTCCAGGCTGGGGGAACATGCACATCAGTGTCTCCTGATTCAGTGTCCAAAGGCGCTGTGTGAAAAGTTGAGGTGCAGCACTACGACAAAAATTAAAGAGAAGATTTTAAAAAATAATAAATTTTTTAAAAAATAAGGTCAGCTAGTACAAAGAATGCAGAAGTGTCAGACAGAGACTCAGGAAGCCTCTAGCTCTGACCACAACGACTTTGCTGACTGAATTCATGCCACAGACCACAGCTTTTTTGCCACCCCTGTCCTCAGGCCTGTATAGGCTATGTACATACATAGGCTACAGCCAAAAGGCTGTGTCTGTGCACAGCTAAGAGTTCACTTAAAACACATGAAAAAACATGTCTTAATTCACTAAAGTGTCTGTGCTGTGGACATGTCTATGTGTATTGCTACATTAATATTTTTTTTAATCGTTATATAGAGGTACAACTTTATGCACACTCTTGGAGCTGCTGCACTCAGAGCCCTCTGATACAGCAGAAAAAGTTAAGTGGCTTGTTTGGAAAGTCTCCACCACTGGAAATCTGAGTTTTGCACATTGCTTCCACATGGTTTGCTGTCAGAGTTAATTTATGGGCTTTTATGATTTATGGGCAAAATGATTTTAAAAATGCATCCAAAGGGATAAACTAGAGGCAACTCTGAACTATACAGGCTTCCAACAAACCCAGAGAAGGTAATTCCTCATGTGAAAGAAGATGACCTGTGGACAACTGATGGCACTTTGCATGGGGGATACCTGCAACTGAACAATGAAGAAAACAACCTCACTCAAAGTCCAGATTCAGTGAGTCCATCAGGGTTATTGTAAGTATGCTGCAAAACTTCTGCAAAGTACTTTTAATGCAGTTAACAAGGGGATGAGGAACCTTGGGGTTTAGTTTTTATGTTTTTCAGATTACTGCTGATTGGTGTGTAACTCTGAAACTTCATATTAGGTGTTAGTAAGTTCTCTTCACAGGGTAGTGACCAAACAATCCCTTCCCAGCTAGAGAATCAAGGACAACCTGTACCCAAAAAGTATAAACAGCAAAGGGAAGGGGGCAAGCCAGGGGGCTCAGACTTCATGGCCTGGGGCTGTGGTTGGACAACTGACCCCAATGTGCAGATGAACCAAAACTTATAAAAGTGTAAAAACTTGTGACCTGGATCCATCTGGGATTTGATTTGGGTGTAGCCCCAGCCAGGCTCTCACACTGCCCAAGGTGTATCCTTTCAATAAATTCCTATTTTATTCCATTTCCTCTGCCTAGTCTCTGTGCCTGGTCAGCCTTTCCAGGCTTCAGTGGGGTGAGGGATCCTGACTGAATGCATGCCTGGAGAATTAGCTTGAAAACCCATTTTCACTGAAAACAACATTTTGATCTGGGAGCTTTGGACTAACAGTCTCTATTTTTTATAGGCTCTAGGAACATGTGTTGCACAGTCTACCCAAAGTTTTATTTTGCTTGTTTACAAGGGGTGGTTCTGAGATGGATAAAGAACTTTTCATTCTTTCCTGTGAAACAGGGAGGTGGCATTGCCCTGGCATGGGACAAGAAATAGATTTCTGAGCAGGTCCTGAAAAAAAACCCAGCTCTGGCTCTACTGTTGTCAAGGACAAGGAGAGGTCACACTGCCTTGTGCAACAGATTTTTGTCTGGGAAAATTAGTGTTTTCTTTCTACTGAAGGACACTCACAGAATGCCTCCCTCAGTCTCCTCGGGCTGCACTCTGATTTTAAAATGCTCATTAGGCCTTGGCCTTCATTAACTGCATCTGGGCTGAGCTTCTCCTGAGCTTACCAGAATCACTGTCTGTTCCCAGGAACTAGTGCTGCCTAACAAGCTTTTGGTTTTTAACAAACAGCTTTGGAAACTTATTTTTCTTGCCCAAATAATAACCTGAGTTTAGGCCTGAGATGTTGGCCAGGTCCAAGCCGTAAGTTTGGCAAGGCAGACCTCTC
Source organism: Catharus ustulatus (assembly GCF_009819885.2). Lineage (NCBI taxonomy): Eukaryota > Metazoa > Chordata > Aves > Passeriformes > Turdidae > Catharus > Catharus ustulatus. The sequence goes on along the minus strand of NC_046222.1, from coordinate 5,281,142 downwards.
TGAACATTGGGAGGGCCTTCCTTTACTGCATTTTATCCTTATCTTTTCCTATCTTTACCCTTTTTCCTTCTCCAGCCTCAGTGTAGATCATTTGTGGTTGATTTTAGTTTTAGATTGATTTATTTCACAATTTAGCATGATTTTTCTCTGTGCTTTAACCACCTAACAAACAGCAGAGTGAGCCTTGCTAACTCATTTTGTCACGCTTTCACTTTAATATTAAACCTGCTTTTGCCAATTCCTTTGATTTTCTTTGAGCTACCTAAAACACTCATTTGTGACCAAAAAATTTGCATTTTCTTGTTACCCAAGGCTACTCACATCACAGAATTCCTAGTCTGGATTATATCTCTTCCCTAACAGTACCTGGCTCTGTAAAACTGTTGTGCCTATCAGACAGGATGTCAAGAGCTGGAATTTCACTAGGTGTGTTCATGCTGTTACCATGGATATACACTGATGCTCTTTCCCTCAGAGTGAAGTGTCTCTCTGGTGTTTTACTACTCACAGACCTGCTGCAAGAACCTTGTTTTTATGACCCTTCACCTCAAGGACTCATATTCACAGTTGTTGCAAAGCAGGGTGTTTGAAAGCAGTTTCTATCCTTACACACAGATAGAATACTGAATGCCAAGGAGTTAAAAATCCCCTTGAGCTCAAGAGAACTGCCTCTTTAAAATTCCTACTTCATCTTCTAGTGCCTTGCAAAAACAAAAACAAAAAAAATCTCCTTAGTCTCTCCACAGCTATTCCTCACAGTTGCCAGGAGGTGGAAACATAGCTACACCAAGCTACAGGAGAAGCATCGTGCTGATGTGCAGCTCTACAGCATCCTGCCTGCTGGAGAATGGTGCTAAAAATAGCTGCAGCTTTAATATGAGCAGTTTTGGATTGTTGGAGCCCAAACCAGCATCACACAATGCTCTCCCTGAGTCTCTCCACATCCCCACCTACAAGATATCCCTACTGCTTGCTTTGGGTGTCCTTAAAGCTGCTGGTTCTGTCAGATGTGCCGCACATTAATTCCAACAGGAATCCAAAATCAGGCTGCCTGTGATTGAAAGGCTCCCATAGCAGCCATTGCAGCCCTTCAGAACTGATAAACAATCAGATCCCTTGCAAAGGGACAGGGAGATAAATTTTCACTTGGTCTGTGTGTCTGCTCTGACAATCAAATGTTACACACGTGTCCAAGTGTGAAAAACATGTCAGAGATCAGCAGTGCTCACCAGACAAGCCTCAGTCACCACAGAAACAGACACAGGTTTGTACCTGCACAATCTTCCCCTTGTCCTTTGGCACCAAATTTTAAGGCCTGAGAGAGAAGTCCCTTCCCAAAAGGCAAATTTACATCAATACTTGGAACACAGCAGTGCTAAAAGGCTGTAGGTGAAACAAGCTTTCAAAATATCACAGAGTTGGGTAAAACATCCCAACTTCTTTTGGTTTCTGTTTATACGAGAGTGAGTTTGACACCAACTTCATTTCTGCTTCCTGTGCATTCCCCACCTTGAGTTCATCCCGCTGAGAGTGTTCTCATCTTTCCCAGCGCAAGCTGAAGAGCACAGAGGATGGACTAGGAATGAGTCAGAAGATATTCCAGAGGACAGAACACAGGAAATCCTTCTTTAGCAGAGAGCAGTAGAAGAAAGGAAAAACCTCCCTGCATGGGAGGCAGGTCCCAGAAAGTACAGCTGGAAAAAAAATGGGAAAGGAGTGTCAATAAATATACAGACAATGCCAGAAATCCACCCAAGAGGCTTGTGATTTTATAAAATCAATCATACATCTTATTTTCAGAAAAAAATAAAGTATATATCTTCTTACCTTTGACATACACAATTATCCAGGATATCATGACCACAGCCCACATCTTTTCCAGCCCAGAATCCACCCTCAGAGCTCTGTTCTGTTCCTGGTAAACCCCTATACTCTCTGTGGAATTGGCAATGCCACACTTGATGTAACAATGATGAACATGCAAATAAAAGTCTGCAGAGCTGCCTCTTTCCTTACCTAAAAATTGGTGTCAAAAAGGTGACTGAAGCTGTAATTTTCTTTTTAGCCACAGTATTTTGGAGAAAACTTTAAGAAGGAGAAAGGTGAATATACAAATCCCTCAAGACCCACTCCCCCTAAGCACCAATCCTCCCTGAGGTCTACATATAGGAAAATGAATTCCAGAGGTGATAAGGCTGGGATGTTTGCATACACAAAGCTCTCAATTTGAGAAAATTCATGGATCTCCATTTTAGATAAAATAACTTTGCTGCCTGTGAATGCAGCTGCGGCTGTGAACCCAGAACAGGTGCTACTGAGCTGGGGTAGACCTGCACCTAACCCGAGACTAACACACATTTTCCCACACTGCTTTTTTCACCCAAATTCCTTCAGCTCTGCTAACGGTGCTCAGAGTAGAAATCCCAGGGGAAGCTATTTCCATTAGCTCAGAGGAATCCACAGCCAATCTAAAACAAATCCCTAACATTTTCCAGCCTTACATTTAGCATGCACAGATGAAGAGACAGAGGAGTATGAAATGTATTTCACATGCCACAGCGTGGCAGCAATCAATTTCAGTTTCACACCCTAGGAGGAGAGGATACATCTTCATGAACATGGTTTTTATCATGCAGAAATTTCTGCTGAGACACCCTCGTGTCAGCTCCCAACTCCCTCTACAAGCAAGCCCCTGGGCACACAGAGCTTATAAATTCACTCACCATACTGAAGTGGCCCACAGGAGTTGGGAAAATATTCTTTATTTTGGCTTTGCACTGATAGCAGGCACTGACTGACTGCTTGGCTTCCTATATTTTCAGGAGTTTCCAGTGTAGATGTGAATTTTGCTGTGGAGTCTGCATTTTGTGAGAGGTGCAAGCTTTCCATCTCCTTTCCATCTCCTGTCCTTTATTGGCTCTTTCCTGCCAGTGAGCCTCGGTTTGTGATGACTGATTCTGCTGGTGCCTGATAAGGCAGTTTCGATTCAGCTTCTCTCCTTCTTCCAGGTATTTCGTGGCAGATGCATAAATGATTTCCAGCATGCTGTGTTCTGGGGTGGGAGAGTGCAGGCTTAAACTGAGCTGAGCTTTGTGCCAGGCCAATCCCCCTCCCTCTCCATTCTTCTCCTTTTTCATTCTCCTTCTCCCATTCTCTCTTCTTTATGCACTGTGAAAGGAGGGGCTGTCCTGTGCCTCAGATGCGCACAGAGCACCCAGGAAAACAGGCACAATGAAAACAATACTTTTTCCTCCACATGAGAGGACAGAAAATCTATTTCCTAACATAGATCTTGCAGCAAAGGCCTTATACCAACAGAATATTCTCTATAAGCTTTGCTGTTTTTATAAAAATGGAAGATGAGGAAAGCGTCCTCTCTTCAAAAAATAAGTGAAAGCATCAGGAGGGAGGGATATTTGGGAGGGCTGTTTGTTTTTATTTCTTCAATCTGAAAGTTTTTCTTTTTATCAAATATTGAGCTGTCCTATTGAAAAGATAATCTGAAAATACTGATTGGCTCAAAGTAGTTCTCTTTTGGGATAAGGTTTCACCCAACAGGTTTCTGGGCAAAACTGAGTATAGAGAAAACAAAAGACTGAAATAAATGATGCCTCAACAGAAGCTTATTGCAATAGATGTTCTTTCTTTCCCAGAACCCAGGCAGCACCTCCTGGCCACACCAAGTAACTCCTAAACTGGACTGAAAAAAATGCCAAAAGCAAGCAAAATTCCTTTGCAATTGTTTCTCCTCCTCAAGAGGGCACCTGTATCAAATTATTTGACAGGCACAGGTAAGAGCTTGACAATATGAATATATAGAACAACATGCTACTGGCATCTCTTTTTCAATAATGAAAAAAAGATCAATTCGTATTAATTCTTATTATCAATTCTTATTAATTTGTACTTTAAGTAGGAGAATTCTGATGTGAGCATCAGGAAAAAAAAATTCTGAAATAAAAAAAATAATGCTTACCACAACATCCTCCTGTTTCAGCCTAGCGTTAAGAGGCAGGAGAGTTTCTTTCTTTACTTCAAAATACAGATTTTTCTTTTTCCTAGAGAAACAAAGTTGTCTTTTAGAAACACTTTTAGGTGCTGGACCAGCAAGTGGAATTTGGTACACAGCTGGAAAGGAGAAAACAGGAGTGGTTTGCTTTGCCTCCATTTTCTAAATGGGTAGGTGGCTTGAGAGGTTCTATGGTTCAATAGGAAACTGAAAATCAAAATAAAGTGTTTGTCTGCTTGGGGATTGTTTTTTTTTTTCCCTTCTCACCTTAGCCATAGAAGGATTTCTGATTGTTCCACATTGCCAGGTCCTTGTTAGCTGTGTGCTTGTGTGAGTTAAATCAGTTATTTTGGGTGTGCCCAGATCTTCTGGTTGGCAGGAGAGGACAGCAAATGGGATTGAAAATTACAAAAATGGGATTGAAAATTACTTTTCTAAACTGCATAGAAATTCCTGTGAAGGCTGGACTTGCAAGAAGTTAAATGTCTGGTTGGTTTCTGTGTTATTTTAACTACTATATGTATTTTTCACTTATCTTTCAGCTCTCTGTTGGTGTTCTAAAAGGGTCCACATTGCACTTTCTGGTGTCAAACTTCCAATTATGGGTCAGCTAGCCAGGACCAGGAGATTGTGTTGGATTTACTAAGGCCAGCTTGGCTTAGACTTTCCTGATGGCCAAGCGACTTTCAGACTCTCAGAAGACATTTCAATTTCAGACTGAGGGAAACAGGCAGAAGTTCAGGTGCTATTTTAGCAGCTCCAGAGGTGCACAGAGCCCATTGGTTCATGGAAGGGGAAAAGTGGGACCTGCCAGCTCACAGCAAGTCATTGAAGCAATCCAAGCCCTTACTACTAACAAAAAGCAGTTCAGTGTCCCAGACATGCTTACTGAAAATGTAAACTCTCTGTGCAGGAAAGCATTCACTTCCAGAGTTGCTTCCAAACTTCCTTAAGAAGACATGAAGGGTGCTGCTTGAGACCTCAGACACAAGCAGCAGCCATTCACAAAGCATGCACAGCTCAGAGCAAAACAAGATTTTTTTTTTTCTCCTTCCACTTTCCCCTGTCTCATGCCAATCCCAAAGCAATCCCTTCTCCTGCAGAGCCAGCAGTGGACTTTGGAGTCCTAATCCCAGTTCCTCAGCCTCCTCAGAGAAGCCTCTGGATTCACACTCACCAGCAAACAGCACTGGACATGTCTCCGAGGTTTTTCCCTCAGAACAGGGTAGTGAACAACCTCTTTATCTGAGAAAAGCCTCAACATTCTCAGCAGTGTGGGAGCTGAGCAACACAGGAAGACAATGTGCTTAGGGCTTAAAAGAGGGGGGGAAATCTCCTATTTCAATTAAAAAAAAAAAAAAGGTAAATATCAACATAGCAAAGTTTCTCTTGATGAGTAAATCCAAATATGTGCCTTTTGTTTTAAGGCAAGCGAGACCTCCTCAGACAGCCCAGCCTTGGTAAATCCATCAGATTCAGTACAACAGTTAAAAAACTTCATTACAGCATTGCAAGGCAATCAGGACTAGGAAAAACATAGATTAGAAGATCAGTGTGTTCTCCACTGTGCTCCTGTATCCTAAATATGTTCTGCTTTAGGAACCTACCTCCTCTTGAAATACAGTAATTTCACGAATACAAGCCGCACCAATTTGACTAAGATTTTGCTCCTAAACCGGAAATGCGGCTAATAATCAGGAGCGGCTAATACAACCTCAGAAGTGCCTGCCAGAGTGCTGAGCCGAGCAGCTGCAAAGTCGGCATTTTGCGATTGTTACAAATCGCTACTTTGTTGCACCGCGGGTGGAGCCTGGCTCCGTGTAGGCAGAACAGGGGGCGGGGAGAGAGGCGGGAGAGCTCTCTTTCCTCCTCTGCCACAGCCCAGGGGAGAGACGGGGGGGGGGGGCCCGGCGCCGCCATTGCTGCAGCTCGGGGAGGAGAGGGGGGACCCGGGCCGCCCCTACCGCGGCCCGGGGAGGGGGGGGAAGCCGGCGCCGCCATTGCTGCGGCCCGGGGAGGGGGGGGGAAGCCGGCGCCGCCATTGCTGCGGCCCAGGGAGGGGGGGGGGGGAAGCGCGCGCCGCCATTGCTGCGGCCCGGGGAGCCGACGGGAGCCCCGCGCAGCCATTGCCGTGGCTCGGGGAGCCGACGGGGTGCTTTGTCCCCGCCCGCCGCCGCCGCGGCAGGAGCGGGGAAACTCCGTCCCTGCCCGCCGCCGGCGCCACGGGCGCGGGAAAGCTCCGTCCCCGCCCACCGCCGCTGCCGTAGGAGCAGGGGAAGCTCCGTCCCTGACTGCCACCGCAGGGCAGCGCCGACCCGGGGTGACCGAGCCCAGTGGCAGCGGCGGCCGGCCCCGAGCTGCAGCACCGTGCTGGACCACCTGGCCCCGTCAGCGGCCCCTAGCGGGCCGAGCCTGCACAGCCTTAGCTCAGCCAGTAAACCCCGCCCTCCCGCCGTTCTGTTAATAATTGCACGCGGGTCCTCGCTGCGAACGACAGAGCGGCTTATATTCGTGTGCGGCTTATCTATGGACAAAAACCAAAATATTTGCCAACACCCAGAGATGCGGCTTATAGTCAGTGCGGCTTGTATTCGTGAATTTACTGTAAGAAGAAAAAAAAAAAAAGATGGTTTGAGTTCTTGTGTATTTATATTAACCCAAAAGATTAAATAGTGACATTTAGCTACTGAAATCCTGATATTTTTATCCTATTTTGTTTTTTAAAAATGCATCTTCATGGGGAAGAATACATATCCAAACAACTCAATGATGACAAAAGGCACCTGCTTACCCTCCTGCTTTACCTCAGTTTCAGACTTAGTTCTCTGGGTTTGTTTTTCTAGAGTACCACTTCATTATAACATACCTAATACATTGGCTTCTAGAAATGATAAATAGACTGTCAGTTTTACTTTCTTTTATCAAGATAGAAAAATAAAATTTAAAAATTAACATCAAAACCCAAGAGTTCTATATTGAATTAAAACAGGATACCAATTAGTGAAAAGATGAACCTTTTTTTAATCAATATAACAAAATTAATTATGTCAATCAGATAACAAGTATGCAAACCTTGAGAAATCAACACTGCACTGTTAGCTAAATTAATTAAAGATGTTACTTCACAGTATTACAGTGGAACAACAGAGTAACACTGTCAAGTGATCAAGCCCTCAAACTAAAATAACAGATTATTGTCACTCAGTAAAGTAACCCAAAGAGAGTTTAAGATAACAAGATCCTTCAGTTTCAATTACCTTACTTAATATAAATGCACTTAGAGTGTGCACTACGAACTTCTTTCTTTTATTATAGGAGGGTTCATACTCCATCATTCTCTTTTTCAAAAGGACACAGTGAGCTTTTAAAAAAAAAGGTCTAATACTTAAGTCATGCAACAGCTTAAAATGCAACCATTATTATGAGAAAATCTGACTCAGTGAGAAGTTCTGGTTTAGGTTTAGGAAATCATTAAAGAACTCTGCTGGGAATCTCTCATGTGCATAGAGACCTTTAAATTCTTCTTCTGCTGGATGACCTGCCAAGGAATCAACTTCAGTTGTGTCTGTGGATAACAGGATTTTTTCTTTTTCCTTCTCTGCTCCTTACTTTATGAAAGAGCATGTCCCACTCACTGCAGCTCTCAATCCAGTTCAGCATTTCAGGATCATTTAGGATCATTTTTTTAGCTCCAGATATAGTCATGTCAGGATGATCAGGGTGATTTTCAAGGCAGGCAGTAAGCTAAGATGTTGGTGGGTATTTTCTAGAAAATTTGTGTCATCTTCCAGTTAAATCAGGGGCACAAGTTCTGCTGTAACCAAAACCAGTTTTAGTCTTACAGTTTAGCCAACCTTATTTCCAGATATACATTTTATTGACATTTATCCTTAGTACTTAGGCATGGTTTCATGGTAGGATCTGTTGTTTATTGGGAGGAAATTTTAAAATAATAAATTGGCTTTTACACTATATTAAAATAATTTAATTTTATACTGTTTTTAATTTATTAATTTTGGGTTCAAATAGGGTCTAGATTTATATCCCTCCCAAAGCTTATAATAATGCTTTTCAATAGTTACACAGGAAAAGGGCTGCATTCTGCACTTCTGCAGTGCCAAACATAGCAGTAGCCATTTCCTTTTTGTGATAACAGATAACAAACCTTTCAAAGCCACAAAGTGACAAGAACTAATAAAGACCAGGCATTATCCACCCTCACGTTTCTATTAAAAGTTCTATAAGCATCACAAAAGCCTCATCAGAGCAGAACACAATAGTTCTCCCAACACAAAAGCCAATATACAGTGACCAAGAAGATGGAAACCCACAGGAAGTTTGTATTTCTCTTTGCCTTCAAGGCTACATTCAGATTTTTTCCATTATGTTCACTGATCTCAGATAGAAAGGTAAATGAATGCTAGTCCAATTTAAATCTTTCTTGCTGCAAGAGTGAATGCACCCAATGAGAAATTTGATGCAGAAGTTGGGTCCTAATTAGCTGAGGCTAAAGCACCCAAGCACTCCCAGTATCAGTTCAGCCTGACCTCAGGGTAATGAAATTTCAGAATTGAGTCTTTACTGGCAAAGGGAAATTAAACACTGACTACTACAGAGAGGTTAATGCAGAAATTAGGGGCATTTCCTTGAAGGATCACAGACTTGGAGGGTGGGAGTGGGATGAGATGGGACACAGGGAACAGGAAGAGGAATGGAAGATGGGAAGAGAAAGAGAAATCAGTGCCTTAGGTTTGGATACCTCCTGTCTAACTGGGCTGTATTTCTGGAGGAAGAGTATATGCTTCCTCTGGTAATTGTATAAGCACTTTTTCATTCTACTCCTTGAGGAAAATAGTGAATTAGACATAGTGGCTATTATTGATACATTTCAAAAGCTTAAAAGAAAAGGAACACAGATTTCTGAATTTGACAGTAGACTATCTCCAAAGGGCAAGAAATGCACTTGCAATAGAGAGATAAGTAGCTTACACTTTTCTTTCGTTGGTCAAGGGGAAAAAAAAACATTTTATAAGGGTACATACTGTTGCAAAAAGAAAGATCCATGAGCTGAATGTGAGCTGGATGGAAAAATCCAGACTTGCAAATTTATGACATTATTTTTTATGTCTCATGCAGTGTCCTGCATGTCCAAAGACTACCAAATGATAGAGCAACTGAAAGGCAAAATTGAAGAAATAGAAATCCAAGAAATGTCCGATGGGATGAGCTGGAATGAAAAGTCTTCTCAAGATACCAGAGCCTGAGGGAAGAGGAGAATTCCAAAGGCATTTCCACTCAAGCAGCATTAATCACACCAACATCAGCTCCAGTTACCCACACAGTGCTGCAGACAGCCTGATTGCTGTGCATGCATGTGAACTTATCCACGTGTGTTCTTCCATTTGCAAGAGCAAACACAGCAGCTCCACCAAAAATGTCTACTTATCTTGCATAAGTCCTCATTTTTAAGACCTTTGAATTTTTGCTGCAACAGAAATTTTCAGGTTTTTAAGTTTTTAACACTGATTTCAGTCTGACACATAGAAGACTTCATTGTTACCTCAGCAATAAATTCTGCAACTAAAAGCCCAAATTCACGATCTGTACAGAACATTCTAAAGAAGAAATCATTGTTCAGAGTTTAAATTCTCCAGTAAAAAGGGCACTAGGGAAGACAATTCAATATTTAAAGCACAAAGAGCAAAGCCTGGGGCAAGAGGACTGCCACTTCAGTTCCTTACTGGCAGGTCCAGGGGATAGAAAACCTCTCTTGGTTGCAAACACAGGAACAGCAAATAATTTTTTTACCTCTCCTACTTTTTAGTAAGTCATAAATCCAAAATGCTCAAAGGAGGGTTATTCTCCCCTTCCTCTAGGATCCTGCAAACCAGTAGGATTGCAACATTTGCTTTCCCTCTTTTTTTTTTTTCTCTGAGTCTCTATCATGTCAGGAGCATGTGGTCACCAGAAGAGAAAGAATTAATTACCACTTGGCTTCGTACAGGATGACTGATGAATATTCACTTGGCAGCTCAAATGGACTTTGCTTCAGTGGAGGACTTCAGTGAACCAAATATTTCTATTACCAAATCACATGGTGCTTTATACAACACTTGTCAAACTAAAGTGGGAAAACCATCCCTGGCAAAAGAAGGGGCAAAAGGAAAGGGTTGCAGTGATTTAGAAGGGCTCACATAGAGGAACAAATAAAGTATGCTTCCAAATATTTGACAGTGAATTTTCATTAACTGCTTTGTCATGAATCCAAGAAAAGGATGGCACAGCAAGGAGAGAAGTGAGCCTGTGGTCAGCAAGTCTACAGTGAGCAACAGGTGAGCAAGCACTGTTTAGAAATCCTCATCACAGCAATTTTTAAGGGAGGTACCTGCTCCCAGGCAAGAAAGTGAGTCACCATCATAAAGAAGGAACATTTTTACACCAAAATAGCCACATAAACCTTTTGTGAACAGAACAATGCTGGCACAGTTGCAGATAATTTGAGCACAACTTTGTTTTCAGAACCAAACATATGAAGTATATTCATTCAATGTTAGGGCTTGTAAAAGTGTGTTTATAACAAAAAGCACCTTTTAGTCGACTGAACTTTGTGAATTTACACTCCTGTTAAAGACATATAAATATATACTTTACCTGTGAATTTACTGAAGTCAGAGATCCCAGCAAGTACCAAAATCAAGAACAAATTCCATTTCCTCCATTCACCCAACACCCTGAGGAAATTATATGGACACTTATAACTACTAGAAAACCCTTATTTCTGACCATTTTTGCTAACACAGGTGAGTTCCACGGAAACTTTTCTAACCAAACACCAGGAAAACTTTGGTAAAAAGAATTACAGAAAATATTTTGTAAATGTCATTCCACAGGATAAATCCATGACACTAGAAACAAAGGTTCATGTGTTACTACAACCAGGCTTCAGTTGGAAAGGGACATAATTTGGAGAAAGCAGACACCCTAAGTCTAGTCCCTGTGCTAACAGAACCACACCACCTAAGCCATTGCTGCCAACTCCTGCAATATAGGAATATTGTAAATTAGGAGGGTTTTTTCAGATTTTATCACTTTTCACAGTGTTAAAAAGTTGTGGTCCTTATCTTGAATTCTTTAAGCTTTTTCATCTTTTCTCCCCATGTCCTTTAGAGGAAAGGGGTGACAGTGGCTCAGGTGATGGTGAACCTACCACAGTCCTTTCTTTTTCATCCAACAGTGGGCATAAAGATTTTAACCAGTAACTTCCTAACCTGCAAACAAACACTGCTGGCCCAGGTCAATCCAGCACAACCCAAACCTGCTCCCTTTAAGACATTTCTCAGAGCAGGAGAAGGCTCTTGCCCAGAGCAAAGGTTAGGCTTGCCTCAGATGACTCCTTGAGTGAGTTTTTGAGTATAATATCAGCAGGAAAAAAATGCAAAGCTGATGAGAAATGCATGTGATTAGCACTTATGCCCACAAGGACAAGACAGTCTATAAAGATATCACACATTCAGAAGCTTGGTTAAATAAATCATCTTTTAAATCAACCTTTGCCCAATCAAAGTCCAGTCTTACTTACAGGTACAGTCACAGGAGGAACAGCAAGAGAACTCCAGTGAAGGCTGCTTTACATAGATACACAGGTAAGAAATTCCTTTGTTCCTAATCCCTTTTCCCTTGGAAAACTCCTTTTAGCAATACAAATAATTTTGCACAAATCAAAAGGTGTTGTAGGCAGGGCATTGTAACCTTCTCTCCACTTCTAAATATGAAGAAATAATTTTTCCCATCAAAGTCCACTGTTTCTCTGTGTAGTACTGGTTTTGCATGTTAATTCCTGGGATTATCACAGATTGCCAGTGTTTGTCAAGAAAAACTGCTTTGAATTGTACTTGCAATTGATACAGTCTGATGTGTTCTAAACCATGTTCAAATAACAGGGAGGTTAGTTAATTAATTTAATTTGTTAGTTATTGCCAGTGCAATACACAGAGACTCAAAAATGCTCAAGGCACCTGACCATGGACTACAGGTAAATCATGATCTGCAGGCTGCATGTCCTTGCAGGCTGGAATTCCTGTATGCTCCAGTGACATCTGTGCCAAACTCACACCACACATCCATGCTGTTCTGTGTGCTGCCCAAGTAACATCAGCAGTGCAGCTTCAGCTCCCACAGCAGAGTCTGCAGCATGAGGAGCCACAGCAGTGGCTCTGCTCTAAATTGCTCTCACAGAAGGATTTGACTGCCAGCAGATATAAAGAACTGACTTCTGTCAGTAAAGAGACAAAAAAAGTCTTTCCAGTAAAATAATAGCCAAAGTTGCTAATTACCTGGATTTTTCAGCTGGAGGAATTTGTCTTCACCTGCCTCATTTCCCCATCTTCATGGATCTTTGGCAGCACAACACCTTGGGAGGTGTTCCCTGGCCCCACCTGTTATTTACCTTCCACCATGGGGTACTCCTGCATGGCAAGCTTCACCCAAACCAGAGTTCCTTTACATCACAGAGCAGTTTAGGTAGGAAGAGACTTCTGGGCATCTCTAGTTGTATCTGAGTGCCCCCAAGAGGAAAAGCTGGTTGGAATTCCCTTGCTGTGCTGCAGCCTGTGTCTGTTGCCTCTCATCTTCCCACTCTAATTTCCAAGAAGAGTCTGGCTGTGTTCTCCACACAATTCAGATATTCAGTGGGAACATATCAGTAAGAAGTTCCCTGTACTTTCTCTCCCCAAGACTGAAGAAATCCAGCTCTCTCAGCCCCCTTGAATAAGTGCTTCAGAACCAAAATGCCCTCTGTGAACTAGCTCCAATATGTCAATTACTCGGGGAGATCAAAACTGGGGACAGTACACACGTGGCCTCCCTAATGTCAGATGGAGGGGAACAATCCCTTCACTCCAGTTATAATCCCTTTTCCCAAAACTTCATTTCCTCTGTAAGACTTAATCCTAGTATTACACCTCCTCCTCAATCCTTACAATGTTTTCACAAGGAGACTTTTCTTATTTCAGTTCTGCAATTTGCTTAACATCATTTGAGATACAGAGACAAAAAAAGCAAGGAGAGTCAGAGAAAAGGGTTTGATTTCTTCTCCCTAGCCTTGTTAACTAAATTCAGCTTTGCACAGCTGGATTTCCTGAGGCCAAAACAAAACTCCACACCAAAAAAAACTCACCCCAAGAATTCTGACACTAACCCTCTCAGCAAGTAATTAGAGGGAATATACCCTAGTTAAGCTTCCTGTTCTTACTCACAGGTATTTTTTCCATCCTGTCTGGTAGGGATGACTTCTGCTCTGCAGCCCCGAGAGTGTACAGTGACCAAGAAGCCCCAGAAGAAGTACGGCTTCTTCCTGCGCATCGAGGAGGACACCGCGGGGCACATCATCCGCGACGTGCGGGACAACAGCCCAGCCCAAAGGGCGGGCCTGAAGGATGGAGACAGAGTCCTCAGGGTTAATGGTGTCTTTGTGGACAAGGAGGAACATGCACAGGTACAGCTCTGTTCAGTCTGGGATCCACACCATGCCCCCATTACCCAGGCTGCTGTGTGAAGCTTTTTCTTCCAGTTTTTATGGCTAGGAAATCCAGGAGCAGAGTCAACTGCTCAGAGTATCTCCCTGCATCATTCATTACTCACCATGGGCATGGAATGTCTTTGGGGTGCCAAAGACAGTGGACAGTGCAGGTTTTCCTCTTTTAGCTCCATCACTCAAGTGCCTGCTTCCATTTCCTCTTGTGCATTACAGGTGGTGGAGATTGTCAGAAAGAGCGGGGATTCCGTTGTTCTCCTTGTTCTGGATGAGGCATCCTATGAAGAGGCACAAAAGGAGGGAGTGAATTTGGAAGAGCTGGGTCAAAAGGCATCCACAGGACAACAGCAGGAGCAGCAGCGCCCTCCATCCACGGCCAACAGAGGAACCACTGCGACTCCACAGCCCCGGCTCTGCTACCTAGTGAGGGAGGAGACGGGGTACGGCTTCTCCCTGAAAAGCACAGAAGGTGAGAGCCTGGAGAGAAGAAACTGGATAGATACAGATTATATAGATGGTGATAGATATAGATGATATAGATATATCTGGCAGCAGGGACAGAGACAACCACAGTTAACACGTGGGGGCTAATGGGGACACACAAACTGTTCTTGCTAACAGAAAGAAAAGTGAGAAGTAGCAGGATGAGTTCAGACCCATCTCCAGCACGTTTCTGTTCAGCATATGCAGTGCAAGGTTTTCTGAGGACCATGCTTCTCATGGGGTGGAAAACAGACCAAAAAAAGAGAGGGAAAAATAATAAGCTATTTTCTGCTTGTTGTTTAACCCCACCTAACAAAACTAAATTTACAGTCCCTGCTCAAACACTTGATATACACTCAATGTGCTATGTTAAGTCCTGTTCCATTCCTCAAAATCACCTCAGGAATCAGCACATGAGGTTCTAGACAGCTGTAAGAAACACTTTCTCTGATTTGTAAGTTAATTCATTTAGAAAGAAAAGGATTTCAAACCTTTTCCATATATGCCTTTTTTCCAAGGCCAGTCAACAGAAGAGGGAGGTCTTCTGGAAAGCACCACCTCTTAAGAGCCCTCTGAAGAGTATTTTGGAATGCAGTATAATTGAAGGACCAAACATAGAAGGCTTCCAAACACAAGAAATTATGGAATGTATAGAACAACAGTAAAAGCAGCTTCTCTGTTCAAAATTATGGGGGGGGAGGAGGGTGGTAGGGAGTAGAAATCAAATCCCTTTCAGCTATGTTAATCAGCTGCTTTGCACTCCTGGTAGGGAAATAAACACCAGTTTGAGCTGCAGATAGTGAACAAAAATCTCCCTCCACCACTGAAGTGATTTTTCCAGGCCAGAGTAAGAGACAGAGGAGTGTCTGTGTGGAAGGTTTGTGGTGCTCCTGCAATCTGTGTGCAAGCAGAGGCCAAGAGTCTCTGAGGACATCAGTGCTGAGTTCCCTTAACCACTATATTCAGGCCTATTGCAGTGACTTACCCTGTGTAACGAGTTTCCATTTATTTTAGGACAGAAGGGCTTGTTCCTAGTAGAGCTTTTACCACAAGGAGCAGCTGCAAAGGCTGGTGTCCAAAATAACGATCGTCTGATTGAAATCAATGGGAAAAATGTGGAAAATGACACACACGAGGAGGTGGTGGAAAAGGTATTGATTTATCTTCTGTTCTGGCCTGCTTTCACAGCAACCTGTCAGGGTTACTGAGGAGGCCAGGCTGGCTGATTAAAGCACTTCTCAGTAGATCTTGGGAGCTGCTGTTCATGTACCATCAACACATCAGGGTAGCCCTCTGCACCGGCTCTGCTGTCAAGCAGCCTGTTGAACTGCCTCTCAATGAACACTGCCACCAAGACAGGCCAAAGAATTTTAAACACAAGTATGCTGCTGCCAGGAACCCTATTAAATAAATTCATTTCCTAGAAGTCCTGGAAATGCTCCTAATGGCAGGAGGGCAAGTCACCAAGTGTGGTTTCCAGGCAGGAAGAAGGAAGCCTCTGATCATACATTCAGAATGGAGCAGGGAAGATTTCATTATTTTAGACAGTAGTCCCTTTCTCTGTGAAGAAGTCCGAAACTCCTGAAAATTACTGTGCAAGGAATTTCACTAATTAGCTGCAAAGAATGTGGCTAATGAGGCTTACAGCTTTCTGCTGTTGGCACTGCTAAAATACAGCTGGAGCTGAAGAGATTTCAGAGAGCCATGAGACTCCAGCATTCCAGCAGCATTCAGTGCACATGGCTAACTATGGAATCATGCAACACCTGTGTTTTGTTGAGCTACTGCAACACCAGCAGCAGAGTGACACTGGTTAAGATGAGTAAAAGGAGCACCCATTAGAGTAAAAAGGATTAACACAAAAACAGAATTGGAGAGGTTGAGCAGACAGAAAAAAACCCCTCAGAGTCAG
The DNA here is from genome assembly GCF_009819885.2 of Catharus ustulatus. Classification (NCBI taxonomy): domain Eukaryota; kingdom Metazoa; phylum Chordata; class Aves; order Passeriformes; family Turdidae; genus Catharus; species Catharus ustulatus. The sequence continues at coordinate 5,265,206 of NC_046222.1, read as the reverse complement.
TAATACAGGGGGACAGAAGAGGACCACGAGTGACAGAAACTTGACTCCTGTCACTGTAATCTAAAATATAAAATCGAGGTATAGATGGAACAAGAAGTCTATATTGTAGAGTTCCATACCTAGAATAGCAAATACAATCTACTCAGGCTCCCTGGATTCTGCAGCACTTATGTCACCCCATGGCCCTCCACAGGTAATTCCTTACAGGTCAGAAACACAATCTGAAATTTGGAAAATTTTCTCATGCATTACATGCCCCTGATTTTGTTGTGGTCCAGATTTCTGACTGAAGGGGGGGAAAAGAAAAATCAAATTTATAGTAGCATGGTCTGGATTAACAGCACCCAGACTCTGCTATGTGTCAGTGCACCAGTTACCAAATATCCACAATTCCCACATGCTGTTGAAGGGGTGACATCTGAGATTGTACATGTGCTGTCACAGGTAAAGAAGTCTGAAAATCATGTTATGTTTCTACTTTCAAATGAAGAAACAGACAGCTATTTCACAAGCCAGAGGATGGCACTGAGCAAAGAGAACGCCAACCTAAGTTTGCTTCCCCTCAAACCACGATTTATTGAGATCCAGAAAGGAAAAAGCGGTTATGGATTTTATCTGCGGATGGAACAAAACTCTGGTGGTAAGATCCAAGTTAACACACATACTACGGCAGCTGTTGTACCATTTCCTTCTATAGGATGTTTGCAGCCCTCATTCTCTTTGGGTTCTCACTGGCCATCTAGGATAAATCCTCAGGGAAAACAGCCTCAACATGAAGTGCAATTCTGACCATTTACCTTCGCTTTTTAACATCTTTAAAACTCACCAAGCTCTGCCTTCACAGCAATTTTTCTCCCCTTCTTATCTTAGACCACATAATCAAAGATGTTGATTCTGGAAGCCCAGCAGCCATGGCAGGTCTAAACAACAATGACATCTTAGTGGCTGTCAACGGAGAGCGAGTGGATGGGCTGGATCATGAAAGCGTAGTGGAAAAAATTAAGCAGTCTGAGGAAAGAACCTCCCTGTTGGTGGTGGATAAGGAAACTGATAGTATGTACAAACTGGTAAGAAAATGCAAACTACTGCTAGGAACTTTTTCCACTTGCAGGAAATGTCTAAGAGACACCTGTATTCCAGCAACTCCACTTACACTTGTAAAGGAAGTCACTAAACACCCAAATCTTTGGCCTCTTCTTGATTTTTATAGACACTATTGGAACAATTCTAAATTCAAACACATCACAAGAAAGGTTAAGGTTTGCTGTTAAGACATCAAATTCAGAGCTACATGACTCTAACCATTTATGAGTAACAAAGTTCCCTTCTCACATAGATCAACACTGTAGTTTTCCACTCAGAATAGGGAAGAATTCTTCACCGCAGCTAAAGTCAGAGTCATTATCAAAGTTTCAAACAAAATATATTAAGCATGAGAACCTGAAACAGATTCCACAAAAGAAGTTCTTATTTTAATGTAGTTTTGTCACTTTTTTTCAGGCTCAAATTTCCCCTTTCTCATACTACTGCAAAGAACAGGATTCAACCCCAGCTAAAACAGAGGAAAGAGTGGAGCTGCACATGGAGCAGAAAGTGAATCATAAGCCAAGGATCTGCAAGATGGTGAAAGGACCTCATGGATTTGGCTTCAGTTTAAACATGATCAAGAACAAACCTGGATTGTTCATTACTGAGGTACTAATGAAGAACGAGGAGCAAGGAGAAGCTCAAGTAGTTTTGGGCAGTTTCCTCCCCTCCATCCTGAAAACAAATGCGAGAAAAGCCACAAGTCTCTTTTCCAATGTGCTCGGATCAGAGCTAGAGTTAGGTCAGACTGACATTGTTGTTTCAAGATAAATTATGAGCATCAGAAAAACATTCCCTTTTCTGCTAGACATCTAGAAGGAGAATTCAGCTTTTGCATAATCATGAGTCTGGCACACTAAAATGAGTATTTCAGACAGAATTGGTTTTTACTGTAGAACAGCTTAATTAGAGAGATGCCTTTGCCCTATTCTACCCACCTTCTCTGAATTCCACAGCTGGTAAAAGCCAAACTCCTCCTTTCCCAAATTACATCTGTAACTTCAGCTTTCTTCAGAGCAGGGGTCCCATCCATTACTAAGGGATCTGTGAATTGTACTAAACTTTGAAGTTATTGAACAGAGATCTCCAAATAGTTAGAAAACTTTTCCTATCTGTCTTCATGGTTCTACCATGCCACATTCCTATAACATAAATCTATCAATATCAAGAAGCATTTTAAAATCTCAAACTGATGGGAGCCATGTTTATGATGTCTGGGCCCATTTTCTATCCCAGGTCCTTCCTGCCCCACAAACCTCCCCTTCCTCTTGCTCATTTCACCTTAACACAGGCAATCCCTCAGCTGTTGATGCATCTTTCCAAGTTTTATGCCAATATCCTGCTTTGAACCCCCCTCTGCAGGTACAGAGCCAGGGGCCAGCTGGCAGAGCAGGTGTGGAAAACAACGATTTCCTGGTGGAAGTGAACGGAGTGAACGTGACCAACGAATCCTATGACAAAGTGGTGGCAAGGATCCAAAGCACTGGGGACAGACTGACACTGCTGGTGTGCAGCAAAGATGCTTACAGGTACTTCCAAGGCCAGAACATTCCCATCACAGCCTCCATGGCAGACTCTGACACTTCTGAGCCTCCTGCTCACACAGAAAACCATCCATCAGAGCCAGAGAGGAACTCACCTGAGCCAAGGGAAAGGGTGAGTAATCCTGCATTAGGCAGATCCTGAGGAATCACACAGGGGAGACGAAAAGAACTTTGTTTTCAGGTAGTAAGTTTTCCAGAGCTAGGACTGTTGACTTGCTTGGATTTTTGCAAGTTATTAAAAGGAAAGTTTTAATTATCACAACAACTCTTCTTTTCCCCCACATGTAATGCAGGTGAGTATCTTTAATGCAAGATTAAATCACTCAAAGAACACATGTACAAGAGATGTTATGGAACAGGAGAATCCAAACAGAGTAATCCCAATGATGTGAAACAGGCAATACAATTGTGGAGGGAAAATGCTTAAATTCACAGAAAACATAAACAATGCTTGTGAAACCACATGAAATATTTCAAAATGAATCATTTTGGAGAAGGAACAGCAACTGATACCTTATGATGACATTTTCCACACAATGTGCTGATTTGAAATTATTTTACTCACTTCATGCCACCAGAAAGAATCTGAAGCATCACTAAAGTCAGAAAAGCAAGAAAGTATTACTTCTTGAAACACTTTTAACCCTCTGTGTGGTCAAGCTTTAACTGTTAGAATGCTTATTTTCTGATCATGCAGAAGAGATAGACCTCACCTTACAAAGGTAAGACCAATAGTGTTTCCCATTGATTTGTCTGCAAGTTTTTTCAAGAATGTCTTAGTCCCCAAGCTGCATTTTGCAGAAGTTAGCACTACTGTTGTCTTCAAATTAAGCAGATCTGGGAATTCAACAACAGAAACGCTCTACTGAACAAATTTCTCTCAAAATATACTTAACCAAAAAAACCCTTCAACGACAATGGTATTTGTTGGTTCATTCTGCCATCTAAACAAGTGTGTGATTAGTGCAGATGAAAACAGGAGTCTGCAACAGTGCAGACTATCAAAAACATGTTTACAAATTGAAAATAATCACAACATCTTTGTTACTCCTCTGCAGGCAGACTCATCTTCCTCCTCACAATCAGCTGCCTCCACAAGAGCTGACGACGATAACAGTGATGACACAAAGTTGTGAGGAGACAAAACCATGCCAACAACAACAAAGAAACCTGCCAAATCTTTTCTTCAGTTCTTCTTTGCTATTCCACCTCTCAGAACTTGGCTGCTCCAAGCAGTGCCAGAGCCATAAAGAACACCAAACTCTTGATGCAATAAACACTTCAGTGTAACCTGCATCCATTTAACACTCTGCAGTTGTGCTCCACTGGCACAATTTCTGCCTTGTGAAGTGGGCACTCAGTCACTTACTTCTGAAAAGGCTTAAAGAACTACAACTTTGTAATTAATTGTCCTGCAGCAGATGCTGGAAATGTTTTATAGATTCCTAAGCATCCTAGCCTGGTATGGATAAGCTCTTAATAAAGACCAATTGATTTCTGCCCATCTCCCAGGAAAGGCAGCTCTCCCCCTAATCCAAGTTCATCACTTCAATCTCTGTGGCATCTCTTTGCTTACAGCAGTACAGCTGCTCTAAAATGGCAAAAGCCCAGGTACTTTGTGCATTATGATTCTTTTTCCTGCTCACATTGTGGAAATTTCTTTCAAACACTAAGCTAACTTTGTAATTCACAACTCAAGAAGTTTCATCACTATCCTCTGCATACAGCTGTGGATTAGAACAGTGTATGTAGTTCAGTCACACGTTTGTCTAACCTCAAGTCACCACCATGTTGTGTTGAATGTGACACAAATGGTTCTGTAATACTGCTGCAGTGTACTTTGCCTCCTTCCTGTACACCAAAGACAATACAGAAATAAATTGTTTAGAGTGGTTATTTTCCCCCCTCCCAATCTTACTCTCACCACCGACAATGCTCCAGAACAAATATAAAACAAAGCCTCAGAGAGTGGTCATGAGAGTTTAAGTCACAGGAATAAAATTTGTAACATACAATGTAAACAAGGCATGGCAGTGGTCTTCAACTTAACACTTAACTCTAGCAGAGAGGAACCCAAAACCTCAGTTCCACTTATACAGAGGGAAAAGAAAGCTGACACACAGTAAGAGAAAGCAAATCTCCAGTTCCTAAGGATAGTAGGTACTAGTGATACACATTAGTACACACTACGTACAGAAATGGGAGTTCTCTCCACTCCACTTCTGCCAGACAGGAAATCCTAGCCACCTTCTGGCTCAAATCCAGCCAAATCTTTGGGACTGACAAAAAACAACTGTGATACTTGCATATTACAAAAGCTTATTTAATTCCACAGACTCCAACATTCAATTCCAGAACTGCTGTCCTCCAAATCCCAATTATAAGTTGATTTTCAAAAGAAAAATCACATTTTTTGGTGCCTTCTGTGAAGATGATGTTCCGACAGTAGGAGGTGTTCCCTCAGCCAGCCTACCACAAGTTCTGATGCCCCTGGATAGTGGTGTATCCAAGATTGCTTTTATTGCCTGGCAATGAACTGTTTCAAGTTTCATACACACACCCCCATCCCTTTCCAGCTGTGGCACTGAACAAAACAAGCCACAGAGCTGGATGATGACGTGTGGAGGTTCAAGGAGCCAGAACACACAGAGTAGTCCTGTCTCTCCCAGTTTTGCAGTTACACTGCCAGAACACACACAGCAGTCCTGTCTCTCCGAGTTCTGCAATCCACAGGAGCTGCAGCTGACAGAACAGAGAGCAGTGCATGGCTGCAGTTCTGCCTCAGAGAGCCATATGCTTTTCTGGGGCTTGTTTGTGTGCTAAATAGAGAAAGAGGATACTGGACAGGGCACTAACTAGGAATATCACATCAAACCACCGGTGATAGAAGTTGAACTGGAGCTCTCCCAGGACTTCTGTAATAATGGTGCGGTACTCCGGAGGCATGCTCATGCGGATCAGGAGCACTGATGACACAAAGTACATTCCCTGGAAGTGAAAACAGGGACAGCAGTTACTGCTTCAGCACAGGCTCTGTGGCTAGCAGGGGGCAGCACACAAAGACATGGTTATGTGTTTAAACACACAGAAGGGATGCATGCAGAAATGCACATGAGCGTGCCCATGGTTCTCCATACTCACCATTATCTGGGCTAACAGCAGAACAATAACATTGGAGGACTTGCTGCTGGAAATGGCATAGAAGAACTGGGGGAGGAAAAAAAAAAACAAAAACATTGGAAATAAGCAGTTAGGTTAGTCTGATCTGCCTTGGGACAGCATGAAAAGTACATACCATTCAATACCTTTTCATCTAAAAATACCCAATCAAAACCATACTCGAGGGCTACCTTTCATAAACCCTACTCTGAAACATCAATCTCCCCCAACCAGTTGCACCTTGTGTTAAAAATCACAAAACAGTACAGAGCTTAAGTTTAGGTACCAAAGGCCAGGTCAAGTCAATGAGTCACATGTCTGTTGAGTTAATGCCTTTCAGTCCTACCAGCAGCTTAAATTAAGTAATCCAAATGCTTTTAATCACTATCTCATCAACCTTATTTAACAAGCCTTGGCTACAACATCATTTTGAACCTTTGCTTACATTTAGCATCTTATTTAATATCTAGATCCCTTTCTGACAGAGACTGGGGTAATATCCTGCAAAAAGTTTTCTTCCTACCTTCCCTCCCTCTGCAAGAATTTTTATTCAGATATTTAAACATAAATGCATATTGAAATTTTATACAGTACTTGTTCCATCAAAAGGTAAAGATCTGCTAATGAATTTCTCTGTGTAAAATCACTTAAGTGTCCTGGTTCTTACCTTTGTAAGTGTGATTAACAGCCCTCTAATAGAGGTAACAATGATTATTCCAACAAGAATAAAGGAAATGTGCTGAGACCAAAATTTGACCTGTATCAACAAAAAACACAGTTAAAACTTTAACAGTAATCTTATTTACACCACATTGTATAGCTACCAACTCTTCAGGGTCTTTGTCTCTTCTAATTGTACAGATGTCCACTGTAGACAGGTTCATGTAACAGACATTTTCACAAATGTATTAGCAACCGTTTACTCCAAACACAAGAGAAGGAGATTTAGTTTATACCATTCACAAAGAACCCCATTTTCACAGGGATATGTTTTCAAAGTGTAAATGACAGAACAACTATTTGCATAAACAATCAAAATTAATTACAGCTCTGTAGCTGAAATGTATTCATCTAAGCAGACTGTCTAAAGTCCTTCTATTTCTCCTCTCTGGCAAGACCACATCAGCATCTCAGCATAAAATCAGTATGAAAGCAACATTCATGGCACATTTTCCTTTCCTCCTCAATAAGTCAAAAGCCAAATCCACATTCTCAGGGTCTATCACTTTCTCCCTTAGCAGCAGGATGATTTAATTTAGATAAGATATGAATTGCTGAAAAGGCTGTAAGAATTAATAAAGGCTCACATCAAACTGGATTCCCAGGTAATTTACAGTGATCTCAATTCCTCTTGTGACTGGATCAGTCTTCCCCACACGGTCAAATACAATATTGATGGTTGCCTGCAAGAGATGGATTTACATTTAAGCGAAAAGGCAAAAGCATTTCTTACTCTCACAGGTGAGGCATGCATGACTTTTCTACTGTACCACCAAGGAAAGGGCAGGGAGTGGCCAGATTGCCAAAGAAGGCACAAAACACATCCATGTAAGAATTACTGCTCTAATGCTGTATGGAAAAAGCCAGATACAGAGCTTTATTTCTATTCTTTCAGAATTTCTGGATTTTAATGAAACTAGAGAATTACTTAATGAACTGCATGTGTGGCATAATCTATGCAGAGTATATTTGCATACATCTACAGAAAATGCAATAAAATATTTACATACCATGAAGATTTTCCAGACACAATAGATGGAGAAAAAATAACCCAAAAAGTTGAAGTATTTTCCCTGGAAAGTTTTGGAATATTCTATTCTCTCCTGGAAATACAAAAAGAGGGAGAGGGAGAATATAGAAAAATAGGTCATTTTCACAATCACCTACAACAAAATTGTAACAGAGCATCAAGAGTAAGCAAGCACAGCCCTATCTTTGTACATCTTTTAATTCAAAGGTTTCTGAACTCCTAAGTGTTAACTCATAAGCTTGTGAATGGTTATATAAGGCAGACTCAAGGATGGATTTGAACTGTAAGGGAATGGTCATCTTAGCCCCAAAGTTACAGATCCTCACTCCACTGCATTACAGCATTTCACCATTTACCTATTGAACAGGTTTCAATTCCTCATAACACATGTTCTCTTTCAAACTACTTTAACCTCCCAACACCCATCTGGGCAGTTATTTGCTGTGTACCTTTGTTGCATGCAGGTCAGCAGTTTCCAGGAAAAGCTGCCGACTCAATTCTTCCAGGGCATCCACTTCTTGCTGGATAAGGGACAGATCTGGCAAACCAACATAGTCAAGGCTAGAACACATCATGAACTCTTAATTAAGAACAAAACATTCCCCACCTTCAGCCCAAGGGCCACATCTAATGGTTTGGTTTCTTCTTAGATCCAGATCAGCTTTGTCATTCAAGTCTTCAAGCTCTTCATTAACACAGCACCAAAGAAATCTCAAGGATGTACCTGATGCACACTACTCCAGTTCAAGGAGGTAGGCAGGACACAAACTCTTTATTTCTTTGTCACAGAACAGAACCAGAGCTCTCAAAAACTGCTGCTCCACTTTGGTCAGTGACCCTTGCCACTGAAGTGCATCTCACAGTATGTCATCTCAGATCATCTTCATAAACAAAACTGCTGAGTAACTGCTGCAAGAGATGAGTGACTACTATGAAGAGTCTGTCAAATAGCCAAATTCTGATTTTAGCAGCTAGTGTGAAAGGAGGGGAAGAAGAGTCCTGAGCCTTAAATATGCAAAATATATACTTCAAGTGGTGTGACAGAAATCGTTGGTAAGCAACTCTGTTAAAGAAGTACAGACCCCTGTCACTCCCACCAGATTCTTTCTACAGGGAAGGTTGAAACTGGATGATCTTTAAGGTCCCTTCTAACCCAAACCATTCTATGATTCTGTGGTAAGCATGCACACCAAGCATCCCTATGATCTGCTGTACACCACACCCACGGTGATGCAACAGAACATTTATAGAGCAGGGCAGAAACATAAAACTTCTGCCTGTGTCACAGTAAAACTGTGCCCAAGGCCTGGGCAAAACGTCAGACAGTGCTGGAAAACAAACCTCCCAGTAGACATTAGGTTTGAAATGTGTTGAAACACAAATGCTTTGTGACTGTCCCAGCTAACACTCTACCTCTCCAAACAAGGCAAGCTGGATCCCCCTCCCAAGGCAGGTGCCAGCATGCAGATGAAGGATACTTTCACTGCCAGGAACAGATGTTGTAACACTTTTTATCATTCCCCAGAAGCCTGTGGGTCTGTTATGCACTTCTCCTCTCTGGAACATTGTCCTGTGAGCCACTGCTATCCTGAAAGAACAAAATACACAAGTCCTTAGGAATATAACATTTTTATGAAAAATCAAACCAATAAAAAAGAAAAACCCACCAGTTTCTCAGAAGATGTTGTTAAACAAAATTCACCAAAAAGAGATGTCCCTTTTTTCTTCCCCTAAACACCAATCCTGCTACATACAATTATCCTGATTAGCTCTGGAGTAGCGCCCAGATCTAATTAAATGAGATTCAATGAGACACTTCCCAAGTCTTCCATTCAGGATCCTGTTTCAATCCTAAAGAGATTGAAACCCAGTAAAAATTCAGGATTCAAATGGATTTCTCAGTCATATGATTAGTTGCTTTCCTTTCCTCAAACACATGACTATGCTATCTCAAGCTCAGGAATTAAAAGACTTCTCATGCTCCTCCCTCCCCTTGGACACCTCTTCTTTATCACGGCACATCCGCCTTTTCCATGGAGCCATGAGCTCTGGATGGTGTGCAGAGCACTCTCTGATATGCTGTCACTCACTGCTGGGCTGCATGACAAGTTGTTATGAAGCAGAAACACACAAATCCATTCTTGGACTGAACCACTGGATGCTTCAGGCAATCTGAACATGACTCCTGAAGTTAATTCCAACACTCCAGCAGCAGCTGTGTATCGTCCCTCACACTTCCATGTGCACCATGGCATAATCCCCACGAGCAGTGTTGGCTTCTGGTCTCGTTCCCTCACATTTCTCCCCACAGAAATTTGTGAGCAAGTTATCCATTCCTAAGCTGAAAACTATTCTCAGGATGATCTATGATTCTGTGGTGTTTAGTTCCTCTCTTGTAGCTGCAGCCAGCATTGCTACATTTGGCACTGAGTCCTCTTCAAGGCTGTTGATAAGCAGTGTAATAAAAAAAAATTAAAAATCATTCCATCATTCCTTTCATATCAGCAAAAGAAACACCCTTGGGGCACCCTACATGCAGATAAAAGCACATATGGCCACAGACTACAAATAACAGAGATATTAGAATCCTGATAGCTGCTAAATGTAAGAAATGCATTTTTAATCCTTGCTTTCTTCACAGTACACAGATTCACGTGCTCCATCCCAAATGATCCACAGCACTGCAGCAAAAATGCAGCAACATCCAGGTGATGCACAAGGCTGTAGATACACAAAGGTAAATCTTCTCTTTTAAGAGGTGGCAGGGATTTCTGTATCCACACAGTAGCCAGGAGTTCTGGAGTCCTCAGAGAAAAGATCCACAGGCAAACCCCACACACTCTGTGCACACTGGTAATGATGTTGCATGATATTTGGGTGTCACATCAGCTGATCTGACTCTAACATGATCCAAATGAAACAATACCATCAGAATGCTGGCATTTCAAACCTGAGGATTAGTTATGTCACACCTCCAAGAATAAGTAGAAAGACTCTGATAGCCTTAGAGGCGAGCTTCCATAAGGCTTTACTTGATTGTGCTCGGGAAGGAGAGAAAAGTGATTCCCTGCAAAAACCCTCAGGGCAAACAACTTTCACCAGCTACCTCCTACTGACTAGAAAGCCAGCATGAATAAGGGTTGGCATGAGAAGAAATGCCAGGATCAGCAAAGAAAACAAAAAGCTTTATGTTCTATTGCCTTACAACTCTTGTGCTCTCACTGGTAATTCTGAACTATCAGTAGTACTGAGAAGGTGGCCAGCACATCACTGACAATTTATGGAACTGTAGCACTGAAAATATTGCTATTCCCACTTGTTCTGCCAATAACTTAGCTGCATTTGTACTGATAGATATCTGACCTTTCAAATTCAGCTTTATAAGAGCAAAAAGTCCAATCACGCAAGCCACTGCTTCCCATCAAAACAAAAAAGAGAAAACAAAATCTACAAAATTGCTTCATTATAATGACCAAGTGATTAATACATGGTTCTTCATAATGGTTAAAAACTTGCCATTTTCAGAAGATTTCCTGGCCAAAGGAAGGCAAGAAAGTGCTAGGTAGTTACGAGCCTCTGGCATCCTAACTTTTACTCCAACATCACTTTCCCTGGACCAATAGTCCTAAAACACTGTACAAAAAAAAGACCAGGGTCAAGAACAGCACTGTCCTTTAGCTCCAAAGGCAGTCTTTTAGTGTGCTTCCAGTCAATTAAATCAATTAAACCTGAGTAAATAAATTCTCTCACTACTCACCATCTCACACATGACCACAGAGTTAACAGTTGTTCACCACTGAATATTTTCAAAGGGGAAGGAGGTTATGCTTTACCTACACTTCCATCAGCTAATACTCATCAACATGGTGATAAATTTGGCAAGGTTAGGCTATCTAAAAGCTCCCCTGCACACATTACAAGCTTCCATTGAAACATTAAGGCACCAAAAGTAAAGTCTGGGAGACTGCTGGGTGAGACAGTCAAACCTTTGAAGTGACTCCAGTAACTGGATTTATTCTGCACTACTAGCAGGACATGAAATATGCAATATTGATATGAAATATGCAGACAAAAATCTTTGCAGTGTAAATGAAATGACAATGTTTCTGGAAGTAGGTTTTTTTAGCTTGGGGGACATGGAATAAGCTAAACCAGTGCCAGCAGAGTTCTGATGGCACACTTGTGTATTACAGTATATCCATATCAGCAATGATTTGCAATTCTGCAAAACTTAAACAACATAAACCTTGCTGTTTGCAAGAATATAGCTATGTCCATACCAGCTCACTACCCCACTTCAGCTTTGAGCAGCATCTACCATATGCACAAACCACTTTCTGTCCTGAAACCAGGAGTAAGAGCCAGCTGCAGTGGCCTAAGGGTCCCTTACTCAGCAGTGCCCACCCTACAGATTAGCTATGTTGCCAGCAGAGAGCTACAAATGGTCTTGGAAGCCTCATCTGTGCCGCTGCAGCCACAAAAGGCACTACCTAGTGTTAAAAACAGTCATGTATCAGGCCAGAACCACACCACACAGCTCAACCCAATTCAGGTTTCAAAATCCATCTTATAGCACCTCAAGAACCATCTTGTACCATACTGACTGCAAATGCTTGAGATAAATAACTTTGTGCTACTGTTGTCCTCTCACCTTTTTTTCTTGCTAACAATCATGTCCATAGTCTGGAGGAGTCGTCGCTCCAGAGCCAGAATATCTGCATCTGTCACGTTCCTGCAAAATAAAAACCCCCAGTTAGGCCTGCTACCCCATTTCAGAGATGTGCACATGCCCATGAGACAAAGAAAAGCCTGTATAAGGGGGATATGCAGCAGCAGTGGAAATGGTTCTAGCATGCAGACATGACAACAGCTAAATAGAAAAAAGTAACAAAAAAACTTGAAACAATACCACAGGAAGAGCAAAATACAAATCGCAAAAAGCTGGACAATTACTTCACAAGGCTGCAGTTACCTGAGAAAGTAGGACATGTAAGTGTATGGACAGTTGACAGCCCCAAATCCTGACAGCAAAGCCATGAGTGTCACCCCAATCACACCAACACGGCTGATGAGCTGTTCTATAGACAGGATTCCTGAGGGAGGGAAAAACATGGCATCAGCAACCTTGCTCTCTTCACTCTGCTCCACTCTTGGTGCCTTCCTAACACAACTCAGAGCTGCTTAATTGATCTGACTGCCTTCTCACTGCAATGACCCCAGGTAACAGGAAGGACAGACAGGGACTAGGAGAAAGAAGTAGGAAGTCTCCCTCAGAAATTACATTACTATGCTTAGAAGCAGAAATGGGGAACTGCAGCAGTAAAGAAAATTAAGACAGATATATGGATATGTGGAGAGGACTAAATATCAACAGTTCAAAATACCAGGTATTTTGGCTCCAAACTAATAAAATATGCTTGCCATTTGCTGAGGTGGAAAAACACATAATCCATCAGGCGCTTATAAAGGAGTGTCTTCCATAAAGACACTTCTGCAATGATCAGCAATTATTAGCAAACCAGTTGGTCCTGGCAAACTGGCCTAAAAATGTCTGAACCCCCATCCCATTAGAAGTGATCCCTCCAGAACAGATACAAGCTGTGCTTGTAGGACAGGGGAGTTGAGAAGTTTAAGCTGCTCCTGGCTGTTCAGTGCTTATCTAGTTGACACAAACATGTTGTTGAGGAGACCACCAACAGGGTCTTCTACCTGAGCATCAAGTGGACTCTAAAACAATTCAACATGAACATCAAGCCTGTGTTGTAACCATCACCAAGCATAGAAGCTGCATTTACTCCTAAACACAGACCTCAACCTGCCTTCCCAGGACACAGTGCCATGTGTAGTAAACACCAGTCGCTTTTTAGGGAGCTGGTTATAGAGCAGCTGCCACACACAGCACATTTAGAGCTTACACGATTGCAAAGCTGAGATGGCTGAGCTCCAAGCCACATTTCATGCTTCAGAGAAGTGGAATGAATGATGAAAACAAGGCAAAAAGACTTCACAAAGGGAAACCGAGACACCCAGTCATGTGCAGCTGCACAGAGATTTACAGGAGCTACAGAATGTGCTACAATACACTGGCCTTTTGCCCCATACACTGTCAGACTGCAGCACTTAAAACAGAGGTGCCTTCAAAATGACATGACATTCCACTGGTTGGAGCAATGCTTCCCCATGCAACTCACACATCAAGTGAATCAATGTTCCATCAACTCAGATAAAGGTAAGAGCTTTATCAGAATACTGGTGTGTCATTAAGCATAACCTTCCTTCTGCTACGAGCTCCCAAACTCAGGTTTGTTAAGTAAGTTGCAGTCTAAGGGAACCCTTGCTCAATGGTGCACTTCTCAGCTGCAGGACACTGCCATCACCATCCTACCTGCCTGAATTGGGTCACCACTCCCTGATGAAACCCACAGCACCCTGGTCTGTACATGCAGGACAGTAGCACCCCAATAATACAGCAGGGAATAAACATGTAGAATCCTTTGCCCTAACCTCATGTCCACACCTGGTAGGATAAGGCACTGTAAAACTTTTAAGTGGAGGTATCACACCCTGTGAAGTACAATTAAAAACAGACAATACCCTATTACCCATTCTGGAAATCTGCAGGTGTTACACAGCCTCCCAGAACCTTTAGGTGACCTAAAGAGGATTACCCAAACCCCATGGCTAAGTTTCCACTGGATTATTACACTCTGCCAACTCAAGCACCTTCTGCAGCTCATAATGGGTTCAAGTTTTTCTGGGCAATGGAACACTGGGCAGAGGGATCTATACATGCTATACAATTACAAAACACAGATCAACACTTTCTCCTAGGAAACTTTTAGGATCACAGATGAAACAGTGAGCAGACCCTACACAAGTTGGTATCCTTCAGCTTCTCACGTGAGTACAGTCAAGCAGCTTCCCACAGAACAGGAGGACTAAGCTGAGCATTTTGTATGCAGACATATTCACCAATTTCCATGAAAGTGACTCTATTTTACCTGTTGGGAACAATACCCAAACAATTTTCCAGCGCAGGGGAAACAGAAGGGCAATATAAGTTACACAGGTGACAATAGCCTGGTTCTAAGTGTTAAAATCCTTCAGCAAGTCAGGTGCCTCGAGGGTTTAACACAGCCAGGCATGTGCTAACTCTGCTGCACCCAAACTAACCCAAATGTATAGAGTGTCTTCACACTGTAGATACAACCACAACAGAGGCACCCAAACCAATTCTGCACACAAACAGCTCTGGCATCCAGCAGCACTTACCAACCCACACTCCAGTCCCATGCAACTGCACAGCAGGAATCTGTACCAAAGCCAGCACAAGTGCCAGGCCCATTGCTGGCTACAGCTGTGCAGCTCTGGAGTTCAGGCACACTGCTGTGTTTTGGACACAACTGGACAGTCACTCATGCTAAACTCATCTCATTTCAGTCAGAGGTAAGAAAAACCTGACTGAAAAAAAAAAATCAGATGAAGGACTGGTTGTTGATCTGCTTCTTAAATAAACTAGGTTTAGTCTCCACAATAGAAAGAATAAATAAATAAAAATTGTGATCAACTTTTTGTGGAGATAGAGTTTCTGTGTCCTCCAAAGTACACCATGTCCTTACATAGTGCAGGTTCAGTTAGGACTTACTTCCTTCAAGTTTTCCTGCAGTACTGAACGAAAAGCAATGAAAATCCAGATGTATCCACCCATTTCTGTCAGTCTAACAACCTTCACATTGCAGATTTCAAATCAAAGCAGACCCTCAGTTGCAGGAACTGCTTTCTACAGTCTCAGCTGCAGAGCTGAGATAACAACAGACCCAAAATAAAAGTGAAATAACGAAGTCTATTTGCAGGAGGGAAGAAATCAGCAAGAAAATGAAACTCACCATGTTTTGGGCTGAGGATAGGAAATGGATCCCCCAGCTTCCAGAAGAAATACATGAATGTCAACCACACAACACATGCAAAAAGTAGTTTCTGTCTGTGCACTAATGGAGAGGAAAAGTGGAATGTTTAAAATAGATTCTTCCTTTAGGGCTTTTTATAGCTTGCAACATTTCTACATTGCTCTAAATGCTACTTTGAGAACAGGTGGCCAAAGCAGGCGTCACCTGACAGAGCTACAGTTCACAGTGTGCACCCCTTCACCTCCCACAGTTCCACTGTCCACATGGGACCACTTCCTGCTTCTTTCTTGTGTCACCTTGAACACAAATCTTAAATATTTCATCTTGAACATGAATCTTAAATATTTCATCTTCATGGCAAAACTACACATTTAATATTCCCAACCTACATGCCTAAGCTTCACACAACTGAGCCATGAGTATCAACAGCTCAAGGGTTAAGTGTCCATTAGCCCATGGAAGAGGCCTCATCCAGACAGTAGAAACAAAAAAAGCAAAAGTAATTTACTGAGCTTTTCTGCTTCAGAAGTGATTGATTGAGCTTCTCTGCCTCATTTCTTTTGCCCCCCAGCAGAACAACACAGCCTTGCCAAGGGTTGCAGAGTTTGGCTGCAAGTTTAAAAATGCAAAGGAACAAATCCCATAATATTACTCTGAAGTGCTCAATTTTGTTGCAACCCATGAAAAACAAAAACCAGCATTTGCTGGGGTCATGTAAAGCATTTCCTGACTGTTAATGAATGGCTCATGATACAACATAAAGCTCCAAAGAGAAGGTATTTAGCCAGAACAAGGAGGGAGGTACAAGGACAGTGATCAAAATAATTTCTCATTTGTATTCCTATTCTTAAATTAGCAGCTCTCCTGCCCCAAACCAAGTACTCACATAATCTGATGTTGCTGACAACAAAATAACCAATGTAGAAGGGCACCATGAAGACCAGGATGAGCAAAATGACACACAGGTTCAGCTTCCAATGAAAATATCGAGAGCTGGAATAAAGCCAAAATACTGATTAGCATGATATCATAACACAACTAATTTCTCAAAGAAAACTGCATGTCAGTGAAATCTCTTCAAGTACATCAAGCAATGAAAAATATTGGCTTAGCATATACAGTACTCGGGATTTATTTTATTAGGGTAGAGGAGAGGGAATTGTTTGGTTAGGGGTTTTGTATGGTTTTATTTTTAAATACAGAGGTCAAGAATGTGTATTTAAAACTAAACAACTATCCAGAAAACAATGCTGGTTATTTTATCAAATACTGTATTTTCTATAGTAACTAATGACAGTTGCAGAATGAGTCATGTGACTGACTGCTCATCTAGTTGAACAGTAAATGAAATCTAAGTATAAGCAGTAATTCATTTTCTAATGAACAGCTGAACCAAAAAAGAGCTAATTCCTATTAAAAAGACTAAAAATATTTAAAGTTGATAATTCATCATGTTTCACTTCAGAGTTGTCTCATCTGCAAGACTTTGCAAAGCAAGGTTTTATAAACACATAGATAGATAGATCAGTACTCCTCTGACCAAATTAGAGTAGTCAAACACAGGTGAGATTGATTTTGGCTGAACTGACCTTTCACTTTACTTGAACAGAAAAAATACATGTTCCCATCCCCAACATTAACTCATATTCTTTCTATCCTCAGGGAAGAAGAAATTATGAGGATCCTTGTCACTTTTTCCTAACTAATTCAAAGACAAACATTTTCATCTGTACTGAAGTCTAGACCTTTATTGAAGCTTATAAAAGCATTCTCCTCAGTGATCTCTCTGGCTACCAGCCCCACATATTAATAGCATAGAGAACTAACATTACCTTTCATCAGCTCTGTACTTCTTGCCTTTCAACCCCTTTGACTGCTCTCTTATATTTGTATGATCAGATAGAATAAGAAGAAACTTAGCCTCTACATGTTATGGTTCTATCTTCTCTTTCCTATTGACTTCCAAAGAAGACAGTTTTTAATATCACCTTTATGTAGAAGTCCTCACCCTATAGTCAAGCAGGGATTCACCTTTGATTCACAAATCCTGTATTGTTACAGACGTAGCTTTCACTCCACAATTAGCTTTACATTCACTCCTCTGACCACCAAAGAGAAATCAGTGCTTAAAGTTTCTGTAGTCTTTAGCATCTGAGAAGTGCTCTTAGCATGATCTGAAGAGTTACAATACTTCCATGAAAGAAATAATTTCTTTTAACTTCACAACTGGAGAAAGTCAAAGATCAAAGGCTTGCCCTAAGGACCCAGACCAATTAATAGACCAATGTTAATTGCATGGAAAATTGGAAGCTGATGACTACTAGTCCCATGTTGCTGCACAAAACATTTTCATTGAGTTGTTGACAGTTTTCTCCCCTGATTTCCTCAATCCAAGACTAATCCATTAATTTAGAAGTTAGACTAAAGATGCTGCAGAACACAAGGCAGGCCAGTCCCCAGTGGGCTCCCAGACTCACCTGCTGTTCAGCACTCCCAAAATTTCAAAGATGATGAGCTCAAACATGGTACAAGAGAAGGCAAAAGTCACAGAGAAGATCACCTGGACCACATACTGTCTCACCTGCAATGAAGAGAACAATCCCTAGACATCAGGCATTCACATTTCTGGAATGGCATCCTGATACCCCTCAGATAACAAAACAAACAACAAGGTATGATGGCCCACAACTGGGTCTCTTGCTTAAAGGCACCAAGCCCATTATCTGCTTAGGAGGAAGCCAGCCTCTTGGGAAACAGAGAGCAAACTCATACACTAAGAGAGCTCTTTGATATTATTTAAAAACAAAATCCACATCAGAAAAACTGTTGGGATCTGAATTTGGCTTGCACTTAAACCATCTCTGAGAGACTACAATCTCATACTCCACTACGGATAAGAGAATGGTATTTTATCCCATCTAAGCTGCCTCACAGCCAATTCAGCTGCAATTCACACATCTGAGTTCAAAGTTAACCACTGGATTTGATTTTGTCTCAGAAATTTCACTTTATATTAGGTGGGCTTACTGGGGCAAAAGCCAAAACAGTTCCCCCAGTTTCCTATTACCCCTGTATCTCCCTCATACTTCTTTTTATTTAACAGTAGCCAGTATGGAAACTTTCAGCGGCCCCAGAAGAAACAATTCCCTCAGATTTCTTTGAGTCTTTTAAATAGAAGCACAAGAGGAAATTAAAAATAAAGTAATTGCAGCTAAGATAAAAGTGATTAAAGAGACGAACAAGGCTAAATGCAGTTTTAAAAATATTCCTATAATTGGGAGTAATTTTTTAAGATACACACTTGTAATGAAAGACTCCTTCTCACCTCATAATCCTTGAAGAGCTTTCGCATGAAGAAGAGCCACCCAAATCCAAAGAACAGCACCTGCAGAAAAGATGAAGCACTCAACATTAGCATCCTGCAACTTGCCAAACCCAGACCCACTGCAGTGCTGACTGTAAATTATACAAATGGAAGGAAAAGAGCTAACCCAAATACCCAAGATCCACAAAAAACTAAAACTTTCCACGGTACCGTAGAAAAAATATATTTTAAATATTCAAGTGTAACAGACACAAAAGGCTATGGCCTTAAGGAAGATCTAGTCAATATTTGGTGTTCCTAAATTCTCAGAATTCCTCAGTTCCTGGCCTGCACTGCTGATTCTTGTTTCACACTTGTAATCTACAGAATTGGAGCTTATGGGTTTTTTTACAGCTAATACAGAAATGGAGGCAAAGCAAACGCTTCAGTGTCCACCACATACACATATTCTAGGGATGAGTAAATTTTATACACACATCTGCTGTTCCTTGTAGACTAGAAGTGCATGTGAATTCTTTGCAGAGGTACAGCTGGTTAGACACTGACACTGGGTGAAAGGTGCTACAAGCATCTCTGAGGTGGGGAAAAGGCAGTGCTGAATGCCTCACACCACAATCTGGAGCTGCAGAAAGCCACATGGACAAGGCAGGTGAAGCAGAAAAAGCCAATGACACTTTGCATGTCAGTGGTTGTGAAAGCACATTGCAAAATTTTTTTAAGTCTCTCCACACTCCTGAAGGGATCAACTTAATACCACAGCTATATTGCAGATGACTTAAATGAAGTAAATAGAAACTGAACAAGGCAGCCAAAATTGCAATTACCTGTCTTCAGAGAGTAAAAGGAGGCTGTGTTGTCAGGCCTCCCCTGGGTAACCCATCTATTCCTCCTAAGACTGAAAGGGAGTGTAATGACTTAAAAGAAGCCAAGCAAAAAGAGAATTCAGAAAACACTCAATATTTTGATAGAGGTAGCTTTGACCAAGGCAAAGACAAAAAATTCAGAATATGTCAGACATCAAGCAGTGAAGTCAGTGGATCTCCTCAAAGCACAGGGAAAAGGCCAGAACTTTCTGCCCACCCTGCCATGGAGATGGGAAAGATTCAAAGACAAAAACGAAGGAATTACTGTGGATTACCTCCCTGCACATCAGGAGTAACCACAGCAGCAAAGGTAACACACTGACATGATTCACAGACAAGGAATACCTGCAATGCTGGGCAAGAAGATCAAATGCAGCTGCCTTGAAAGAACAACTGAAATAGGAATGAGGTCGAATGAGTGATTTGTAACAGCTGGCAAAACTTGTTTGAGGAGGACTTCAGACTTTAAAGTAGCTGCTAGCAAAAATTAAAGATATTCTGTAAGCACCCTATCTACAGGTCATAAGTTAAAGTATGATAAGCAAATGAGATCTACATAAACTAATTCCACATTTAACAGTGGGAAGGAGGAAAAAGGTAGAGACAAAGTCTTCAAAAAGAAGTAACTAAGAGAGGAAGACTAAGAGATAAGTAAACACAAGAAGAACAGAAAACTGAACGTGAAGATTAGACTTCCCTTGTGTTAGGGACTGTACAAAAGCAAAGAAAGACATTTTGGTAGAAGTTCACATTCCAAGACACTGCAGGTGAATGTGACGTGTAAACTCAGCAAAATCTTGAGCATCTGACAATTACATGAACATCAGCTTGTCCTGTTGAAGAGGATAAGAGGATTCAAAGCTGCCATCAGAAATGAAAGAAAAGCTATTAGATAAGTTAGAGTTCAGAACTCAAAGTAAAAAAAGTGGGACTTTTTGTTCTGGGTGAATTGTTAATAGTACCAAAGCTAGGCTCAGGACATCAGGAGTGAAAAAGCATTCTGCAAACAAAACTTAAAGCATTATCAAATGGGAGGGCACTGTTCTTCTCAGAAACGGTCAGGAAAATTATCAGGAATTAGGATTGTGCACTGAAGTCTATCTAAGACAACCACCTGCTGCTGAGAGGAGAAAGGTTCATTTTCCTCAGCTCACCCCTCATCACTAGAGAACAAAACTTTCACAGCACCTTAAATCAGACCCCTCTGTGAGCCACTCAAACGCATTTTCACCCGGTCCCACTGCCCAGGATCAGCCTTGCTGAGAAATATTAGAAACAAACCCTCAGTAGAGGGTTCAGTACTCAGCAGACAGCAGCAGGATGAAATTCCCTATCTGTTCCAACTCAAATTTAAACTGAAGCGGGGCCCGGCCCGGCCCGGCCGCTCCTGAGGGGGCGCGCGCCCCCGCGCGGGGAGACGCGCACGCGCGCCGCTCCAGCACGGCGCCGCGAGAGGGAAGCCCCGTGACACCGGCACCTCCCCGCTCCCTCGCCCTCCTCCCGGCCGGAGCCGCGGCGCCGCAGCGGCGGGGAAGGCGGGGAGGGTACCTGCGAGGTGAACATGATGCTGGAGTCGATGAGGAAGTTCATGGCGGCGTCCGACGCTGCCCGCTCCGCCCCGCCCGCCGCGCTTCCGGCTCCGGGGGCGGGGGCGCGCAGGCGCGGGGGCGCGCGCCAGGGGGCGGGGCCGAGGGGGCGGGGCCATAGCTGAAGCTCCGCCCCCTGGCGGCCCCCGGGGAGGGAACATGGCGGAGCTGTGTGAGGGAATGGGGACGGGATGAACCGAGCACAGCAAGGACATGGACCTGGAGCCAGCCCAGGGGAAGCCACCGAGTTCACCTATGACAAAAGGCTGAAAGCATTGGGATTGCTCAGCCTGCAAAAGAGACGGCTTAGGGTGACCTAATGGCAGCCTTAGTGCCTGAAGGGAGCCTGCGAGAAAGATGGAAAGGGGTTTTGTACAAGAGCATGGAATGACAGGACAAGGGGGGATGGATTCACGGCAGGTTTAGATTAAACATTACAAATAAATTCTTCACTGTGAGGATGGCGAGGCACTGGAACAGGTTTCCCAGACATGGATGCCCCATCCCTGGCAGTGTTTAAGACCAGGTTGGGTGAAGCTTTGTTATAAAGACTCTGGCCTCGTCCATAACATCTTCAAGCAGCCTAGTCTAGTGGGTGATGTCCCTATCCATGTCAGGGATGTGGAACTCGATGATCTTTAAAGACCCAAACAATTGTGTGATTCTGCCATTTTACCGCTGCTGTGACCCCTCTGCAGGAGCCCTCTCCATCCTCCCTGGGCTGCAGATGCCTTTCAGGAATTGAAATTACAATATATCAAGGAACAGGGCCAGAAGGGAAGCAAAAGTGCAGACAGGGAATTTCCTGATGGCTATCGGTGTGAGATCCAATCCTTCATGTCACATTAATATTCCCACTTGACCTTCATGGCGTCTGAATCTTTTTCGTTTTTTCCTCTTAAAAACACACCTTGAGGAAATGGCCTCAAGTGGCACCAGGGAACATTTAGATTAGACATTAGGAAAAAAAATATCACAGACTGTACAGGGAAGTGGTGGAGTCACCATCCCTGGAAATATTTGGAAAACATGGATGTGGCACTTGAGGACATGGTTTGATGGTGGTGCTGGGTTGGTGATTGATGATCTTGATTCTATGATTCTAACCATTGCTGTTGAAAACTCTTAGTATTTGGAATAATAAACAGGAAGAGAAGAATCAAGTTGTGAGATTAACAAAGCACAGAGCTCCTGCTGACTGAAAATCAGGAAACTTTATTCATTACAACTCATTTCACTAGGAAAACAGATCTATGTTTGGTTGTGCCAAGTCACCAGATTAGTCCCATAGTCTCTGATTGTTTGGCTTTCTGTCTTGCTCTCAGACTTCTTGGTTTGAAATTTGTCTCCTTGTCTGTAGCATTGCAAAGAGAAGAAAAACATTCAGCTTTCATGGAGAAATTATCTGAGGGAGCAGGTTATTGTGTTTGGTCTGAGACTTTTTATTTTACAGTTTCTGGTATCATTACCAGTTAAAGCAGAGCTGAGATCAGGCCTTGCCTGTTCTTTCTTTCTGTATCTACTGCTTAGAAACTGTTCTTTCCTAAAGGGATGAGATTCCTGAGTTTGGAGGGATTTGTGGTTGTTTTGTTCTATGTTGGGTAGGTTGTGGGGCAAGGTTAGCTGTTGGTTGCCTTTTAGAGACTGAGGTTAACAGGAAATCCTTTAAAAATAAGTTATACTGAGCCAAATTCTGCTCTTGTTTATGTCTTGGCAACTCAACTTCCACACAAGGGTAAAAAACAAGGCAGAGTTTGGTCATAGGTCTTAAACTTTCTTCTTTGCATGTGTTTAGAAATAGGCTTGAGACTCTGCTGAGCTGTAAATTACTGATCCCTGGGCCTTGGGAGAAACAAGATAATTCCTACAGGATAAACCCAGCCCCAGGACTCCTCCTTCAGGGAAGACAAGAAGGGTGAGAAGAAAATGGGAAATTTATTTTGTGCTGTTCCTTAGATAGTTGCTGATGTGCTTATGTGGGGAGAAGAGTCCATGGCCCTCCACAGGTACAAAGGCAGCTTCTCAGCTGTAGTTATTCTTGCAAATGTTATAGTGAATGAGGCTATTTTATGTTCAGTTTGTAGAGAAAACAAAATCAAGCCTTTTAAGTAAAGCAGGAAGGTGCAGCATATTGAATTAGATCATGAGGTTTGGCCAAGAGTATGTTTAGAAATCACACAGGTTTCCAGAAGGTGCTATGGGGCATATTCATGACAAATAGCCTTAGCTGGCAGCCAGCCACACATTTTCTTTTCCCTTCTCTCCGGAGGATTTCATTAAAAAGAACTCTGAAGCTGGAAGCATTCCCACATCATTCTGATTTCTGCATTTCTTTTGAGTTTATTTTTGATGAGTTCAGGTGATGATGTTCACTGGCAATTCCTGGATTCCTTTACAGGGTTGTCTATGACCCTTTTCTGAACTAACATGAACGTATTGAAAACTTGCCTGAGCATTTTTATATAGCTTTTCCACCTTGGAAGCCAATAAATGGCTGGTTTGCTTTCACTCTACCAAGCTGGATCTAGCAAGGGGAAGGCCAACAGTCTTTGTTTTTTTCAAAATGTTCTGTCAGTAGCTCTGTAATCACCATTTCTATTCAGTGCTGCTTCATCCCAGATCAGCAAGCTTTAAAACACACAGGTTTTTGTTGACAGAATGTTAAAATGCAGTCCTCTGCACTTTCAGATGGATTTAAAGGCACACTTGACGCTGAAGTTAAAATATGGAAAGACCTAAGCTGCTATATTTCCAAGATTTTATCTGTTGACAAGCATACTCTCCTTTTTTTTCTTTTTTTAAATTTTATTTATAATGCTTTTTCCAAACCAGTTACACAACACGATTCTGGCCTCAAGCAGCTCTCGTAGCTACCAAACATCAGCTCATAGAATCACAGAATCATAGAGTAGTTTGGGTTGGAAGGGACCTTGAAGATCATCCAGTTCCAACCCCCTGCCATGGGCAGGGACACTTTTCATCAGACCAGGCTGCTCAGAGCCCCATCCAGCCTGGCCTGGAACACTTGAACAGCTGACTGTGTGTGGATCAGCCTCTGCTGGTGCCTGGGGAGGTGGTGTGGCCTTTGGGACAGCCTGAACCAGCTCTGCCAGCGCACAGGGAGGCAGCAAGTGCCCTACACGTGTCATTCCACCACGCAGTGGCTGCACTGAGCTTTCAGCTTGGGGTATCCCTTGGGATGGATAGTTCAGGCTGGAAGGCATCACCTGGCCCAGCCTTCAGCGCAATACAGATTAGGATGGTCAATGCTTTTCCCAGCCAAGCTTCATCCCCCAAAGATGAAGATCCCACCATGACTCTGGGCACCTGCTTTAGTGCTGAACCATTCTCCATTTCAACAATTTTTTTCCTTGTTGGAGTTTTTTTAGTCAAAATTTTCTTTTTGCTGCTCATTGTGATTGTTGCCTCTGGTCTTTTGCTGTGCACCTCTGTCAAGAGTGTGCCTCCATCTTCCCTGGAATTCCTCCCCCTTAGGAACCTGAGGAAAGCTCTTAGGGCTCCCAAAGCCCTCAGCCCCCTCCTCTCCAGGCTGAACAAACCTCCTGTGTCTCTTTGTACAGCAGGCTGCTGAGAGGAAAGCTTGAATTGTTGACAGATACATAAGTCTTGCCTCTTCCACTGAAATAGGTTGGTGCCAAGCTAGTGGCAAGGAAAGGATTGTGTGCCAGGCTATGTCTAAGCCAACACATACTCGCTTGCCATGGTTGCTGCTCAGCTGTGTAAGCACATTTGGCGTTGGCAAAAAGCCTTTCCTGAGCCATGTTAAAAGCAGCACACACAGAGCCCAAGTAATGGCAATGCCATTCTGTTGGGGGGAAAAACTATTCCAATACTTCGACAAGTCCCCTGATTTTGGCACATTTATCCAGCCCTGGCCCTCAGGAAATCTGGCACCATACACTGTTTTATCACAGCTGCCTTGGGCTTACAGGAAGGCTTTAGTGTAGTACTCATGGATGTTCCTGTCTTTACTAAACAAAACTAAGCCTAGGCTAGGATTACTTTCGGTTGTCAGCCTGAAAAGCCATTTTCTATACAAAACAGCAAACTGCCACCTTTTTTTTCAGCATTGTGTGACACAGCCGCTCTTTAAATGTAAAACTGCACAGTCAGTGAGTTACTGAGCAGCAGGAGAGATGGGACTTCCCCCATCAGTAAGTAGATTTGATGCCCACACAGACCTAGAGAGCAGAGATCCCCCAAATCTCTCCTCTCCTGCAGGAGGAGGAATCTGCACCTCACTGTGTTTCAGCACTGAAAGATTGTGGGTGTCAGTCTCTGTTGCACTGAGTGGTTTAAAACAGAAGCCCAGCAATATTCTGCATGATGCAACCCTCTCCCACATGCCTTGCAAGCACCTGAAAACTGTCAGAGCTCCACCAACCTGAACCAAGTGCTCCAGGAACTGTCTTATTTAAGCACAAGTGCTGCCCCAGAGTGGAGGCTGGGGATGGAGAAGAGGGGTCCACGTCACCACACTGTCACCACAGCTTCATGCATGGCCTTGGCTAAGGTGGGAGAGATGGGTGAGGGAATCAATAAAGTCTTTTTTACCCATGGCAAGTCCACATCCATGTTAATGTCAGTACAGTGCAGTGTTCACGTTTCCAAACCACCACCCTTCTGACCGAGGAGTCATGTATTACCCAAGTTAGCAGTTCTGCCAAGAAATAACAAGGATACCATGCATTTCAGGAGTGCTTTTCATCAGATCATTCCTACTTACTTTACAAACAGAATTAAGGAAGCCTCACAACATCCCTGTGAGGTAGGTGGAAATTCTTACACCCATTTTACAGGTGGAGAAAACAGGCACTGAGAGGTAAAGTGATTATCACAGCAAGTCAGAAGCAGAGCTGGAAATAAATCTAAGATTATTATCCTAGGTCCACTGCTCTAGACACTAGAGAACACCAACCCCCACATGCTATTGTAAGCTAAGAGACTACCTTGCTCTTCTACTTTCACCTCCTTTGGTGATTTTTGACACTTGCATCTTATGCTCCTTGCAGAGAGCCACGTGATCAGTTAGGAATTTATTTGCACAGGGAGCCAAGGGGGTAAACATGCCTTTAAATGATCCCAGGCATGGCTCTAATTGTCCAGTGATTTCCCCCTTCCCAAGGAAATAATATTCCCTGTTCATCATATAGATCTCTATGTTTTTGCTAAGTTATTTTTTGAGTAGAATCATACACTGAATTCACAGCTCTGAGGCTGTTATGCAACTTCACTAGGAATTTCTTGAATAAACAATTAAGTTTGTCTCATTGAGAGGGAATAAAGCACATTTATGTGCTATCACATCCAGAAATATCAATAATCCTTTGCTCATCTGTCGGGCCTTCCATCCAAGGACTCCCTTCCAAAACTAGCACACGTCAGGCCTCACATCATCATAGTAAGGTAGAAAACAATTCCCAGTTGCACAAGAAGGAAGCATGACTTGCTGACAGTCCCACAGCAATTTCCTTGCAGAGATGAGGCTGAGTGCCAGAGGACCAGACTGTTCCCTGCCCCGTTTGGTGAGCAGCACTGTCCTGATGCTGTGGCCCATGCTTGGTGGCTACAGATTCACTGCCAGCCAGGCAGAGTACTTGAAAACTGGCTTAAAAAATAAAAAAAATCAAGAAGCGGTTGAGTGGATGCAGGAGGGAAATGCCAGTTTCTCCTTGTGCTGTGGAAGAAAGGAGCATCCCTGTGGCAGCTGTGAGAGAGCTGCAGTGTCCATGGAGTACACTGCACATGGTGGATTTTGCTGAGGCTCTCCAGTGAAAAAGGACATAATTAACGTGTGGTAATTAAAGACTGCCCCTCCTGACAGCCATGTGGTGAACAGTGTACTCCTGATGAGCAAGCACTCATGTTTAAGTAGTCGTGTAGTCTAATGAATGTATGAATGTCAGAGATCAGGAGTGGAATTGTCAAGTAATTAGAACTCAACAGGGGTGGGTGTGATTGAAGCAGTCCAGTACCTTGGTATCTGGAAAGGTCAGATGCTCTGATGCAGATACCTCATACTAAACTGTTACAAGGTTGTGGTTTTTACCTGCAGGAAAGTATGTTACTAACCCCCTTCAACAAGTGGGCTGGTTGATGCTTAGAATCATTCAGACTGTCTTATCTCTTTCTATGGAGAAAATAAAATAGATCCCATCTAATGTAAGTGTGGTGATTGTGTTGTTCCTCTAAATCTTAGCTCTTTTTTAGTTCTCCTATCTTGAACTGGGCACAGTGGACTCTTCCTGCTGAAAAACAATCTCTTTCCTTAGTTGTGATAACAGTTTTCCTGTTTCTGTATTGAGAGAGTGGATAAATGGTAGCCTCCAAGCTGTCTGTATGTGTTGCTTTGTCAGATTCTTTCCCAAAACTGAGGAGGGACCTTCCAGTCTTTCTTCACAAGGAAGGACACCCAACAGCCTTTGCCTAAGGAATAAATGTTTTGACCTCAGGCTGCAAACCTTGGAAAAATATGCAAGCCCAAGAGGAGCAAAAGGATGAATAGCTAAAAAAAAAAAAAAAAAAGAAAAAAAAGAACAATACATGGCACCTCTGTGGCACTGAAGAATGCACCCTACAAACTTTCTACATATGTACAGCTTACTGTCACTCAGCAGTGAAGTCCAGCCACCTCCGTGGCTGCGTGGCCAGGCAGGGAATTCCACCAAAGGGGTGAGATCAGGAGCAGCAGGACTGAGTGTACTGGGGCTGGGGCAGGGCCCAAGCCTGCCCAGGGCTCTCACAGACACCCATTTGCCTTCCCTGGGCTTTGAGTCAGACCTGCCACAATAGGAGGCCGCAGGGGTCTTTTCTAGCTAATGGCGGGATGAGTTTGATGCATTGTGCCAAAGACCTTTTTTTCCCTGACCTGGATTAGAGCCTGCCCTGGGAACAATGGGATGGGCTGCAGCCCAGCAGAAAGAATTTGCTGAGATGGCAGGGTCTGAGGTTTGCAGAGCAGAGCAGAGCAGAGTGCATACCTGCACTTTTTTGGCATGAGGCTCAGTTTTGGGGGGACATAGCTGTTAACCTGAAGCTTTTGAACGCATTGCTGCGCTGTCCCAGCCAAGAGTTGCTGCTGTAGTCCTAAAATTAGAAATCTATATTAGACATCTAAACATTTGCAAGCACATAATTTTCTGCCTTCTGTAAAAAAAGATTTTTCTGAGAGATCTGTACAGACCTGTTGGCACAAAAGGTCTAAATCATCTTTTGAAAGGCATTGTCTTACTTGAGCTAGACTTTGGCATTTAATTAAGAAGTAGCCCACTCAATGGCTCCCATTTGTCAAATTATAAACAAAGGCTGTCAAAAGACTTTTTGCCGTATCAGTATTTTCAAACTTGACCAACCAGTTTTGTATTTAGAGGTTTAAAAAGTCACATAGTTACCCAGACCCCTGGTTTAGGTTCACAGGTGCCTTCAGGACTCTGTACCTGAGATTTGCTGAGTGCCTGGGAGCCTGGAAGCTCCAGGAACTGAACACTTGTCAGGATCATACCGTGAAGGCTTGTATTTGGTTACATGCTCTGGGGGCTGTAGCTGTCCCCTCCTTTCTCAGAAGATTTTTCCCTCTTACTTGGCTAAAATATAGCTTCAGATCTTTAAGTCACTAGGCTACAAGTAAAAAATATCACTTGAATTTATTCTTTCCAGTATTCTGAACTAGTCTCAGGGCTGGATGGCCCCCTCTTGGGAACAAATAATCCATTTCTGGGCATCTGCTAAGTCCTAGTAGAGAGCTACTGTTAACCTTGCCCACTGTCAATGTCGCTTGAAGAGCAGAAATAGTTTGACCAGGGAAAATATTTTTACCTAACTCAGATATGCATTCACAGAGAAATTTGGAACATTTTTGCCTTTATTTTCTGAGTAAAGAAGGGAAGTTTGGCTTAGTATTTTAGTGTGTTGATGCTAAGCATAGAATTCACTTTGTGAATTAAATAACTGCAATTCCATGCCAACAGCAAAGGGGAGATCTGCTCAGTGAGCCATAGGAGGAAACAGAAAGAGAAAGACTAGGTACTGTTGTTGATCAGTCTTTCCCCTCACTGGAAGACAGATCCTCCCCACATTCCTAGATGGAACACAAGGCTTTCAGTGAATATGATCACAGCGGCAACATTTGGGTATCGCTGCCATGTTAGGTTTTAAAATAACATCAGTTATGTGTACAGTGTAGGTATTACTGTAATGAGTGAGCTGGCATGTGGAAACAGGGAAATACAGGGACATATGGGGCAAATAAGGCACAGTTACCATGGTGGTACCTTTCCAGTTGAGAATCATAAAAGGAAATAATATTCAAGTGGCCATTTTAGCGCTTTGCTTAAAAATATCTTTTGATTCTTTCTCTATCTCTCCTTTTCTCTTCAACCTTTTCCTTTTCATGTGCTCCCCGCATCCTGCACCTTCATACAGTCAAATCATCTGACCTGGCCCGGCTGCTGGCTTTACTTAGCCTGCTCAGGGGTCTCATATCAGCGGCAAGTTCAGCAGGTGCTGAAGGCCCTTCCACTTCATCTCTCGCCGCCTGCTCTTCTGCTTTCTTCACCCCTGGCTCTTCCTGAGGCCCTGGCTGCTCTTCCTCGTGTTCCTCCTCCTCTGCTCGCACCTTCTCCTCTTCTGGTTCCTTGGCTTGCGCATACGATGGTAACCTCTCATCGAATGCCCTGGAGAGATCTTCCAATGGTCCCATCCCGATCTTCTCCTCAAACTCATTGTAGGCTGATGGAAGGGGGCTGGGCTCAACCCCTACTTCCGTGAGAGGGAAATAGTGGGACACTGGCTTCTCTTCTTCCAGCAGCTTGTAGCCTTTGGCCTTTGGGATGGAGGGGACTGCGATGGCGTGGAGGGGCTTCTCCGGGACCTCTCCAAGCTGCTCCTCTGCTGGTCTCCTCAGAGCCCTCCGGATTCTTTTCATGATCAAATGACTGATCTCCACCAGGTTGAGGAAGAGGGACACAGAGGCCACCACCAGCATGAACATAATGAAGATGGTCTTCTCCGTGGGCCTGGAGACAAAACAGTCCACAAGATTGGGACAGGGCCACCGCCCACAGCGGTAAAGGGGGAGAATTCGGAAGCCATACAGGAAGTACTGACCTACTATGAATCCCACCTCAAAGAGGGTTTTGAAAATGATGTGGAAGATGTACGTTCTCAGGAGAGTACCTTCCAGGCGAAACTTCTTGGTTCCATCAGGGTTGTTGCCTTTGTTTTGGTTTGGAGCCAGGGGCAGCTTCTCTTCATCCACCTCGGCTTGCTGGCGCCTCTCAGCTTCCTCCCTCTCTTTCCTCTTCTCCTCCATGCGGACGTGGTGCACAGCATGCCCGAAGTACATCAGTGAAGGGGTGGATACAAAGATGATCTGCAGGACCCAGAGCCGGATGTGGGAGATGGGGAAGGCCTCATCGTAGCAGACGTTCTCACAACCAGGTTGCTGGGTGTTGCACACAAAGTCTGACTGCTCGTCCCCCCACACGAGCTCAGCGGCTGTGCCCAGGATCAGGATGCGGAAAATGAAGAGCACCGTGAGCCAAACTCTCCCGATGACAGTGGACTGCTCGTTCACCTGCTCTAAAATGTTCCCCAAAAAACTCCAGTCACCCATTTCTTACGGTCTAAGGGAAGAAAAAACAAAGAGAGAGACCACACATTATGCTAAATTTTAAAGGTTTCAGGTTTCCCCGCTGATGTTTTTTGTTGCTTTCAATCAGTATTTCCCTAATATGCTTTGAGAACAGAAAGGCGGTCGCTTGCTTGCTGATTTGCCTGTTCACAATGATTTATTAGCAGGGGAAGGGCTGGTAAGCCAGATCAAGCTGCCTGCTAAATTCTTCCTTCCATGGCTCTAAATGGGCAATTACTTTTCAGCCAGAGAGTATATTTATCTCCTTTTGCAAGTGAGAGTCTTCTGTGGCACATTATAGGCTCAGTTCTGTGAGCCTGCTTAGATTTTGTACACGTACAAACACTCACCAGCACTACAGTGGAACAGATTTATCAGCAGGCAGCTGCAGTGGTTAGAAGAGAGGGTGAAGCTTTCAAGTACACAAGCACTTCTGCACCAGAACCCCTCACGGGTCGAACAGATCTCAAATCTACACCCATCTTGCACCTAAACAAACCTGAATTCTCTCTAGGTTGCAAATGTCAATTCTACTTTAGCAATCACTCTGTTAGGTAAGAACAGCAATTACAACACCATTACCATTAGTAATGCTGTATAAGCTTAACAACTACTATATAGATTAGTTTTGCTATACAGTGTATGTTATATGCAATATAATTATTTTATGCTTTTTGGACTATTCTTTGCATCCCCTTCTGAAGTTGGTTGCCACACTAACAGTGGAACCAACCTGGGGAAAACACCAATGTCTCTAACTGGGACCTAAAATGCTATTTGCTGTCTCTAAAATTGCCACTACCTCAGGTTAACACAGAGCTGGAAGCCAGCTGCAGCTAGACTATTGGAAAGCTAAGACAGTCATCCATTTTCAAGTAAATGCAAGTCAAATATTACATCTTTCATTACTTTGGCATGATAAGAAATTATTCCTAGGTCAGGGCTTCATTCTGCATATCCTGAACTTCCCACTGTATTGTTTCAGGCAAGGGAAGATCTATGAATGAGGAAAATAGAGATGAAAGTTGTTTTGTATGGGTTGATTTAACACATCACAGCAGTCTGAAGTCTCTGAGGAATGCAGAATATTACAGTGGCCCAGAAAGACTGACTTGTAGAGCATGACAAGTGGAAAAGGGAACGTTATTTGTAAAATTGCTGTTCACAGGGATCTGGAAGTTCATCTCTTAGATACTACCCCCATCTATAGTTCCGTAAATGCAGACACATACACAAGCACTGGGAAAAGGAAGGTACAGTCAACAGCATGAAAATCTGAGTATCTAAACTTCCCTCCTCCTTCAGATACCACTGGGATATATTTGTAATGCCTTATGTTATGACACACCAACGCTTACCAATCTGTTTCAACTACTCTGTGTACGTAGACACGCATAGACAAACACAAAAATATTGAGAATTCTATGGCTCAGGGGAATTTAACAAATTTTCAATTAGAAAAAAAAAAGATTATAATAGCATTTTGCTAAAGCATGGTGAACTCATATTCCTTGCCTTCAAACTTCACAATATTTTTACCCTGGACACCCTTGTTTGAAAATGAAGAACAGAACCCGGTACCTTCAGCTTGCACAAACACCTCGCGTACATAAGCAGCAAACATATAATTTAATCACCAAGGAAAATTGCTACTTTCTCAGTCATTAAAGTCGTGTAAAGAAGCGTGTTAATGTCAGCGCTTACATTAACAAGTCTAGCAGAAGATTATGCTGTTTACATACATTATCTAAACTGATTTAAACATCCTCTTTCTGCAAATTCACAGAGCAAAGTACACCCAACAGTTACCAATCACGTGCAACTCTGTAAAAAACATGACTACACACGGTACAAGCTTCATTGTCCCCCAGGCACCTCGGTTAACTCCATCTCTTTCTTTCCCCGTGAGTCACGCTGATATCTACACTACCATTTGAGCATTTCCACTGCAGCACACAAGAGCCACGTTCTAGGTGTGATAAACCTTATCACACAGAAAACTCACTGCACAAGAGGAGGGAAAATGTTTCCTGTCTAACTCCATCACACGCCTTGCTCACAGCTTGCTACGCTTGGCTAAGCCCTCCCTGAGATCACTTCCAACTGGCCACGTTCTTCACAACTCTGCCATGTCCATCCCCTCTGCTTTCTGCAAGGGAAGTGGTTTGAGGTTGCTCACTCGGTTCAACTGCGAGCAGCGATATTGGGTGGATGGATGATGAGTGGCACAACCAGCTCGAGTGTCGGGGATTCCACCCGCGAGCAGCGAGCCGCTCCAGCCTCAAAACAAGGGGTAAGCGAGGCGTTTAGGCAGTCACCTTTTCCCTGAGATTGCCTGCCACAAGGAAAGAGCAGGACTCTGCCTAAGCCCACTCAGAGCCGACAGATTGGTGGCTGCAGACCCCCACCCTGCGCTCCCAACGCCGCAACCTGCGCACGCTACCGGCGAAAGAGGCTGAGCGGGGTAAGGATGGTGAGCAAGCAACTTGCCGCTGTGAGAGGCTCCACCGAAGAAATGTGTCCCCCTCCTCTCTTGGCACTCTGCAGGGAAGAGTGAACTTTTGTCTCTCTTCTTCCCTACCCTAAAAGCCCCGATCTTGTCGCACGACTGAGCAGATATGACTGAATTGGCTCTGATGGTGGGTTTTAGTTGCCCTGCAATATTTAAGCTCCGAGCCAGACGGCTTTATGAAGTGAGTGACAGTCAGTGACGTGGGGAACAATAGGGAGAAAAAAAAATAGAGAGGCAGAGACACAGAGAGGAGAGTCCACTGAACATGAAAAAGCAGAGGGGGGAGAGGAACAGGCGGCAGGCAATGAAAACCTAATACATGCATAAATGGGAGTTTGCTCAGTTAAGCAGGGACCAAAAGCATCTCTGCAATTCCACTGCGGTTCAGCAGAGCTCTGTGCATGTCCACTGGTCTTTAGGTGTTGTAGTGTGGCAGGTGAAAAGGGAACACCAGCATCTCTGATAGTGGCAGCACTCATTGACTTAGTTTGTTACCCTACACCCAGCTCTGACAGACAAGTTGCATTACTGATTTTCAGGTAGATGCTTTGGTCTGCTCTTTAACATATTTTACCTGAAAAAAGCACCAGAAATGGGAAAACAAGATTATCAGTCAATATTAACCAATAGCTGAGAAAGACCAATTTTACAACCTTACCTCTCAGTGAGGCTGTAAATTTAGCTCTGCTTAGTTTTTCCTCCAAATGCATCTTGCACGTGCAGATGCATCAAGAATGTCTAAACCAAACTGTTTTGTTAAGGAGCAGAGCTGAATTCCAGCAGCCCAGCACACAGGAATGTCACCCCAGGCACACTTGCCTACCACCAGTCACCTGCAAAAATGCCAGAGAGGCCGCAGAAGAGAGGAATCACAGGCTCAGTAATGCATCCACAAGTACAACTAAATGCCCTGAGAGTTTTAATTAAAAGTCAAAGGCTACAACCTTACTCTGAGGTATGGCTTTTGTAGTCTTTCTGGAAGCATTGCTCAGAATGTGCTCCTGGTGCTCAGCTCTGAAGAAAAAGAGGATTACTGGAAGCAAGATTTGCTAAGCAGTGATACAGATGCCAGGCTCACAAAGTGATGAAGCAGCAAGTAGCTCTCATCTCTCTTTATGCAAACTCAACACTGAATTTAATTTCCCAGAATGGCATTGGGAGACACTCTGTCTCCAGAAATGCTGTCATTTGAATGAGATATTAAACTACAAGAGCCACAAAATTTTGTACCTTCAAACCAATGGCTTCAGGACACTCTTCTGTGTTTCTGGGCATTTCTGTCCATCTAAGTTCACAGCTTCATCTCAGGAGTTGTCTTCCCAAACAGCTTTTTGCCTGATTTGCAGAGCCCAAAGGTCCAAAGCACAACTGGAGGCAGAGATTATGTTTTTCAAACTGGATTTCAAAAAAACTAAAGCATAAGTGAGAGATGGAAAAGAATCATATTTTGCAAGAGGAACCAGTCTGGAGACACAAAAGAAAAAAAATCACCCTCAATGCATGTAGTTGGACTGAAAGTCATGTTCTGAACACCTTAAGAAATCACTCTCTTAAACAGGGAAGCAGTAGCAAATATGTTTTAGTCCATGCTACATAAAGCATGGGAACAGTCTTCCTGGAGAAAGGACACGCAGTGGAGAATTCACAAGTCCCAAGGACACAAAGTGAATAAGAAAAGGCATGGTTGGATCAATGAGAGGAGTAAGGGCAGTAAGGAGGAGGAAGGAAGACCTTTGTTGTTTTGCTTTGCATATACTACTGAGATAAACCAGTGTCAGCACATGAGTGAGTGGTCATCACTGCCACCCTCAACCCCTCTCTGGGAAGCAGTAAGAGAAGGAGGACTAAACAGTAGCACCAGCACTTTTAGAGAGTGCCTGGAGCTGGTGCATCACAGAAGGCAGGTGGTTCAGATGTTAAACTGCCCATTCCTTTTCAGACCAAAAATGTCTTTTTGGAAAAGTCAGCTCTAGCTGAATGTGCACATCCCTTTCTAGGCCTTTTCTCTCTAATATAATGAGCCAAACCCCAAATCTGGTAACTACATGGCTGTAGTCCATCTCTACATCACATGTAGCTACTATCAGAGACCTTTCCCATTAACCTTCTGTCTGCCTTTTGCTAACACTACCCAAATATCAAACATAGTCTGACAAGTTGCAGAACAGCTTGCAGTATGCAACTGATGCAGAAATTATATTCTAGTCTCTGATTACTGGGTCTGTGTTACCTTCATCCAAATGATCAGGCTGACTTTTCTTTGGTATCACAGAGTGCAGAGCCTTTAGCATGGGGCACACCCAGTTTGCAGGACATTTCTGGTTTGTGGAAAACCAGAGTGCCTT
This sequence comes from Catharus ustulatus, assembly GCF_009819885.2. NCBI lineage: Eukaryota > Metazoa > Chordata > Aves > Passeriformes > Turdidae > Catharus > Catharus ustulatus. Next base: position 5,229,477 of record NC_046222.1, on the reverse strand, counting down.
CATCTGGAGGCCTTTTACAGAGGCACCACTGAGCTCTGGGTCAGGCTCCCCAGCTCACTAGGGCCTCCTCCCTCTGAAGAAAAGGGTCTAAATGCAAATGAAGCTGGGCAGTGAGGAATTCCTCTTGTATTGGGGCTGTGCAGGGAAGTGGTTGTTTGAGATGGGCATGAAGAGGAGAGGGCAGAGCATGAGAAGAGCAAGAAGGAGACTGGATTCTCTTAGGCATCAGGGTAATGCTGGAAGTCAGGGCTACCTTTGTAGCATTAAAGCAGTGGCTGTGAAAGAAGGGAGTAGAGACCATAAAAGCAAAGGTCGGGAAGACTGCACCTCACGTGCAGCAGGTGACAGTCACTGAGTCTGCAAAAGAGCTGCAGCATTGACAGTGCCAGACTGAGGAGGGCAAACACTTCCAGCCTGTGCACCTGGCTTGGTATTTATGCTCTCATTAGGCAACCTGTAGATGTGCTGAGTACTTTCACCCCCAAAAAACAGTGCTAAAAATAGTAGCAGCTAGTGAAACTTAATTCTGTTAAAAACACTGTTAACTCATGGTAGCTTTTCCTTGCTTTTGGGACCTTTCCTGCCTTCAAAGAATCATGGGCATCTCCTGCACTTTTAAAATACTGTTTTCTCTGGAAAAGAAGTTTGCTTCATTGCTGACTTCTCAACCTCCAGCTGCTTTGAGGCTGGTGAGCTTCTGTCCCTGGCACCACCGAGTCTGCGAAGTCTCCACTGCAACTCAGCCTTTTGCTCAGAGACTGCGAGGTCACTTGGGGAATGCGGGTTTTTTCATTCCAAACGGATTTCCAACACAGACATGATGTCAGGACAAGGCAGGGCCATGCTATTGAACAGCTCTGTTCATGCATGATGGCAGATTGTGCGATTATATAGCGCACAACCCTGGATAACGATACCCCTCCCTCAAACAAAGTTATCTTCTGGGGATCTGCTTAGCTAGGAAGTGGCACACGCTTCCTGTTCTTCTGCTGAACACACAAACCTCTCCCTCATGGCTGAACACTGGGAGCATTCAGCCTCCCTACAAGAAGCTGGGACCTTCACCCAGCTCTCTAGTAACACGTGTCCTTGTCCATCCCAGAGCCAACGTGATCTGTCCTCTGATCACCAGGATCAGGCTCACAGATTTTATCATCTCTGCCACCTGCCGGTCTCAGAAATCATCTAAGTGCAGCCAGCCCTGGACAAACCTCTAAGCAGATCTTACTATGCCCCTGCAAGCCTGGCAAATGTCACTACCTGCATTTTTTAGGGCCAGGCTCGCAGATTTTCCCAGGACTCTCTTCAGGCACTGGTGGATATGAGTTACTGGGGAATATGTTCTGCTATGGAGCTGCAAGCAAACCATAAAGAAAAGAGGGGGAGGAAGATATAAAGCATTAAGGAGGAAGAAAATTGGAGAAATATGCAACAGGAGGGCAGGAACACAGAAGAGGTGAAGATGGGGCTGGGTTGTGCTGAGCCTCAAGTGGAGGATGAATACTTATGGGAAACATGTTTTTAATTTAAGGGATGGAACCAAGCTAGACAATTAATAAAGATAAGCAGGGCAAAAGTGGAATGTCTTTCAGTATCTGTTAAATGCAATTCTTCTCTGAAAATTACTGTTCTAGGAGGACCTGGGGAATTACAAGCCAGTCAGCCTAACTGTGATACCCAGAGAGATACTGGAACCAATTATGAAACAATCAATTTATAAGCAGCTAAAGGACAATATGCTGATAAGAAACTACCAGCAGGGAATTTGGAAGAACAAATCATGTCAAACCAAGCTAATTTCCCTCTTTGACTAACAGGCCTGGTAGATGAGGAGGAAATAGTAGGTGTAAAATACTTTGACTTCAGTGAACACTTAGAAAATATCTAGATTAGAGGCTCCCAGGGCAGCAAGCAAAGTCACCGTGCAGAGGGTACACAGGTTAAAGTACCATAATCAAGGGTGATTATCAGGGCTTCACTTTTCCAGCTGGGAGGATTGTGTCCCTGAAGTTCTTCAGTATTTCCTTGAGTGTCTTGGACAACAAACTAGAGGACAAAACAAAGAGGATGACAGCTGGGCTGGGGGTCAGCAGTCCCTCCTGAAGGCAGGAGGCTGAAGTGGTTGGAGTTTGAGAGGAGTGTGAGACACTGGGGAGCTGGGCTGCCTCTGCAGAGGTGACTGCACCAAGATCCAGCCCAGGAAAGGTGTCTGCACAGAACCAGGTGTGCTGCTCCAAACCCAATTGTGACTGGTCCAGCAGAGAGAGCTGGGGTGGGACCCAATGTGTGTCTGCTGAGATCCCCACAGAAGAGGACAGATCTCATCATGAGGTGCTTTAGTGCAGGTTTTGTGTATAAGGCAATGGAAGCAATTATTTTGTGTGTTTACTTGATACTGCTGAGCTCCCAGCAGCAGTGTGTCCACTCCCAGGCACTACATTTTACAGGAGATGCTGACAAGTTGGAGCAAGTCCAAAACAGAACAGCAAAATGATAAGAGAGGTGAAAAAAAAACCCATGGCTTATAAGGAATGGATAAAATAATTGAGTTTGTTTTCTCTAGGAAAAGAACAACAGGAGGGGAAGCATGATAACAGTCTTCCAGCACATTAACATTTGTTATAATGGGTGGAGAGACTAAACAGTTGTCCCCTACATCCACCAAAAGTAGAAGAGGAAATAATCAGCTTAATTTGCAATAAAAATGATATAGCTAAACATTAGAAAAACACTTTGCAATGGCAAGAACAGCAAAGCACGGCAGCACACTGCTTGGGGAGGCTGTAGAATCACAGGAGGTTTTTATGAAGAGGTAAACAAACATCTGTTAAGGATGATCTTACCTCATAAGCAGAAAAACAAGCAGAGGGAGAGGGAGGCTTTCTGAGGTCTTTGTCTCCATGGTTTTTGGGTAGGTCCAAAGACCTGAAGAAATCTCAGATAAATATTTTCAGTTGAAAAAAAAAAAGATAAATAGTGTGTTGGCACCAGTTTTGACAGCCCAGGCTGGGCACTGCGGGCTGTCCACACCTCCCAGTGCAATGCTGACCTGGGGGGACAGCAGCTCAGGCCTGGGAGCAGGCTAGCAGGGAATTCCTTGGAGTTCATTCCCTTCTCTGGAGTGGGGCTGATCAGCAGGGGCAGTGTGAAGCACGGTGGCGCTGCACTGCTTCCCACTGAGGGGAGCTATAAATGCGCTCTTTGCCTCCAGTGATGCGGATTTAGAGGTGTTCGCTGCCCATTAATCCATTTGAACCAATTCGCTCCGTTTTCTCGCCCAGCCCAGCCAGGGCTTTTCGCGGAGGAGCTGGTTTGAGCCGGGCAGGGCAGGAAGGAGGGGCACGGAGCTTGTCCCGGAGCATCCCCGGGAGCATCCCCGGAGCAGCCGCGGCGGCTCCGCTAGCGGGCGGTGCGAGCCCGTCCGTGCGCCGGTACCCAGGGATGCTGCGGGCACGGAACTGCACCGCTGTGCCTTCCCCCCACACCCCACCTTCCCTTCACTCAGCCCTTAAACCTCTTCTTCTTAACCACGGAGAACTTGTGGCGCTGCTGTAATGCGATTTTTTTTTACAATAGTTAAACAGATGGACTCAAACTGACGTGATGATCGTTTTGATGTCGCTAATTTTACCTATAGACTCGGTGTAAACTTTGTTGAAAAAGCACCCTTTTTACTAGTAAAATCTGTGTTTTCACCTGAACTTGCATCCCTTTTCCAGCTTCACAGGTATACCTGCTGACCTGCATGATTTTCCCTTTAATAATAACACACTTGATAATAGAAACTTCACTAAAAGTATAGCAATAGTAAAAATTTATTAAAAGTACAAAGAAAAGGTAAGGCAAAAAGGATGAATGCTCACATGTCAAAGGTGGGTGCTGTGCAAGGAACAGAAGAATACCCCTTTAGACACAAGATTTTATGGATCAGCATAATTTCACTTAAAACATGACCAGACTAATTCTAGAAGCACAGACCTTTACAAGAGCGTGTTGGTTAGGAATTCCAAGTTCTCCGAGCATATGCAATGGCATTTCTGAAGAGCACCTCACAGGCAGATTGTTAAACATGCATTATGCAGCCATCATGCACAAAATGCCTTTCCCTAGGCATTCCATAAAACCTCTTCTTACCTGTCCCTTTCTCTGTCTCCTGCCTAAAACCTTCCCCCTGGTCACAGAGGTGAGCAGATATAAAAACACAGGCATGCTGCATACTCAAGTGGTCCATGGACTCAAATTTCTCTCAGCATATATTTGAGGTTATGGCCCTTCCAGCAGTGCTGAGATCCTCAGGAGAGGAGCAGAGGAGCAGCTATCAGGAGTTGTGAGCTATCAGGCCAGTCAGGGAACATTGCTGCTTACAGCCAATCTGGGCTCTGTGAAGTGGATCCAGGGAAAGCAGTGACAAGTACCTGATAATACTTCTGGTAATAATTAATTGCTCCAGGTCTGCCAGTAAAAGAGGAGCTAATAATATCTCCCAGCCTCTTGAGGGGATCTCCATATGTTTGTTTTATCAAGACTTTTTGTGCAATCTCTTAACATTCCCAGTCAGAAGGAGCTAGAAGGGACAAAGCTTCTGAAAGAACATTGTATGTCTGGAAGCATCCCGTATTACCTCACTGTCAATGAGGCTTTTTGCCTTCCAGTTTCTGATGGGGACTCATTCCCTGCTCCTTTCTCACTTTTTCTGGGCTCTTCTTACACCACCAAGGCCTGCCTTGCTGAGTGGTAGGCTCAGGGCTGTCAGAAACCTTGTCACCACCCACTCTCCACCTTTATCTCCCTGCCTTCATTTCCACACCCCAGAATGACACAGTGGAGGTGCACTTTGCACACAAGGTGTGAAGGTGGCCCAGGAGAGCTCACCAGCAGGCCAGGGCAGGGATGGGGATGGCAAAGCAGGCCATTATCTTGTATCATTATCATGTTCTTCCCATCCCAAGAGATGTGCATACCTGCTGTGCACTTTGGCTGACCTCAGCTTCCCATTTCCCACAGCACAGCATGTTCCCAGCCTCTCTGGGGAGGACATCCATGGGGATGGTTCCTGTTTTCCCTGCCCTTTCAGTCTTCCTGAGCCTGATATAATTGTTTCTTTGGGCACAGTGTAAAAGATGCCAGCAAGGAACGGAAGCCTCTCATGCCTCAGCAATTCATTAAGAAGGAAAGGAGGTTACTGAACTTGGAAGCTGTTGAGCCAGTCCTTCTCCTTTCCTGATCAAGAAGACAACCTGTCCATAGACTCATCATTCATCCAGAGGTGTTCAGCATTCACTGAGACAATTTGGCTTCAAACTAATAAACAGCCAGATGGAGGGAGTCAAGGATTGTCTGTGTACAGACCTGCCAGAAAACAGAGGTGAGAGAGCCAAAGGGCTTCTGCAGTTTGGAGAGGCCTGGAGAATTTTTTCTTCATTATTTCCAGAAAACTTTTGCAGCCCCGTTACTGCTCAGAGAATATGATATTCTTAGGAAGAATATTGATTAAAGCATATCAGGATCCTTTTAAAAGAAGCATTAAGACTCTCTGGGGTCTCCTGTCCTTTGTGAAACCTGGCAAAATTTTAAGGAGGCAAACTTCTAAATCCCACCTTGGCACAGTAACTGTTGAATACTCTTCCATGTGCCCTGAATGATGAGGCCCCATCCTTGTCTGATTGATCAGCACTATCTCAGTGAATGCAGCTATTACAGGTCATTCCTCAGCAAAACATAGGCAAGTTTTTTAATGGGCTGTGTCTCTCCAGTCCCCAGAGCTCTGAAGCAAGAACAGGAGCTGTAATATTTCTGTCTGCCCCCCTGCTTTGGCCAGGGTGCAGCAGGTTTGGTGGGTTTCTGCTCCCCCTGAGCAGTGCTGAGTTTATGCAGCTGCAGCCCTGACTCTGCCTTTCAAAAGCTGCCTTCCTTTACAGGAGCACAAAATAGAAGTCAAATCCATTCCAGTACATCCTCTTTAGCTGCATACAATTGTGGCATTCCTTTCCAGTTTATATTCATCAAGACTTTGCCTGCCCAGGGGACTACAGCTGTAAGGCACTGGAATAAATGCTGGCATGGTTTGTAAGACAATATTAAAATCAATAGGTATAGCCCTAAGACAGACTGAGTGGGGCAAAAATAAAAGTATTTGCTAGCTTGTTTGTGACTTTGAATCACAATTTCCCAGTTATCAGTATTCAATATTTGGGAGTTGGTGCTCCAGTAATAGGGCTAATGATTTGGAAAGATAACCAAGAAACACTGGGATATTGCAGCACTGGTTACACAAGCACTCACCAAAGAAAAAACTTAAGTTATTGCTTAGTTTAAGGCATGGTGATGCTGCTGACTCAATAAACAGCCTTGGGGATTTTTTCATGTTCTTAACTTTGCTTCCTCATTTGGCAAACTTTAAATCCAAACTGAACAAAACTTCTATTTCCCTTAACAGGATGGGTAAAGTGGTGGCAGAAACGAGAGGCTGGTAGCAAGTTCACTGATCCCCAGCTCTCTGCACTCTTATATGAAAGCAGGAGGAGGTCCAAGCTGGTAATGCAATGCTTTAAAAGATGTTGCTTTAGAAAGTCCCATTTCCCAGCCCTGAAGAGAATTCTGGGCTAAATAAACACAAAGAAAGTATTTAAATAAACAAACATAAATAATCACTAGAAACTGCTTAAGAATCATTTACAAGGCACTAAAAATACACAACTCCCTGGTAAAGAAAGAATAGTGCAACTGAAAAAAGCACAACCTAATGAAAAATTGAAAGGAGGCAGCTTTAAGTAAGTAAAGCATAACACATGTAGCAAACAGTATGAGAGAAGCTGAATATAAATTAGAAGATAAGAATGGTAAAAAAAAATATGATGGAGGTGAAAGGGGGGGGAGACTGACAAAGGGTTTTTTTTAAAAGTAAATTAAGATCAGAATGAGTCCAACTCATAGTATTCATCTGCTATCAGATGGAAATCTTAGATTATTCAATAACAATGCAGAGAACAACAAAAGGAATCAATAAATACTCCTGTCCTACTGCTGAGAGGAAAGAAAGCTGATTAAGACCTTGCTAATGACATGTCTATTTTTATTGTATCTCAGAGGAGTTAAATACCACCTACTAAAAATCAGGCATTTTAAATCACCAGGACTAGGTACCTTGCACTGAAAATTTCTAACTTTCTTTAGTTTTGGATTTGTTTGGGGTTTTTTTTCATAAGCTGCATACACAATTCCATTACTATATTGATCTTCTGTACTTCTTGATGCAATGGGTAAATCCCAAGGGAAAAGAAGAAATCCCATAGTCTGGCATTTTGTGAAGGCTATGTAGAAGGGCACAATTATTTTATAATTATCTCATAATTAGTCACAGGTAACTACAGACCTGTGATAGGATCTTAGACCTGAACTAAATAATGAAGTGGCTAACGAAGAACACAGGGAATAAAAAGAGAGAAATATAACTAGGGGCAACCAACACGGGTTTATAGAGAATTCACCCCCACTGAACTGTGTTCCTACTTTTCTCTGAGGAAATTGCATGTGCCATTGTTAAATATAACAAAGCTTGTACAATATACTTGAGATCCTGGAAGGCAGTTTCCCTTCTATCATGTGACACTATGATTAAAGAACTTGCTTGGCATAAAAATAAGACAGCAGTCATTAAACAGACTATAAATGACCTATCAGACTGGTTCCAAAACACAGCTGAGGACTGGAAGTGTGATTGGGGTTTCTTTTATAGTGTGTTTGTACCAGGATCCTGGAGGGTGCTTGGCATCAGGATATTTCAATCAACAACCTGGAAGAAAACATCAAGCACTTCACAAAAGTCCCCAAGTCCTGGGGAGGGGTGGATCATGAAATAGGGGACTGCTCATGCACAGCACACCTGATGGCTCCCAGGGCTGCACAAACACAGACTGGGTTTGCTTTAGCACAGGGCAGGGAAGGTCAGTTCCTCCCTTCTGCAGGAGACCAGCTGCAGCTCTGCTGGGGAGTACTTTGTCCCAGGAAGCAGTGACTCCCTGGAGGGCTCTGAGCTCCAGGTAGCTGAGGAGCTGCACGTGAACTCCTGCTGCACATCCTAGGGGTGACACGTAGAGGCAAGGTGAATACACCTCAGTGCTGCCTGGTTTATCCTCCAATTTTAATGTAAGCCCTCTGCTGTCAAAAGCTTCTGTTAGGTGTTCTCCATGACCCCTAATTCATCAGATTAGAAAAAGAGTGCTTATTTTCTGCTTCAAAAGGCAGCTTATTTTAATGACTACCTGCCAGCTTGAATGAAGAAGGTGTCAAGGTACCCCCCAGAAGTGTCTTCTTACCTTGATCACATGAGATTGCAGATCTACACATGGGCTGCTGGTATGTAACCCTAAGGGCTCAAATTTGCTCATCTCCAGCCCACCTCCCAAAAATAATTCATGCTTTGTGAGGTACCCCAGAAAGCAGAGTCACAAGTGGTGAAGTGCTGCATCATCGTGAGGATTCTTACTCAGCATGAGGGTGCCAGCAACCTCCTGTTTGGTATTGCACCATTTCAGCCCCTTTGGGGCACAAACACCAGTCCTGGAGAGCTGTCGATGAACCTACAAAGACTTCTGAACACCTTGGAGACAGACACTTGCAAGAAGAAGTGTCTTACAACTCTCTGATTCCTAAGACCAGTCAGTGATGAATCTCAGATGTCAAAGGCTGGAATCACCACATTTCTCTGCCAACTAGTCCACTCTGTTGCATTCTTTGAATGTCAAAGCAAGGAAAACACGGGTGTCTTCGAAACATCAGTCCTGGGAAAACCAAAGACTGCCAAAGAATTTAAGGAAAGGTTCTTTGTTCAAGGAAAGGATGCCTGACCTTGTCTGGGCAGAAAGGTTTCATTCATGGAACAGCAGAACAAAATAAACAATATAGGGTTTCTCCTATAGGGCAGGCTGAGGCTGGGACTTCTAGAGACAGCATTTAATCTACAGTGTGTCCTTAGAGAGGAGATGGAGCTTCTGTAGACTGCCATGAAAGGAGGTCTGTGAAATTGCCAAGAGATTCTGATGATCCAGGCCCAACTCTCCCTTTCAGACAAAGTATTTAACGGTGACAAAAGTAAAGATGGGTGTAGGCACACCGCTCATCCCTGACCCATGGAAACCAGTGCCATAGGCTGGGCCTAAGCCCTGAAGGACTGCATTTTTTTATCCAAGAAGTTTCAACAGCTGTGTGTTTGCTACAGAGGGGAATGGTCTTCTAGGGAAGGATTTCTATCCAGGCAGCAAAGTCCCCATGCAGCAGGGACATGTTCTTAATGACTCATTAACTCGGCTGTTTTGCACAGCAATAAGCCCTGGATGAGGAAAGAGCCAGAGAGGGGTGGGGTGGAGCAGAGTTCCCTGCTTCAGATCTGACAAAACCTTTCACCTTTACTCCTCACAACCAGATCTCCACCTCGGTGGCATAAGCCATCCACGAGCACAGCCAGCTCTGGCACCACTGGAAACAAAACCACAGAACATATTTCTGTGGGGCATATTTCTGGCAAGAGCCACCAAGGCCAAAGGCTGCAGGGCTTGGAGAATGTCTCCTGGGGCCCACTGTGTGAGCACAGCCGTGCTGACCGCGTGCTGGGCTGCAGCGATAACATTGTGTGCCGAGGTTGGCACGCAGTCCAGGTGAAGTCACAAGGGGAAAAAGCTTCCACAGATCCTCCCTCGCACGCCCCACCCAGCCAGCCCTGCTGCCCTGCCTGGCTTTCCTCTGCTGCCCTGGGCTAGCTGGCTCACAAGTGGCCATTGTGTTTCCTAGGAAGTTCTGTTGCTGTTAGAGCAAGGACCTGGCTGTGTGCAAAGGCTCAGAGCCTCAGCTGGCACCTCTTGATGCTGTCCCAACCTCCACCTGCATCAACACCCATCCTTCTCCTGCTCTCAGACCTCATTTCTAATGGTACATTGCACCTCTGATTCTTCCACAGGCACAGACTTGGCCTCTGACAAAGTTTAAGTCTGTGGGGAATAAGGTAATAAATAAAGCAAAACCTGGCATCATGGGGAATAAAGCTCTTCCACCAAAAAAATAAATAAGATGTTCATTAAGGTACCAGAAGGAAAAACTCATTCTGGTTTGGCTATGAAATACAAGAGAGTAACAAGGTTTAAAGTTTGAAATGTTTGACAGAGCCACAGATGATGGTATGTAAAAAGAATGCCTTGATTTGGCTAGAAGAGAATTAAAGCACCATTGATAGATGACAATTAGTCATCACTGAGCACTTCACTGGACACTAATGAAGCTTCATTTACTTTGGGATATCAGTGCAACATTACCCAATAAAAAGTGAACCAAACACTGGTGAGTGTTTTTAGGGTTTTTTTTATCCAGTTTCATATTCCTGTTTTTGGGTCTTAGTGCCCCTCAATCCACCATACCATAGGAAGTTTGTTATCCTTGTAGGTATATCTAGACAGTGAAAAGAGTTAGCCTTCAGCTTTCCCTTTTCACTCCACCTCTTCAACCTCTTTTACTGGAAGGCACAATTCCAATTCTCAGGAATTGTCCCTGAAACCTCTTCCATCCAGGAACTACCAACAAAAGCACTGAACAGAGTACATGGGAAGTGACATGTTGGAGCTAAATCACACACACTCAGCCCTTCCTAGAACCATTCAGTTTGAGGTTATTTACTGGAATCTGCCCGAGTTCCCCCAGCTACAGCATCCTCCTGGAATTTTGCAGTCAGCCAGTGAGCTGCACTGGCCTCCACTCCTTCCAGAGACAAACTTGCCAACTGATAAATGTACCCTGTGTTCCTTATTCTTTGACATGTGACTTACAGCAGCTAATGTTATGCTTGGCACCATATTTCTGAATCATCCAGACTATTGCAGTAATGTTTTCTTGATTTGTGGTTGGGATTTTATTTTTGCAGATCACTGATTTTTGAGTCATTCCTACTCATCAGTTACTATCTTGCTGTCTTGCTCAATAGCATTCAGCCAAAAATGACTAGCTTTCCTATGTTTACTCCTCCTTACAGCTACACATCTCCACCCATTTGGAGGACTGATGGGTTCCCCATAAAGTCCTAACACCTGCATGACAAAAAACCAGCAACAACAAACCTCTCTAGAAGCATTGTAGTAGCACCATCTATTCCTGGCTCAGCCTACCTCATCTAATTTGATTCTAAGAGCTTTAAGTAAAGTCAACATTTGATGAGTGTTCCTGTAGAGCCTACCACAAACAGGTCCCTAATGAAGAAAGTTTTCTCCTCTCTGGCTGGGACAAAAACAAGCTCCAGCACACTCTCAGCTCCATCCTGTGTCAGAAAACCAGTCTCAATGCACACTGAAATACAGATTTTCCTGGGCACCAGGAAGATGCATGACTTGCAACAGGGGAGGGGAAACAGGAGGTTAGATAGTCACAGTTTTCTTTATGCTGTTGTAAACCCAAACCTCTTCTCACATCTTTTCAGTTGTTAAATACACAAGTATGGGATTACATTCCCGTGCCTGGTTATCTCAGGGGCAGCACACAAATAACAAATAAGCAAATATTGATAATGATAAATAATGATAAATAAATAAATAAAGATTCCTTGACTTCCAAGGGATTTTTTAAGATTAACTACTTAACCCCTAATTTCACCAACACTAGCTGGCTAATGAGTAAGGTGAGGCAACAACCTTGGTTGGTAAGATTCACAGTGGAAAAAAAAGGAATTTCATCCCAGGGAGGAAAAGGGCTCCTGGATCTGGCATCTTGCCATGCAGATTTCCCATCTGGGACAGGGTCACATAGTCTGTGCCTAGAAGAATATCTGAAGTTTTACCTTTTACTGTGGGATCACTGTAGAAGAAGGTATGAAATCCCATTGTTTTGCTCTGTGTAAACAAAGGGTCCAGGTGAAGCAGGTCCTACCTGGACAGGCACGTTTCCCCCCACTGTCATAGCTGATGAGTGTGAGAACAAACAACCTCCTAGAATATTTTAGTTCAGCTATTAGGAACACTTCTGTTCCTGCATCATCCAAGTGGTTTGCATTTTAGCAAACTAGGGCCAGGCAAAACAGAGCAATGCCTTACAAATAATTCCAAGGCACCAACTCCCTGCATAGTCTGCACCCCAAGGAATGGCTGTGGCCTGTGCTGACAGGCTCATGGAGATTTTAATGCCAAAAGCCTACATGGCAAGAACAGCTTCAGAGACTCAAGCTGCAGCACCACCGTCTTCAAGCTAGCAGGGGGGTTAAGGATAAACATCCATGACTACTCCATGTGGCACTTCCCCTGGAACTCACAAAGTAAAATACCAAATGCATTCCCTTGCTCATATCAACATTCACATTACTTTGGGGAATACAGGCTTACTCAGAAATCTGATACAGAGGAGCCAGACCATGCTAGAGCCACAGCACCTCCCCCCAGATGAATTCAGGATCATTACACAGGTGATAAATTCTACTCTCATTGAGAGAGCAGCAGGGCTTGGGGACCCATCATTTGTGTACTTGCCCCCACAGAGGCCCTTAGCATAGCTAGCTGAAAAAATACAGTGTTTATGGAGTGTATTTAATGGCTGAGACACTTCTCCATTGTATAGAACAATGCTAATAGCTCCCCCACCTTTGCCTAATTATTTTCTTCCTCTTTCCTGCTTTCTTTTTGTTTTGACTCCTCCTTTCTGTCTCTGTTTCAGCTTGATAGGACTTTGATTTTTTTTCTTTGCCCCATGACTCTGTCTTCAATACCATCTTTTTAGATGACCTACACCAGTAGCACTGGGCACTTCTGTCCCCACAAGTGATGGGCTTCCTCCTCCCTACAAAAGCATATCTCAGTAGTATTAGACCTGTTCAGAAAAGCAGAACAACTCCTGAGTACTCTTAGATTCTTATTGTTTCATACAGGAAGAGCCTTTTTATAGCCTGCAGCTTGCAGGGAATTTGAAATGCCTTCTCCTTCCACTTGGAGGGCAAGCAGCTGAAGAGAGCAGGAATCCTGCCTCCCCTCACAAATGTCTTGGCATTCCAGATACCAGCCTTACCTTTAGATCCTGCAGCCCAGCAAATATGCTATCACATATCCCAGTGTTTACCCAGCTATGCAATCCGATAGGCCACCTATATTGAAGGGGGTGATTAACATCTAAGAAGGGCTGGGAGGTGACTTTCCACACATCCATGATATATTTTTGGAAGGGCAAGGCAAAGCCAGAAGGTCTTCCTAAACTCTTTGATCATTTAAGTTTCTGGTTACCAAATAACCATCAGTATCCTTTCCATAAAGGCATTTATTCTTAGCTGCACAAATTCCCATCCCCACTTCTTCCTAAGCTACATTTTTCCTCCCAGCCACCCCATCATCCCTCAGCAGCTCCAGTAACCCATTCCCCAAATGCTCTCCTTTTCCTGACTGAAAACATACCATGCATCTTGCTTTCTGCACCCTTCTCTCACCTTCTACAACATCCCAATCACTTGACATGAGCAGCCAGCAGGACACACTTTGAAAACTTTCACTTCTAAGACTTCCACACAAAGAAAGTAAGAGAATCTACTTAATTCATGGATTTCTCATAGCTTCTCTCATTCCCCTGACAGTTGTACAGCTGTTATTCTCACATCTGCTGCTGCTAACTAGACTTGTTTTTAGCAAAGCACAGCAGGAGCTCAAGAAACCCAATTCTGTAACAATACCAGAAATACTCCTCCACTTTCATTAAATTCATGTTCTGCTTTTTATTTTCTCTATTCCCTTTTTCTCTTCCTCCTCCTCCCTTTTTTGCTGGCATGGTGAACTTTTTCACTAGGTCAGCAGTTCAGCTGGTAGCTCACATCCCCTCAGTGCTGCACGCAGAGTGGAGGTGGTGGCACTGGGTGCCTCAGAAGAGCCCCAGTAAATACCAGCACCCTTAGGGGATGCCACATCAGATATCCATGGAAAAACAGCTGCTGAGGGCATGGTTTCATAAGGACATGGATATCTCACACCGACCTGTAGCACGTGAATCCATCTGAAAATGGGACTCACCACCTCGCTGTCTTTCCTGGTTTATGTAGAAAATGCAGGGGGATGTGTCAAACCAGAAAAAAGTGATAAAATTATAGCAAGTCAGGCTGGTGGTGATGTGGCCCAGTAATTAATTAATTAGGATGTTTCACTAGAATGTGGGGGAAAAACAAGAAAAAAAAAAATCAAGATCAACACTTCCTCCATTTGACCTCAAGTGTCTTAGACAAAAGGCTCTGCCCTTAAGGCTGGAGCACATTCTAGAATGAAATTCACTCAAATCTGAAGTGGAAGCTCCCTTAAAATTTGAAAGAAAAACCTATATGAGATATAGCCCTGACAGAGGGAGAGGCAGAGGGATCCCAGTGGACAGAAGCAAGAGCCAGACACCACCCCCAGGCTGTTAGAAAACACAGACTTTGAGGGCATCACTGACAGAGACCAGGTGGTACCAGCAGCACTGGGAATCCAAGTACTGCTCTCAAAGGGCTTACAGTGGGTGCCAGGTGGCAACAAACACCTTAGCATTCCCTTGCCTAACTCCTGGGTGGGCAGACAATCAGTATTCACGTCAAGGGGAATTAGCCATTCACTGTTTTCAAGGCACTGTGCTCTCAATCCTGCCTAGTGTGTGCAAAAAAACAAAATTTAAAAGACCAACAATATTGAAGCGCAGTATAATAAATTGTGAAGGCTTGGAAAAGAGGCATAAAGGAGTTTTTCAATCAAACAGCATAGACAAAAAGTCAGGTTTCAGAGGAAAAGATGGTGAGATTTTATAGGTTTATATGCAAGACAGAGCTGAGACACAGTAAAAGGTGTGGGGACCTGAATGTCAGTGTCAGGGAGAAGAGCAGAAGTGCTGGGGGTGATGAAGGGTGGTGGTCTTGGGAAAAGGCCCAGGTTTCCCACACAGAGTTCCAGATGCTGGCAGGGGGTGAGGGAAGATTGGAGAAATGATGAGGCTCTGAAATATAGAGATGCTAGTACAAGATGTTGGGCAGAAACAAAAGAAAGCAGCAGTAAGAGAACAGCACAGAAAAGATCAAAGTTGTTGAGAAAAAAGTAAGAGACTTCTAAAAGTGACTGGGGCAAAGGCAACTAGATATTCCTGTGGAAAGAGCTTTGGGACTATGATTTTGAAAATAAACTTTGAGGTATCCCAGCAAGTATTGGAGAATAAGAACTTGGCAAAGCTCATGTCAACACAGGGAATATGGAAGGAGTTTGTTCCATCCTGCAAGTTTGCAGCATGTGGAAGTGATTACAGGGATGATTCCAAGAGCAGTGCTATATAAGAGATCTGGGATAATAACATTCAATGAATAACATAGTACAGAGAAGAGCTGTAGCCAAAGAAGAAAAGAATATGCCAAGAGCTGTATAAGCCTATTTTCTGAATAAGATGTAAAAGAAGAACAGCAAGTCAAATTGAAACCTTTCCTTGATTTCCATGCAAGTTTCTGTTGTTAACTATAATTCCTTTCTCTAAAGAAGTCCCTTGTTGCACCTTTAATCACTTAGAATACTTGGACTAGTAAAGGCAAAGTCAAAACTTCAACCACGAAAAAAAGTAAAGGACTTTGACTGCAGGTTCTGTGCTAAAAACTTTAGAGGTTTTTCTCAGCAATCATAGATTTTCTCTCCAGTTCAGGAAGAAGGACACTAAGTTTAAGAGCCTTTAACTTTTTTTAACAAAATGAAATTAAAATAAAGGAAAATAACATCTAAATTTCACACTCAGAAGGAAAATTCTTCTTATGTTTCATTGTTCTCCTGTAGTGACAAGATACTGTTCACCAGTTTGGCAGCAGCTACAGATTTCAAAAATCACATACCTGCTCAGTAGATGCTCAGGTTTTATATTCAGGGGCTCTCAGCTCAAACCCATCAAGAGGGCTCTCCAAAATGTATCACTGCAAGTTGCTCACCTGTGAAAAAAAAAATTAAAACTGCCTTTAAAAATTTCTGTGGGCCCACAGGTAGGCCTAGAGGTAAGGTAATGTGGGAAAATAATGCCCTTTTTTAGTGATAACTAAGGTTGTATGAGAACTATTTAGGTGGTTAGCACCCCAAGAGAAAGAAATGTTATTACTAGAGAAGAAAGAGAAAAAAAAAGAAAAGGAAAAAAAAAACCACCCTGGGCATTCCTTCCCAACTCTATTGTTTGTCGCTCTGAGAACTAACATCCTGCAATCACTTCACATGGCTCACACTTCCAACTCTGGGAAAGTCACAGCGAGCCCAACTTTTGCAAACCCTTATTCCAACCCAAAATCCACCTGCTGCCGAGCCAGTCCCACCGTGGAGACCATCCCACCCTGCCTCATCCCAGGTTTAGGAGCGTTCCTTTGTTACCTTGGTGTTCCCTGGAGCCCTGGGCTGGTGGCTGGCAGTGCAGGCTCCCATGGTGTGCAAGGATTTCTGCAGGGCTGCTCAGCAGATCCCCCCGGCCGTGGCATTTTATCGGCGCTGTGCGCGGTGAGCACGGACACGATAAGGAAGCGCTAAAAGTCAACGAGGTGCCACTGACAAGGGCTGGAGCTGGGCTCACGCTTCCCCACGGGCCACGTGTGTGGTGACACTGAGCAGCCCAGGCTCCTTCTCACCAGCTGCTGCCTTGGAAGGAGGCACCTTTCACCCTCTCCTCCGTCCGTCCGTCTGTCCATCCCATCTCCACTGGAAGCTGCCACAACACCAGCCCTGCAGTGAACAAATTTTTTCTTATGAAACACCCATGGGTGCCTCACAAAGAGATTTTTCTTTGCTCAAACACGCTCATGGACATGTCCCCTGGTTGCTTCGTGCTTGCCCACTATTCCCTCCCAGGGAGGAAGGATTTGCTGCCCAAAGTGATTTCTTTCCCAGCCAAGCACTCCCATCTGCCCGGAGCAGAGCCCCCAGCCCCCAGGTGTATGCCTGGCATACACCCCACAGAGATTAGCCCCCTGCTCAGGCAGCCCCAAGGCCTGGGAAACCTGCTCTGACCAACAGCTTCATTAGGACTTCAGTCTTTCTCCACCAGATTTTCAGGGGGAAGGTGAACAAGCTCATGAGAAATTTATTTCTGTAGCACACCCACAGTACCTAAGCTGAGTCCCACAAAAGAAAAGGTTTAACCAGATCACAGAGCAATATGTGCTGTTGGAGCAAAAACATCCTGGGTCCATCCTTGCCATGGTCACCAGCAACTCCACTTGGCAAGAGCAGAGACAGCCCAACTGGCCACAGACTGATTGGAGTGTTTCAAAGCAACCTGAAACTCAGGAATCTGGACCCAACATGTACCAAGGATGCCCCCACTACCTGTGCTACCACAGGTGGGGCCCAGTGGCTCAAGTAAACAACTCATCACAGCTCTGACACACAGCAAACCCCCACAATTTCTATAAGAGGCTGGAGGACTCCCTTATATTCCCCTGGGGCAGGTGTGGTTGGCTCAGCTGCTCCCTTTCCCAGCTGGTGCCAATGGTGCCTTATGAGCAGCCTCAGCACAAACACCCAGGTCTGAAAAGAAATCTTCAGTTCACCTCCAGGGAGTCCCCCCCTGTGCAAGGCTGAGCTGTGTGATCCTCTGGCACCCTGAATTTACATTCATAGAGAGAAGGGTGAGTCACTTTTTCCTGGTGTGTGCTTTTTGGAAAAAACCTGCTGAGATATCTATGCTTTCTGTTTCCTAGTTTTCATAAAGACACCATGGGCAAAAAGAGTCTCTCCCTACTCCCTGAGATCCAATACAAAAATACATCTCACCAATGCACCTCCCAGGCAGCAGCAGGACAGACAGATCCTGCTCTGTCCCAGGGCAGTAGGGTTTAGGGGTGAGAGCTTGGAGTTGGGCCAGGCCAGCCCTCCCCATGTCATACCATGCTTGTGTTGGCAGGCACCACTTCCCCTGCTGTGAAAAACACATCCGAGGCTCCCAGGAGACTTAAACACTCAGGGATATCACTCAAGGGAGATGTTTCTTTCCCAGAAGAAACAGATTTCCTATGTGGGAGCTCTGTCACACACTCAGATGTGGATGCTGACCTGTTTATATCTGCACAGGGGGAAGAGGCTGTGACAGTATCTGTAATGTGTATTGCTGTAGAAATATCTTTGAGCAACAGAGACCATGTGCAGGAAAGGCCCTGCTCAAACATCTTGTAGATGCTATTTCAGCTTAATTTGAAATAATTTCTCCATTGCCTGTAATTTCTGTTTCTCTCTCCACCCCTGCCCCTCTCTCTGGTTCCTGACAGGCATCCCCAGCTCCTGGTTCCTCTGTGCTATCAGTCCTCAATCGTTTTAATCAAGAGCCTAGCAAGCTCCTCATGGACTCCATGGACAGTGGCTGAAGGTCTGCTCCCAGCCCCAGACAGGAGCAGCAAGTTTGCCAGCCTGGCAGCCTTCCCCCCAGCATTTTCACAAGCCCTTGCTTACCTTGTTTGAGCTTCAGGGAGTTCAGTTTGGGGTGAAGGGTAGGTCAGCTCTTATCTCACATCTGCACACACAAATGTGACCCTTACCAGTTCCCTTTGCAGCTCCAACAGTTCCTGCCCGGCGGCACAGCCAGGACCACGCTCTCCCCTCTGCTGAGGCCTTTCAGTGGGAGGCAAGCAGAGCCAAAGACCCACAAAGATGTCCTAGGACCCCTCAGCCCTTAGGAAAATCCTGAGTGTCTCTGGGCTTCCCCTCCTCAGTCTTTGTGCAGGTGAAGGAGCAGAGTCGCAATTTCCCCTGCCCCACTCCAGGCTGGTGAGAGGAGCTCTGGGGCGATGCTCAGGGATGACAGGAGCTGGATGAAACCCCCAAAGAGGATCCTGCAAGCCTCTGTGAGATTCAGAGATTTCAAAAAGCCACCCTGGCCCCCTTCTCCTTCTGGAAAATGTTTTTAGTGCATCTGAGGTGGATTGAAGAGCTTGAGCTACTGGATCTTGCAGTTTGTTTAAGCAAATATCACTTCTGTCAATTTTCCAAATGTCTGTTCACACACAGACTGTCTCAGCATCCTGCCAGGGCTCTAAACATTCATCTATGGAGAAATTTTCTGGAAACCTGTGCCTGCATTCCCATCTTGCCTTCTGACCATTTTAAAACCAAACACATAAATAAAAATAAAAATGTGGGTGTGAAAGAGTGCATTATCTAAAGCCTTGCAGGTGTGTGTGACTCAGGGTGCCCTGCTCAGACCACAGTCACCTTGTCCTGACCACAGCACATCACACTCAGCTCCAAGTCCAAACCAGCAAATCATATCCATATCCACTGCTGGAGGCCACCACAGGACAAAGACAGCAAAACTGAGTGGGGGTGGTGTGGGAAGGCAATGGTGGAGCAGGCAGAGACACTTGGTCCTGTGTGTTTTCTTTCCTTAAAGATAAAACTTTACCCCAGTCAAATGAGAAATCAGGAACAATGCAGGAATTTTAAAGAGGCCCGAGCTGCCACCTGACTCAGCGTCTGGGCAGGATATCGATTAGCAGGGCCATTCTTTATCCCTCTGCTATTGTTCAAGACCAGCCTCCCCCATGACACAACAGGCGTGGGAACGCAGCAGCTTTGGTGTTAAAAAGTGCTTTTATCTCTGGGCTGAGGAGAGGGGTCTCTGGGAACCAGAGATGGTTGTGTCTGATAGTCCAGGGAATGCATTCAAACTGAGAACCTTATTCTGGGATCTCTCAGGTCCTGAGGCACGCCAGCACCATGCAGCACATCCCCATCCACCATTTCTACTGACCTGTGTTCAGGTTCTGGTGAGTTCAGAGAGATGCAGGAAGAAAGCACCTCTACCTGCTAAAAATTCTTGGATTTTCCTTGAGCTGCAGTAGCTGTGATGGCTGTTTCTACCAGATTTTGTTGTTAAACAAGCCAGGCTGAGTTCTCTAACTCGTGTGGCACAGCACAGAGAACAGCTCACCACCAACGTCCTTATCTCTCCTCCTGTGCAGGTTTTTTGCCAGTTTTTTACATGGTTTTTTTTGCAGGATAGGCTCCATCCTGCACTAGCTACCACAATGATGTCAGCAGGTGAGGGCATCTCCTCCTTGTTCAGCAGACCAAACAACTGGAGGGTGTTGCACATCACTTAAATTACCCAGCTGCCTGCAGCCAGCCAACAAGCCAACACAAGTCCTGACCAAGCAAACTGACAGACACTTCCACAGCTTCCTGGGAGCTCCAGGCAGGAATAATGAAAATCTTTGGTTTTTTGGTAATTCTCAGTGCATTAAAAAGCAACAGGCTTCAGTTACCTGAACACTTCTGATTTGGCTGAGTAGAGGACAAGCAGTGACCAAGAACCAAGTTTTCAGCCAGCCAAAATATTTCTGGCTGTTCACAGAGCCCTACAGTTGGCTCCTGATTTTATATTCTTTGTAGGCTTGTTATTCATTTGCAAAAATATCTCACCTGTAACCACCTTATATGTATACATGTTGGTCTTTATTTTCACCTACTCCTTAAGATGAAATAAAAAAATGAAAGTCCTTCAGGTACCAACTGGACAAACATCAATATACAAATTCATTTCAAAGACACTCCAAATGAAAGAGCACAGTGCACTAGGGAGTGGATCTCCAGACATAGCACGTGCTCTCTGCAGACACAAGATATTTATTCCAGCATCTAGAAATGCTCTGCAGCATTGTCAGTGTAAGATTGCAGTTTGGTAATAGTGTGACTGCACCAACTTTTTCTGCAGGCTTTCATGCTCCAGTTTCATTCTTTCCACAAATTTTTCACCTTCCCAAAGTTGAAAAGCAGTCAGGAATCATCCAAGATTCTCCTCCTCCAATCTGTGACAAGTGGACAACCAAGCTAAACTTAGATGTTTAATAGCTGATGGCTTTCCTTCTACAAAAAGCAGAGTTAGTGCACAAATACTGTTTTTAAAAGATGATGGACATGTTGTCTCAGGACTGACTGCCTCCTGCCAGCTTGTACCCAGTGCCCAGCACAGAGCAAGCCATGCACAGCCTGGGAATTCTGAGGCCCAGAGCTTGACTCACTCTGCTGATGGAGATACCACAGACACAAAAGGCTGGAACCACTTGGCTCTGCAGAAGCCAACCCTACTCCAGCACTGACCTGCACATCTGTCCAGAGCTACACAAAGTAGCTACAGCATCAGCTGATCAGACTAGCAAAGGTGCTGATTGTGTCCTTATCCACTTATTTGGGCAGCCAAGAGCTGAGGAATCCATCAGCTTATCCGCTACCAAAATGCAATAAATAAATATTGGTTTAAATAAATATTGGTATAAATAAATATTGGTATAAATAAATATTGGTATAAATAAATGAATAAATAAATAAATAAATAAATAAAGTCCAATAAAAGCAGCAGGTAGCCATTCAAGGGATTTAATCTCTCCTCTCTCCCTGAGCTCAACTGGTCATACTTTCATTGTTTAGTTTGTGACCTTCCCCCTCTTCCACACCTAGTGTGCTCTCCATCTTCCAGTGGAGGTCCATCTAAAACTCCCAAACTAATGGGACCAAGGCACAGGTTCCAGTCTGATCCCACTATTGAACAGCAGCATGTCCCCTGACCATTTATTCACAGGCCAGTGGTGCTCTCCCAGGATGATTCAGGAATAACAGCTCCCACAAGACAGCATGGATAAAAACACCCAGCTTGGGGTCTGAGGGAGGAAGGGAGGCAAAGGAAAGCCAAATGGACATAAGCTGTGCTGCTCATTATTCTCAAGATGAGCAGAGTCCCATCAATATTAAGACATTGTCTTTTCACCTCCAGCAATAAGCCCCATTTTGGGCAACCATGGAGCTGCTCACAAGAATGCTTCCTACAACCTCTTCTGTGAGGAGTTAAGGTTGCCCTGGAGCCTGGAGTGCTTAAAGATCATTACACTTCCTCTGCCAGCGCAGCAGCTGATATTCCTCCCTGGGGTTTCCACACTGCTTCGTCTCCTGGCCGTTTTAGGTCACTCCATCACTGGATCCAGGCTGCAGCCCCCACAGGAACTTGTGCCATGGTGTCTCAGAGTAGAGATGGCTCTTTGGGACAGTCTCAGAAATCCCCTGGCACATGAAAAGAAAGATGTCAATCTACGAGGCACTCCAGCAATTGTTCCCTAAATGGAACGGGAACTCGAGGCAAGAATAGTCTCAGTGAAACCTGGGGACAAAGTATCCTCTGCCAAAGGAGTCTCAGTCACAGAACAATGTTCCAGGGAAAACAAACAAATCCAGAATGCCTGTATCTGTTTTTCAGGACTTACTGAGAAAAGCCAGCCATGAAAAGAAGTTGATACATTGATTTCTAAGCAGAAAAACCAAAGCGACCAAAACAAAAAAGGCCACTGTGACAGATACAGACTTAGAAAAGTGAATAAAATGTGTGTTAAACATGGAAGAGACTCCTCAATGAGCAATTTAACCTCCCAAATTAGGAATGTTATTGATGCCATGGGACATGTTTACACTAGTTATGATTTTGGTCATGTCCTTGTTCCTTTTCAGGTCAGTACCATACATCTTAAACAGTATCTGTGCTTTGGGATATGTCCCTTTATTTTTTTATTTTTTTTTTTAGGTGTTAGGCTGGAAAACTTCATTAATTTCCTTCTTTTTACTTATTCATGATCTGTAACAAAGTTTCCTTCTCAAACCAAGGCCACTTGGCCCCCTTAACAGCCTGATCTGGGGACTTTTTGGAAAAACAGCACAAATAATTTCTCCTTTTACTGTTTTTCTTGAAATGCTGAAGAAATTATGTACATTGATATGATTTAGAAGATGCTGCATTGACCTCGAGCTGCTGCAGACCATCTGCTCCCAACAATTTATAATCATAGCATAATTCAGGGGGGAAAGGGCATCAAGAGACTTGAACTTCTTTAATTTTATCAGCTGAGACCTTTTTGACACCAGTTCTTCCAGCAGCCCATCTTTATTTCCAGACAGGCTAGGAGTCCAGCCTGGATGGTGGCAAAGCTGAGGAGGGGTATAGCTCAGAGGACAAACTGTTATCAGATAGAGCTGCTGGGAGGCTGCTCTGGGTAACACAAGAAGCCTCAAACAGGTCCAGAACTCTGAGGGCTTTAAGATGGCTTGTGAAGTGATGGGTCTTCTCTGCTGTGTCTCCATTCTCCTTCACTGCACCTCACAACCCAGCCCAGAATTAATTTCTCCACATTATCCACACTGACTATGTCACCACAGTTCTGCTCCAACAACTGGAAATGCTGCAGGGAATTTCTGACCATCACCAGCTGGGTGCAGCCAGTTGGACAGGAGGTAGCAGCAGAAGACTAAAGGAAGCAGAAGGCAAAGAAATTTCCATCTTTGGAGAACTCTGACCATTACCAAGGCGAGATAATATTAATGTTGGCATCACATTAAGTTTCTTCATCGCCATCTTCTTTTTTTTTTTTTTCTTTTTTTTTTTTTTTCATAGCTGAACCATCTCACAGCTTTGTTGTGCTTGGAAACAAAATGTGAGTTCCCATGCAGGTCAGCACAGAGCAGATTCCCTGCACAAAGCAAGCCAGATACCAGTCCACAGATCACCACTGACCTCTGCATGGATTCCTCTAAGGCTGGTCTATTTGCTTACACCGCTACAGGCTCCTACTCACATCACTTTGGTGGCTGAAAGACAATTTTGTGTCCTCCCTGTGCTGGAGATTTTGCATGGGCCCACTTTTCGGGGTGGAGAATTGTTTTTAATTATATGAAGTAGTTTATCGAAGTGTCTTTTTTAATGCAAGAATGATCAGAGTTCTGACAGGAGGAGGAGAAATTGAAAGGATTACTCAGGTGGAAGGAAAAGTTGTGTGACCTAGATTAGAAAGAATTTGACTGGAAGACTTGGATTTGTTTAGACCTACCAGAGAGAAATGGGAGAAGAGCTTTTCTCAGAAATATCTGGGAGAGGGTTGTTGGGAGTTCTGGAGAAAGCACCTCATGGACAGCCACAGGAGCTCCAGGAGAAACATTTAAGTCAGGTTTAGATTCACCCTAGATTGTGGTACTTTGAGAGTTCTCCAGCTCTTAGGAATCTGATGGCATTAAGGCATCAGCCTCTACTCTCAAGGCAGCATTTCTCATGTTTTCCAAACAATTTGGGAACTGCAAATCAGTGCAGATTTCTCAGCTCAGTAATTGTGGTGTTGCCTCAGCATTTTTCTATCAGGATTCTTCAAAGCCCTTCTCTCCCCAAATGCAGCCATCCGTTCTCCTCCAAGAAATCCCAGCCCTTACTGATTATTACCAATAGAATTATTGATGTTGGAAATGCTGATACAGGAAGATGAGACTATTTAGGAACATTTTACCAGATGCTGGTGGAGCGATACTGCATCATTTCATGCAGCACATCACAAAAACTCTTTCTTCCCTGCTGTGTTAAATTGTTACTTTCCCTGAGGGAGAAACATGGTTCTTCACAAATCTGGCTGAGAGGAAAGTGGGGAGAGAGTGTGGGAATAGCAGACAGCATCAAGGATTCCCATTTCCCTATTCTCTGCTGCTTGTGTGCAATCTTGTGTGGCTTTTAACCACTGCCACTCATTTTCTGAAGTGCTCTTTCAGTGGCCACATCCTGTGCTGTCTCTGGTTTGGTGACAACACTCCTAAATACTGAGAGCATTGTCAGAAAAATCACTCTTGGGCTCCTCTTGGGCTGAAAGAACCAATTTACTGCTCTCCTTCAACGGGCATAGGATAATTATAGGAAATCCCTATGCCACATCACATGGGTATCACATGCAAAACCCATATATCCTACTGATGTGCACTGCTTAGGCATCTCTGTTTCTCACACACAGAAAGATGAAACTGATCACCCCCAACCAGGAGAAAAATTGCTTATTATTTTGATAGCTATTTTTTCATATCCCAGTTGAACCTGAGGGGTAGTTTCTAAGGAAAATAAATTTCACATTTCTCACCAAGAAGCCAAGCAGAACTGCGAGATTCAGAACAAAACCAATAAATTTATAGCTACTTCAACTTGTTTCAATCAAGTTTAAATATTTCTTCTTTTTCTACCATTTCAAGGAAATCAATAAACATCAGCAAGCAAACACAATCCTGTCTGACATCACTTACTGGTCAGATTTTATCCCCAGGTTTCTGCATGAGCTCATACAGGGGTTTTTCCACAGTGCAAGCCCATTTTGACAACACCTGTCAATCACTGAATCAGAGAGATAAAAGACATTAACCCACAAATGAAACATTTCTGTACAGGTAGCAATTTTGGGGATAATTTTCTCTAAGGTGTCCTGCATTCATACTTCATCTTTGCCCCCACTTAGCATTGAAACAAAAAGCTCCAGCATGCAAAGGACCCAGTGAGAATTCAATGCCTGGATTTGTATGAGCACCAAGAGAGGATTCAAATTAAATTGAATGGGAAGCTAAGTGGGGAAAGCCCTGTGTTAGGCCACTGACAGGACTTCAGTCCTCAAAGAACTCCCTAGCCTCCTCCCCACTCCTTGTAGCTTTAAACATGAGCTTGTGGCCACCTGGAGAGCCAGCAGGGCTCCCTGTGTGGCTGTGGGGAGAAGCCAGGGCATCACTTCCTTGGCTTTGTGGCTGCAGGTGACTCATGCACACACCTCTTTCCTCTGCAGCCTCTCACCTCTCTGGGCATGGAGATGCTGGTAGACAGACAGGTTTTTACCAGGAAACCCAGGTGTCCAGAAAAACAATGAGGGAGATTTGAATTGACCAAATCCTGCACCCTTCCAGAAAGCAAAACTGGGTACAAATCTTTTCCAGGCTTTCCTTTGATAAATCCTCAGGACACCACGTTCCTGATGCATGCCTGTGAGAGCATTTTCCTTTATGCAGCCACACAGAACTGAAGCATGAGGGAGCAGGGCTGCCTGCTTCTCTCTAGGGCTCATGGCACACTTTGGAAAAGAAAGCTCCTTGAAAAGCATTTTCTCTGCCCCACAGCACTGCTGGGCTTGTGAGCTCTTGCACAAACATGGATATTTGGTCTTCTAGAATAAAATGAACCCTTCTAATCTGCTTGGGCCAGCAATGTCCTCCTGTTCCCAACCTCCTCTCCCCCCGTTTGCTGTGATTTCCTTTACAGAAGGCTTCAGAATCCAGCCAACACACATCACAAAATTGGTGGGAAGAATCATGATTCATGGATTTTTTTCAATTAATCAAGTTCTTCATTTCACCCAGGAGGTCATGCCTTGAGATTCTTTCAGACCATCACAAAAGAGAACAAGCTGGCTGGGAGCAGTAAGCACCATCTGAGAATCCTCCCATAACTCAGGCTGTTTACTTTTCAGTTTCACTCACCATCCTCCAAGCACATGCCTCTTTTCCCTCAAATCCTTTCAGCTGTTTCTTCCTCTGAAGCTGACTTCCAGGGAAAGCTCTAGAGATCCTTGCCTTCAGAGCAGATTCACATCCTCATTTCTCTTCCCTCTGTGGAGAAAGTATAGAGCAGGCTGAGGTCCTCCCACCCCACAGCTTGCTTTAGGAAGAGACACGTGCCTGTGATTCCTTCCACCTTGGCAGACTTTTCCTAAAGCCTCAAGATACAGAGCTGGGCTCTTGTAGCAGCACAACTCCTTAACTCCAGGATGGGAGAGCACATCCCAGGAGCTTGGTGCCAGCACTGGCTCCACATGGCTGCATTTTGGGGTGAGAGATCCCCCAGCAGCCATGTGTCCAGCAGGCTAGGAGCTGCTGTCATTCCAGAAGTTTCTGAGAAACCATGTTGGGTCCTGGAAGAAAAAAAAAACCAGGAGTTTCAATAATCTTCAGCATTTTCCAGTCTATGACATTTGTACAGGGAGGGACCTTGCCCACACAGATGGCCCCAAGCTGTAACTATATCAAGTCACTCACATGTCCAAGACTTTGCAGGATCTCAGCCCCAGGGGCCACCAAGAGTCCAGCGGGCTGAGAGACTGACAAAAAGACTCTCACGGCTCACATTCAGGATCAAAACACCACTTACCAGAAAAAAGCACAGATTAAGTGATACCAGCCCAGATGACACAGACCCTAAATAAGTGCAGATAAAATATTTTTCTGCTGCCAGAACACCATCATGAGATTTGCACATGGCATCTCTTCCTGCAGAGGCTGTGGAGAAGTATATCCACTCTTTGCTGTCTGCCTTGGAATTCCCCCAGGAAATGGCAGTGTAGGGTGCCTTCCAGACTATTAAATTACACTGCAATCAATGCACTTCAAGAATGTGCTTAATTTTAAGTAAACACCTACAGACTGTGATGAACTAGGATGCTGCACTGCTCAGCACACTTCTTTGGCTGATTTGTTCACCAAGGCAGTATCTCAGAGGGACAGAAATTACAGAAACCTTCTAAAAGCTGCAAGGATGCCTTAAATAAAGGGAAGATTCTTGCTTTTACATTAAAATTAGAACGTTTTTAAGACCCAGTTTCTTAGGCCCTTACAGAGATAATGCAGTCAGTTTGACTCTTTTATAAACACCTAGCCTGGATAATTTAAAAGGAACATATAAACCAAGATCTATCACTTGCCAATACAAGCTGCATTATTGCCCCAGACCTCAGAGAAAACTGCAGCTTTGCATTCCCACTTTTAGTTAAGCTAATGAGGAGAAGAAGGAAGAGAATTTTTGAGGTGGGCTCTTCTCCCTTTTGTCTGAAAAGTGGTTTCTGAGCTGTGCATAGCTCTGAGAGCTCAGTACCTCAGTGCCTGAGTTCCTAGAGACCGCACAGCTGAAAGGAGAGTTCTTGTATATCCTCCCTGCAAGCTGGTTAAACACTGTTAGCAGAGGGCCCTCTGAGCAAGGGATATGGCTTTGCACTGGGTAGAGTTTGCAAACACCTCTCAGTTCCCTGTTTTACTCTCTTCTTGTCTCGTTGCAAACCGTGAAACAGCTCAGGACGGCTCAGGCTCACAGACACTGTGTGACTCTGATGGTTTGGCTGCCCATTCTTCTCACCAGCCGCATGCCAGCGTGCATTCAGTGACTTCATGGTGTGGCTGCTTTGGGGGAGCTGGATGGGGAAGCAGACTGCAGCTGCTTCTGAAGGATATAAATATTTTTTGCAGTCAAGGGGCTCCAGCAGTCCAACAGGGTCAGGGACACCTGGGCTCTATTCCTGGCTCTCCTGCAGACCTGCTGCATTGTTTAGCTCCTTTCAGTGCCTCTAAATGAAGAGCTTTTCCTGCCAAATTTGTTTTCTTAGGTGTGAGGCTTCCACTTGAAAATTGGAGCCACAGCAAGGAATTTGGGGTGATGGGACTGGCCTGTGAATGCAAGCCCAGGCATTCATTTGATAAGAAATCCCACAAAAGCCATTGCACTGGTGAGCACCACGAATGGCTCTCAGGCCAACCTTACTCACACCATTTACCAGTTAGCCATCTGCTTCACTCAGATATTATTTTATGGCTTTCCTTTGTTTTCACTAAGGCCCAAACAGGAATAAAATCGTGGGTCCTGTAGCTGGCCCTTTTAAATAAATAGTTCTGCCATCACTCTAATAAGTTTGACAAGTTGGTCACAGGCCCTGGGCAGGAAGCTAATAAACTTCAAGTTGCTTTTCTATTGTTTTCCTAAAACAATTTGACTTCCTTTCTGATAGCCTCGAATTCCTTCAATAAAAATAGAGTAGCTGGGAGCCAGAGGAAGAGCTGAACCTGAGCCAAGTTGTGCTTTACAATGACGCCTGCGTAAGATCACATTTTATCCTGGTCCACGAAGACCCTTTAAAAGAATAGCAGGCAGACAGCTGCCAGTGCATGTCAGGAACAGCTCAGGATTGGTCCTCCAGGC
This sequence comes from Catharus ustulatus, assembly GCF_009819885.2. Lineage (NCBI taxonomy): Eukaryota > Metazoa > Chordata > Aves > Passeriformes > Turdidae > Catharus > Catharus ustulatus. The sequence continues at coordinate 5,200,731 of NC_046222.1, read as the reverse complement.
TGGAGGGGATCTCCAGCCAGTGAGACAGTGTCAGACCACAGGCTGAGCTCCTGGGAGCTGACAGGGTGCACTCACCCTGCCCAGAGTGTCCTCCCTCAGAAACTTCAGGATCTCTTCTGGGAGAGAGCTGGGCTCCAGCTGGGCTGTGCTAAAGCTCACCCACCCTTCAGCCAACTTTACCTGTTCCTCTCTCTACCTGTGCAGGCTCAGCAAAAAGAGGTAAAGGTCTGTTCTTTCTTTTCTTCTTTCGGAAACATATCTATGTATGCATGTGTACACACATATTTCTGTCAAGCGGCAATTCATCCAGCTGGAAGTTTGCAGGACAAGATGAATGTCTGGTGGCTAGGCAGATGAGGGCTCCTTGCTTTAAAATGACTTGCTGATCCTTTGGACAAATCCTTTATGCTCTCCATGGTCTGGTTCCTCCACCTGTAAACCAAGAAGGGTGTTTATAGGAGCTGCAATTTCATTATCATCTGCAAAGCACTTCTCAACTACTCAGAGATGCTGCAGAGTTGAGAAGTGGAAGCAGGAGGGGTGAGAGTGCCGTACTTTGTTTCCAGAAACATAAAGCTGACAGCTGAGCGTCTACTTTGGGATAGATGGCAATTCCTCCTCAGTGAGATGAAAACCTCTTCCAGTTTTTCTTGCTGAAAACTTTACTGGCAAGTGAGTCTGATGCAGAGTGATATCTCACAACTTGCTGTTCCTTGCTTCCTCTTTTCTCACTCTGTGCTACTATGGTTGTCTGGGTTGGGAAGATGAAAAAAATCCATCCATATGGAATAATTTGGGTGTTTGTACTAATGAGGAACCATAAGTATAAAATTGTTCTTATTCATGGGTCTTTGCCACTCCTCTTCCCTTGGGCCCAGGCTGTCCTTGGGAATTTGCCTCCTGCTGGAGGATGCCTTCAAACTGTCTCCAGAGGTCTAATGTATAACAGAGAACTTCCATCTCTGGCCTTCTCTTTCAATCATATCCATGCATGGGTATTTGAGATAAAATGTTCCATCAGGAAGGTCCTGTCCTTTGGTGCTTTAGAGGTGCCTGTCCCGCATGGAACAGCCTGGAGAAGCAGAATAAGTGCAGTGCTGTGGCCAGGTAGCAGAGATTAACTCACCCACTGCTGGGTGGTGGTTTCTTCTGAAATTTCCCAATGCAGTAAGCCTGACATCATCCTCAAGGACAAAGTCCTCAGTAAGGGCAGGAATGTACAAGACATTTTCCCTTTAGACAATCTCCTTAAGTTTTCACATCTCAAGAGAGCATCTAGCTGCATTTGAAACAGCCTTCCAGCAAAGCCAGATGCTCTGGGAACACCTGTTTTATGTGAAGAAACTCTTTCATATGTGAGCTCTCATCTATACTACTGCATATTTGCAGACCTTCTCCACCATCATTTTGGCTTGCTCTTTTTTTATGTTTAAATCTCAGGCACAGAATTAATCCCTCCATTAAATATCCATGGCATCAATGCTGAAAAACTCATCACACAAACTCTGCTCCAGATTTACCTGGTTTTCATATTCAAGGGTGCAGATCTGATAAGGTACTAAGACAAGTACAGGAAATAGAATGAAAAAGGGACCTCTTGGCTTATCAGGTTCAATCCCTTTAAATAACGGGCAAGTACAAAACAAATGGCCTTTTCTAAACTTACTAAACTCAGTCCTAAATCTCATTAGGTTTCCACCCTAACTTGTGCTGCTAAAATGCTGTTCCAGCACCTCCTTGCTTGCTCTGTTGCTTAGAAACCTTCTGATTTCCAACCTAAATTCATTCATGGGCAATTTATATCTATTTATTCTTGTGCCACATTGTCCTTTAGCTTATGTAGCTCTGCTCTCTCTTGAGCACTTACTTTCCCAACCCCCAATTCCTAAAAGTATTTATAGGCAGCAAATCTCTCCTCTCTTAACCTTTGTTCTGCCAGACTAAGTAACTAAGCTCCCTTACAGTACTCACCCTGCAGGCACACCACACCGTGGCTTAATTACTTTGTGTAGCTGCACTAGCATGAAGTTCAGTGCAAAATAATTAATGCTGAAAAGCTCAGACTGGTAGCACATCCACTTTCAGATCAGCTCTGCATCTCTGTGCTGTCACTGCTGTGACTGATAGGTAAACATGCTGAGACACTTTGCATCCCTCTGACCACCCCACTGCCTCCCCCTGCACCTGCTCCAGGCTGAATATCCTCCTTGCATGTGGGGAAGCAGCACTGCAGACACTGTTTTGGAGAAGGCTCATCCTCTTGGATGACATTACTTCCACTCACTGCAACTGGAAATACTGCTACATCTCAATGTTTGCTTGTCTTTTTCACCCCCACATAGCATTGCTGGTTCCTCCTCCTTTGAACCGTGAACTTTCCCCATCCTTCTCCATCTCTCTCTCCTGGGAGATGGAGATTCCTCTTACTCTTCAAGCAACAAGTTCCTAGCGTGTGACTTTGCATTCTCCCACTTAACCTCACCTTGATCACTCCAGTCACAAAGAGCCTTCAGCTCTTGTAGTGCTGGAATCCACCTCTGCCCTCATGATACTTCCCAGCTTGGTTTCATCAGCAGATTTCATTAGATTTCTATGCTCTGTGCCAAGGTAATTAACAGAAATATTAAAAAAAGGATCAATCCTAAGAGCAATCTTTAAGCAGCCTCACAAATAATTTCCCTTCAACCTGTTAAGGAACTGGTGCATCAATTCTGTCAGTCTCTTACTCACCTGAGGATTTATTTAATAATCCCTGTCTTCTTCAGCTGAATCTTCCACACTAATTTGCTTCTTCTGGGACACCATATCACATGGTTTACTGAACTCCAGGTAGATAAGGTCTGCTATGTTTCTTTTACCTAGGGGGTCGGGAATCCTAATCCAAGAAAGCTCTTAAGTTTTGATCAGAAGATAGTACATGTTGTTTTATTTTCCCTTTCCCTCCCGGTTTTATTTCTGCTTTCCTTCAAAATGCATTGCACAGCATCACAAACTGCTGTGATCTGCGAGCTGACATGGCAAGCTGTCAGCTGTTCTCCTCATTCCCACTGTCAGGGGCATTCTCTTCCACTTGCTCTCCTCACTCAAGTCAGACAAGTTTTGCATAACAGGCTCTCGGGGAGGGGAGTCAAAATTCTTCCTCCCTGCATAAGAGTGAGCAAACAAGTTATTTTTCTAGCTGAGGGGCTGCAAGGACACCTCTGATTCCCCTTGAAGAGAGTACAGTAGAGAAGGGATGACACATTGAGGGGCAGGCTGATGTATCCCTACATCTCTACTCCCCTTTCTGACTTTTTCCTCCCTGTCTGCCATCTACCATTTCCTTTTTGTGCATCAGAATCCAGATAGTTACCACCAGCACCAAAACAGAAAGAGCTCGTAACAGGTACCTCCTGTGCAACATGCATGTGTTGGGCAGAAACCTTCTCCCTTCCCTCATCCATTCAGCAGAACCAGACTGTATCTGCTGGATTCAGGATTACCACTCAGGAGCAACACTTGGGTAGGAAACACAAAGGAGTGAGCAGGGAGAATCAGTCCTGATCGCCCTGAGTGTACTGCAAAGTGTCAGCCACACAGGGAGGTGAGTGTATTTCAGACAGCTCTCTCACAGGACCTGTCTCTCCACAGCATGTGAAAAACACTTGACAAGCCTTATCCCTAGCCTATCCCAAAGCCATCTGTGAGCTAGACCTGTATTATTAACACCTTTTTTTTGGACACTTCGATGATGAAGTCCTTGACAATCTCACTGGCATAAAATCAACATGAGTTTACATAATAATGCTTTGTGGAAATTACTCTAGAAAGGCAAAAAGCTGGAATGATACTCTCCTTCCTATGAATTTCCATTGCAGATACACAACTGCCACACAGGAGAGGGAGAAACAACTCCAGAACATTTCTATTTTCTTAAAAGCCACAGAAGGGCTTTCAATAAAGTTAGAAAAATGAAGCAGCAGATGACTCCATGCCAGGAGGTTACTGAGCTGCTGTGGGAATTTATTGTGCAATCTCTGTCCTGCATCCTGCACTAACCAGCAGTGAGGATACAGCCCTCCTGGAAAAGGAGCACTCCTAACTTCAGAGTGAGAGTGTCCACATAGGAAATGCTTCCAGAGGTAGCCTGTCCCTTTGTAGACTGGCTTTCAATCTTGTGACTAAAAGAGGTATTAAATTAGTGGGAGAAAAAATATTAGAAGAGTTGCCAGCATTGTGTTTTAGTCCCTGGACTGCTTTTGTTACATGATCTGCACTCACTGATGCATGGAGACCACCAGGCAATGTTCTGGGTGGGAGATAACTAATCTGGGAAGGATTGCTAGAGGGATAACCACCAAAGCTTGTGTGCAGTTCTCAGGTCAGCAGAGTCTTCTGTGCAAATCTCACTCTCCTGCCACTGATTCTTTGAGACCTCTATCAAAGCCAGAAGGCATCTCTGATTCTGCCTCCTCACTGGGCCTTTGCTGATGTGCAGGAATCAGAGGCTCAGCTTGACACACACATGAAACACAAGACCTTCAGACACTATGTCAGAAACATTTTTCAGAGAGGCCCAAATGCTCGTGCATCTGACTGTGCGTGCGGGGAGGTGGTGGTATGGTGGTGTGACAAAAAACACCTCTCTTGACAGGCAGATTATTCTCTATTTATCAGTAAGGGGGCATGTAAAGAGTCACTGGGAAGAATTTGGTGCCCTTTAGGACAAGGCTGCAGCTGTGCTGGGCCCCTGGTCCAAGCCAGCAGAGCAAGTTCTGTGTGATTTGAAGAGGTGCAAGACCCTGCTCCACATGAGCTCTGCTTTGCCAGATTAAGCTTGAAGGAGTCAGAAATATGTCCTTTGTCGGCTGAATTGCCATTTGTCTTGCATGGAAAAAGCTTTCCAGGTCTGGCTGGTGTAACTGTGGGGCAAAGCTGTCTCTTTTCATTTGGGGAAGGCTTAGACCATAGAATGTTATCTGTGGGAAGATGTGCAAAGGAGCAGTAGCAGCAGTGACTGGAAGCGACTGCGCGAAGCCGGCAGCGAATGAATTCTGTCGGCATGAGGAGGGTGGCACAGGGAGAGGCTGAGAATGGAGAGGGAGGAATGAGATCCATGGTCTTTAAAGGAAAAACAACAGTAAAGCAGGTTTGAAAATAGAAAGATTAGTCTGGAGGGGGTGGGAGAGACAAGAAAAGTAGGTGAAGAAAGAAGAGGGGGAAAGGCGGAGAGGCAGTGGGGAAGACAGAAAGTGACACAGACAGGGGGTGGAGAAAAAGAGAGGAAGAGAGAGAGAGAACCATATTAAAGGAATAAAACGAAGCAACTGAGGAGAACAAGGACTTCAACTTAACTACAAAAAGGGAAAGTGCTAAAGCAAGGAAAGGAGGCTGAAGACAAGACACTGGAAATCAGGTAAGCAACCACGAGGGGGAAATAATAGAACTGCAGAAGTGCCGATGGTAGATCAAGTTATTACACTCAAGGGGAAAACAGCATGAGGGGGAAAAAGGATTTGGAGAGGCAGAAAAAGGAGGATGGCCAAAAATAACTTAAGAGATTTTCTATTTCTTTCATTCTCTCTTTGAAACATTCCCACTAGTAACACAGTGGGCTTGGGACATTTTAAAAATTAAACTGTTTTGCCACAGGCAGCTATACAGAAATAACAAGTAGCTTCCCTGCGATGAGCACAGATACCAATAGATTCCAATGTATAGGAAAGCACGATAAGAGCCCCAAACATCCTCCCTCAGACAGTATAAAGTGCAAATTGCCATTTCTGTCAGATCCCATTTCAGCCTGCTGTCAAGCTGCTCTGGGATGGTGCTGAAGGGAACTCTTACCTAGGAGAGGCTCTTGGGGTATAAACACTTTATCAAGTGTCCACATCAAACACCTGTGTTCTGAAGCACGCAGGATGCTTTCAAAATATTGCAGTTTCTTTTCCGGGAGAGCATTGTGCCCTGGCTGGTCTGTGACACGGAGCCTGGGAATGTAACTCCAGCGCAGAGAAGTGCCTCGCTGGTATCTGGCAGTCACACGTTCTGTGCGCGCCGCCAGGGAATGAATGCCTTTCTCCTCCATCCCGACACTGCCCGTGGCAGCCTCAGCAAGGAGGCACGCAGACCTGAAGGGACAAATGTCCTCTCCCACACCAGCAGCTGCTGCTTCTTTTTATTTGCCTTCCTAACTTTTCTCCCCTTTTTTTTTTGTACTTGGAATAATTACATTTCCATAATTTAACGCTGCTTTTTCAAAGAATAGCCCACCTTGAGAATATGGTATCCCTGGATCACACCCACCTGGAAAGAGAGAAGCAATCTCACTGAGTGTAAAGGTTGTTGACTAATTGACACCTCAGATCTGTGGTGGCTCCTTTGGTTTCCCAAAGGGTTGTTTGGCTGCCCATTTGTCATGCCTAAGGAGCTTTGTGGCATTCTGGTTTTAACAACTCAGGTAAACTGAGGCAGTGCCCCTGTCCTTCCAGTACCCTAACAACCTTTGGAGGATCATAAAAACAGCATTTCTGGACGAACCTCAGCTAAAAAATTCTTGTGCTGAATGAGCCTTAAGCACTGAACTTTCCCTCCACAATAATAAACCCATCAGAATTCCCTGGTGAAGCAGTGTGTATGAGAGTTTCCCCCTACTGCTGCCTATGTGTTCCTCTCTTTAGAGAAATTACTGCATGTGACATATGTGTGATATGTGTGTGCAGCTAGAAGCAGCTTAAACAGTTATTCAGAAAACTCACAGTACTCAGTATTTCTATCAGGAGCCAAAAAACTCTGCATTTGCTGGTATTTTCAAAATCTACTTTGAGAAGAGCACACATTTCTAACTTTGTTCCCTTTTTCCTTGGGAGCAGAGCAGTAGTTTAGGAGAATTCCTGAGCCTTCAGGGTTTAAAATACTCATCAGGCTCTGGTCGCTTGGGAACTATGTTAAGCATTCCTGTTACTATAAGTATTTGGGGTTGGTTGTTGGGTTTTTTTTTTTTCCACTCAACAGTATATATTATCACAATATTTTTAGTATTATATGGGCATTAAAAAATTTAAATTCTGACAGAAAATACAGAACTTCATACCTTATTCTCACTTCTCTTCTTGACCTTCAGACAGATTTCACACATTCTGCACACATTTGCCCATTTTCTGACTTTTCTTGCAGCATTGAAAATATACAAGGAGGAATGAGTAATTTAGCACTACACCACGCCATTAGGGAGCACAGTTTGGAGTCTGCTCCACGCTTTGGGTGCTGTTTTATGAGGCACGAGGATAGAGGCTTAAAATTAGAAATAATTCCCAGAAAACAACAGAGAGACTTCAGTATTTGGGCTAAAAATTCATAAATGGGGGGGATCCATTTTATTGCTACTGATAAGCAGCAGTGAGATATCTGTGAACAGCACTCAGCATGCTAACTCTTCCCTGAAACACAGAAATATTCATGCCACACAGCATTCAATGAGCAGAGAGATGCATGCTTTTAAGTCTCTCTAGTGTATCTTTGAAGAGGGGTCAGGGGGTTTTAATGTAAGAGCTATGGGGTTTACACTTACATTTCTGCCTTTCTCCATTTTTTATGTCATTATGGACATGCTTTAAGAATGGCTGAGAATTTCCATATGAAACTGCTCTCCCCTAGAAGCAGAAAAGCTGACAGATGCTTTGGTCAGGGCACAGGGTTGCTCAGAAAGTCAAGCAGCCTGGCAAGGGTGATGCCTGCAGAGCTCCAGGGTTTTCTGCTGCACTCAGATGTCTGCTGAAGAAAGGAAGGAATAGTGGGATGGGAGAAAAACTGTCTCCAGTTTGTAGTCAGATAAAGCTATCCAAGAGGACTGGGTTAATTCTTGCTTCTTAGTCCAATTTCCTCTGTCATAATGAGGCAAATCACTTAAGCCACGTTTTCCCACAAATGCCCATTTCTTGTCTTTTGGGTATCTGATTTCTACATGTGGTGCAACTGGTGGAAGTGATAAACTCTCCCACTCCAGCACAAACCAGACAGAGCTCTGCTTTGAATACATATTATTAAATACACTGGAAAAAAAGCACTAACAGATTAGCCATATCACCAAAGAGCTTCCAAAATTAATGAACAGTTTTTTTATCTTAATCTCACTGCTTTAGTTCCTTGGCTGCACAGCTGATCTAATACCATCTCCTCACCTCTGGGTGGTAATGAAAGTAAGTAGATTTCTAATTGTGAAACGATCAGATACTGTTGTGATGAAAGCCATAGGAAAACCCATGAGGAAACTAATAATTCTGTCTTTAGAGCTGGACTTGAATAATGTACAGTAAATGAGGCACAGGCCACCCACTGAACAATGAGGAGAAAACAAAAACAGTGAATAGCTGCTGCTCAAGAAAGCTCCCGCCAGGCTGGCACAGAACAAGGCAGGCATCCTGTGCAAAGAATGAGGTGACAATGTGAGGATGTGGTTAACGACTCTAAGAGGCACAGGCACAAAGAGATTGAATTAAGATTACTGAGAACAGTAACCCCAGCATTTCCTAACTCCCTACTGCTGGGCTTTGCTAGTTTAGTATTAGTTGGTTTCAGAGGGGGGTGTATTTTTGTGCATATATATGTGGTGCATACACTGAGTACAAAAAATAATCCACTCACATAGCCAGACTGAGGCAAGGATACAGCAACGAGTGTGAAAAGAATCCTACAGGTTTTTGGAAAGAAGGAAGAAATGAGATTTGACAAGGTAGTAATAAGTGGGAAATAGATAGTCGCTGGAAAATTCCCCTTTGTAAGGCTGAAAGAATTAGCAATTTGGGTGCTGTACAGAGTTAGCTGGTCAAAACTGCCAAAAAAATGAGGCTGTGCTCTCTGGGGGAGCTTGACTGCAGGGAAACCATGGGGAACTGATAAGCAGGGAGATCCTGGAGTGAGAGGAAGTAAGAAAGGATTGGAAAAGTCTGAATAAGAGCTCTCCCCTTCTCCCATTACCTCTCCAGTCTGTTTTATTTCAACACTCTAACGAGTTGTATCTCATGCAGTCTGTGAATGAGCCTAAAATCACACGGGCAAGTTTAATTGCTGCTGTATTGTGCCCAGTGTGAGGTCTGCCATCACTGCACATCTCCTTCCATCGCCTTCCCCACTGACTGAGCAGTGCTTGAGATCAGCTTCTCTCAGCAGAGCTCAGGGACAGCTTTCACTACAGCAGCCCCCAAATTTCTCAGCTTGTTTCTGTTTTCCAGAGCTCCCTATGCCCTCTTTGGCTACCTCCTCACCTCTGTTCTGCCCAGTTTAGTATCATCTGCAAATTCATACAGGTCAGCTTCTCTCTGCAAAGAGAAAGACACTGGAAAGAGCATCAAGTTTCCAGCATTTACATTAGAGAGGTAATTTATTTAGGGGGAGGGGGTGGTTTCCTAGCAAAAAGCACAGTGACCCTTCATTTAGTTTATCCCAAGTCCAGTGTTGTCACATCTGCTGTGGTCTCTAGAGACCCACATTTCTCTGAGGCAAAGAGAAAATCCCAAGAGAATTAGAAGATGCTCTCTGAATTTTAAGTGTAAGCCTGGATACCACTATCATGTAACCATTTGATATGAGCTTTTCAAATATAGTGGGATAAATTCATCCCTCAGCTTGACTCATCTGACTTCAAGGTCTCTTCTGTTCTTGGTCTCCTGAGACTACATCAGGCAGAGCTTGGCCCTAATATTTGGATATATGAAAGCACAGGAGGAGGAATAGCATTAGATGTTCTGGACAGACAACTAATAAAAATTCAACTGACTGGGAGTCTGCAGCTTCCACCATCACTTCAGATGAAAATATTCTACATATTATTATCATCTGTGTGTGTTACACATCCCTGATGTTCACACTTGAAGGTGTTGAGTGATTCCCCTCTGTCTGTGTCCCTGTGTGTGCGTCAGGGTTGTGTGCCTGTGTCCCTTATCTTCTCACCCACTGTCTTTTTTGTGAACTCTGAGATTTTCCACATTTGGAGAGGAGGGGGAAGCACATCTCATCAAGGAGTAATGAGCTGTCTGCAACTACAAGTAGGGCCAGTGGTCTGGATACCAGAAATTACAGTGAACTTGGGAGGAGCAGAAGATAAGAAACATTGGATTCTGTCTTCTAGGAGAAGAGCTATTTACACAGAGCTGTTCTTCTCCCAAAAGACTGAGCAAATCACACACGGAGATTGGGCAAAAATGGCTTTGAATCCAATACTTTCCCCCTCCCTGGGAACTGTGCTTGCCTCACACAAAGGAGCCTTTCTCAGAGAGCCTCTCCATGTGACCCTGGGATCTGCCATGGTGAAGAGGTGAGCCCAGCAAGGGAGAGCAGAAAGTGTTATAATCAGACTCTCCACTTTATTTTAGAAACATCCCGCAGAGATGGCCACCTCCTGTCACCTTCCTTGTGGGAAAAGCTAGCTCGAAGTGTTGGGCTCAGCTATTTATATCACTGCTGATAGTCTCGCCTGTCTTCTAAAGAGGGGAAAACTTTCTTCCTGGTGACCCCCAGGGAAATAAACTCATATCAAGATGATTGCACAACCCTCCTGGCTCGCTGGTGCGGATTTGCCAGCTGTTCATCAGAGCCCTGGCTAGCTCCAACCAGTGCTGGCGGGAGCAAGCAGCAGTGATGTGAAATGCTTGCCTGTCCTTCAGAGCACGTGGCATCACCAAGAGGATGGGCAAAACTGCTCAGAGGGCAGCAGACACTTCCCCTCCTGCAGATAAAGGTAGTGCAAAAAAGGAATGGCAGGGAGCAGCCCGTGGCTGGTGAGCCAGCCTGGCGTACTAGCAGGTGCCGTCCCCACTGGGGTATTTTTATCGTGGAATTTGGCAGTCACAAGGCAGCCCGGAGCTGAGCAGGCTCCATGCTTGGCCTGAGGGTTGATGCTCAGTTTTCCTCAGCTTCAGTGGCGCTCCAGGTGATGACTGAGCCGGGCTGGCCACGTTGCTGGGTTTGTGCCAAGCTGTGCTGGTCTGTGTCACACACAGTCTCCCAGTGCCAGGATCCCGTGACGGCGCCCAGCTCTGGTGTGGATCCAGCAGAAAGCTGCCAGCCAAAAGCATGGAAGGGCAGTGGCACAGCCCACTGCTCATGAATATGCATGTGCCTGCTGCCAAGACTGTCTCCTACCAAGTACTGAGAGCCCACAAAAATACCCAGAGGTATTTTTTGCCAGTCACACCAGAGTTAGACAAGATTTGTCCAACCGAGCCCAAAGTAGGAATATAAAAGGCTGCAGATGCTCAGTCGCTGAGAGGTCAAAGCATGTGAGGGCAACAGTAGTCTGGGAATGAGGAAAAGAAACTATATGGAAAATTCCCAAGAATAGTAAAGCTATGAGGAGAAAGGCTAGGTCAGGGGCAGCTCTGCATAGCCAGGAAAAGCTGTCAGGAGGTGACAATCCTTCTTTTCTTGCTGGCAGCAGAGAACTAGATGCTCTCAGAGACCCTTGGTCTGGCACTGCAAAAATAGCTCACTAATAAGTATCAGTAAGCCAAAAATGCTGCTCTAGGAGGGAAACTCCTTCTCTTGGTGTCCAAAATCTGCTCCCCTGTGGCCACCTACGCCCTTGCAGCAGCCACCTCAGCTCTCTGCAGGGCTGCAGCAGGATGATCAGGAGGCACCTCAGGGCAGGCCCTTCTTTAGACAGTCTGTGCAGGGGAGGGCAGAGGAAATGTCCCTATTATCTAGCCTAAGCCTCATGACTGCCAGCCTCAGATTCTTCTGATTTATAGCCTCTTGAAATATTCTGTGCATGTGTGAGACAGGTAAATTGCTTTTCTTCTTGCATCCGTTACCATTTTTTTTTATTTCTGGATTCCTCTTGCACTTATATTTGCTTTACTTTGTGTCCTGAACATCCTCATTTTTACAATTTGCAAGTGTCTAGGCTTAGAAGCCTTCCCTGGGGAAAACAAGCTGTTGTAAAACCCCAAACAACCTGCACACAGTAGAATGGATGGGAAGAGGGGCTCAGTTTGTGATTGTACCTCCCTATGGCAGTAAGGAAAAACTCAGCCTTTGCACATCCAGGGAGAACTGTGTTCGTATTTACACTACCAAGCAAGGTGAAACAAGAAAAGGCATGTGTAAACAACATAACCTCACCTGGAAAAGTGCTGCCTTGTAAGGAATATTCCACACATACAGCTGTGCTACAGCATAGTGATGTTGGACACAAGTAAACACTGTAGGTAGCTGGTTGCCTTCTCTGCACTCTGGGGGAAAAAAAAGCAAACACACTGATTTCAGTGCCACAGTCTGTAAATATTTCCCATCCCTGATTTATCTGTATTTAATCCCCTGGTGCTCCTGGAATGAAGCCATATGCTAATTTCTCCAGAATGCAGTAACTGCACCAAAGCCATTTTGGAAGGTAAGGCAGACCCACTTACTCACCAGTGCAGATGAGAGGAGTCAGAAAGACTGACTGATTTTCTGTGTTACTGCTCCTCCAGCTCTGGGCTGGCAGCAGATCAAAGCTCCTGCATATGCCAAGCAGCCACCAGGATCTCCATCAGCACGATTCCAGCATGCCTGCCAGGGCAGGAAAGAGCCAAATCCCATCCTTTGCTTCCTCTATGTCCCTTCTCCCTGCTCACACGGCTTCTGACAGGTGTGGGGTAAAAAGTGGCCACTGCCCTGTCACCTTTCCTGGGCAATCCTCACCTTCCCCAGGGCAGCACTCAGCAGCATCAGGAATTTGAAGATTCAACTTTTGGTCTTTGTCCCATCCATCCTTGCAGCTGGACACAGCAGAGAAACAAACGATGGGATGAATTGTGGTGTGTGCTGCTACATTAAGTTATATCACTCAAATAACTAGAGGAGGGGATATTTTTCCCTCAACAAGTGTATCTGTTCTCCAGCTTTTGCTCACAGGAAATCTACACTATATTGCTACAGTAAATTTTCAGCTCTTAACAGTGTCTGCTCTCCACAAATGTTCTTTGCACTATAAAAATAATTGGCTCCTAAAGACAGGACAAGGAACAATAAAGGAGAGTTAACAATTTGGTCCCTGTGGCTTTGGGATTTACCTTGACTAATGCTTCTAATATTTCATTATGATGATTATTTTTACATTCACTTATTAAAATGCTATTTTCCAAAAGAATGACTGTGGGAGGACATTGGCTCCAAGGTAATAGTGCACACTTTAAACCACCCAGCCCTTAAGTCTCACCAGGGAGAGTTTTGCAGTGCCCTGGGAAGGTAAGTATGGTGAGCATAACTGGATCAAATGATTGCTCAAGCACTCCCACAGAGCCCCACAAAAGATGGACTAAACCCACTGCTCTCTTGTTATCCATCAGGTTAAGTGACTTGGCCAGAAACAGTCAGTCAGAGTCAGAAACTAAACTGAAGCAGGCACTCCTGCATTTCCACTTTGCAATCTTACTCCCAGTCCAGCAAACCTTTCCTGTCATCAGACCACCTACCAAGAGCACTTCCCAGGAGTTGCTGGTCCTTGGGAGGCACTTCAAAGGAGCCTTTTTTTCTTTGTCTGTTTCATTTGAACTGTGAATTTTTCTTCAGAATTTAAGGAAAGCAGAAGGAGCAAGACCCACCATTTAGATTTTGCAGCAGTTCCCACTCAGAGAGGCACGACAGGGTGGCAGCAGATTGGGTTTCCAGGACTGCCACAGCCCACCAAAGTCTTTACATTCCCCTAAACATTTCCAGCTTGTAAATGAAGCACTTACAGCTAGCAACACTGCAAAACCAAAGCTAAAAACCTACAGACAATGAGCAGGTGGACAACAGAAGGGTTTTCTCTGCACTTCAGTGGTTGCACTGAGCTCATAAAGGAAGCCCAGAGCTGTGAGCACTTCACATTCCAGGTGTTAGTGCAGGTATTACACAGAGCAACATCTGACAGTGCCACTGCTCAGGCCAGGCTATAGATTCCAGTCTTATCTCCCAGGGGATCAGCCCACTAAGGATTTTCCAGAGTGTAGTCTACAGAAAAATGACTGCTGCTCTAACTACCCAGTCCACAGAGGATGCAATATGCAGATCACAGTGAAAGGACTTTCTGAATCAAAAATAAACCTGGCTCACCCTCAAGGTTTTGGGAACTCATTTAGCAGGCTGTAGATGAGTCATGTAAAAACAGATCACTTTTTGTTTCAGTAGCTGAATTTTTTAAAGAAAAAAGAAAAAAAAAAATCCCAAACACAACACAAGGTTTCCAGCGGATGTGAAACAAAGTTTTCAGCAAACCAGACCTCATTCATTTTCAGGTCAAATGAAAACATTTCCTCTGACACAAAACAAAAAAACCCATTTCACTCCATCCATTACAAGCTGGGCATTTCCTAACCCTCCTTAGAACCACTCTCTGTTTTTTCCCAACAGCTCTCAAGACATCTGACCCCTCCTGGTGAGCAGAAATGGGGGAGTGGAGTTTCCTGGGAGACTTCCTCGAGAAGGTCCACAAACACTCCACAGTGGTGGGGAAAGTCTGGCTGACCGTGCTCTTCATCTTCCGGATGCTGGTGCTGGGAACAGCGGCGGAGTCCTCCTGGGGGGACGAGCAGTCTGACTTCATGTGTGACACCCAGCAGCCTGGTTGTGAGAACGTCTGCTATGACAAAGCCTTCCCCATCTCCCACGTCCGCTTCTGGGTCCTGCAGATCATCTTCGTGTCCACCCCGTCCCTGGTGTACATGGGCCACGCCATGCACACGGTGCGCATGGAGGAGAAGAGGAAGATGAAGGAGGCAGAGATGGAGGCCCGAGAGAACAAAAACGGTGGTGACACATACTACCAGCAGAAGTGCTCCTTGGCAGAGAAGGAGGCTAAGCTGTCTGGCTGGGATGAAGCAGGAGGCCAAATCATACTCAGGGGCAGCCTGCTGAACACCTACGTCTACAGCATTTTGATTCGAACTGCCATGGAAGTGGCCTTCATCGTGGGGCAGTACGTGCTGTACGGGATCTTCCTGGAGACCTTGTACATCTGCCAGCGGGCACCGTGCCCCCACCCCGTCAACTGCTACGTGTCCCGCCCCACGGAGAAGAACGTCTTCATCGTCTTCATGCTGGCTGTGGCAGTGCTCTCCCTCTTCCTCAGCCTGGCCGAGCTGTACCACCTGGGCTGGAAGAAAGCCAAGGAGAGGTGCTCCCGGTCCTACAAAGCCAGCCCCAGCACGGCCCCCGGCAGGCTGGAGTCTGCCCCGCAGGCAGAGAGGGCTCAGATGTACACCCCGCCGCCGGATTTCAACCAGTGCCTGTCCAGTCCCAACGGGAAGTTCATCAGCCCCTTCAGTAACAAGATGGCCTCCCAGCAGAACACGGCCAACTTCGCCACCGAGAGGGTGCACGGCCAGGAGGATGCCGCTGGGGAAGGGCCCTTCATGAAGTCGAGCTACGTGGAGAGTCCAGAGGTGGCGAGTGACTGCGCAGCACCGGCCTTCCCCGAGAACTACTTCAACGAGAAGCGCCGGCTCAGCAAGGCCAGCCGCGCCAGCAGCAAGGCGAGATCGGATGATTTGTCTGTGTGACCTGTCTGCAGCAGCAAGGAGGAGAAGGAGCTGTCCCAGCGCTCAGTAACACTTCTGCAAAGTGGACTCCAAACTGTCACCCCCAACCTCCCTTTTTTTCTATCCTCTCTCTATCCTTTCTGGACAGCACCTCTCACAGCTCAAGGCAGGGGCAGCCACAGGCACTGAAGAGAGACACCAGCCTTGGGATACAGCCCTCAGCTGTATTTTCACCATGGGACCCACAGGGATTAGACACTCTCCACCCTTAGCCTGGTAGAGCACAGGCCAGCAGACTCCTGCCCTGTGGACATCAACTGCACCACTGCATTCAACAGACTGATTGGACTGCCACATCTTCTGTGGTCTCTATTCAACATTTGCAGCACCAGCTTGCCAGTTACACTGAGCTGAAGCTTCCCTCACCTGCAGGGAGCAGAAACACTCCAGTTGGCTTTCTGAAAGAAAGATTTCCTCATCTGCTTCATTTTGGCTCTTTCTAACCCTCCCTTTCTCTACCTGAGCCCAGATATTTTATACCAGGTTACCTGCACAATAAATCCTACTTGAATTTTTTGACACAGTGTGTATAACAACTCTTCCCCATAAATAAGGACGGCTGTGGTCCCCAGTGCACAGCTGCCTCATGTTTAACATTGGAATCCCTTCCTCATTCCTAAGTCAGTGCAGCAGACTGGCCCCAGGGAAATCACTTAGATGACCAGTTGATGAAGACTGGAGAATTTTCCCAAGATACTTATGTCATCAATCCTAAGCAAGACATCCATTAACAGAAATAGAGACTCTCCTGTGAGAACAGATATCTCACGAGTATCATGTAGAAACAAAGTGGTTTTTCCCTTTTTGAAACTCATCTTTCAAGCAACCTGAATGCTGCTGAAAGGGTGCTGCCAGCTGCCACTTGAGAGAAAAGCATCCTCCGTTTATCTGCAGAAGAGGTACGGCCTGTGTCTTCTCACCAACCTACCAAAACACTTCAGCATCCTCTGCAAGCACAGAGAATCCTGCTCAGCTCCTGCACGTCATTCAGCTCCTCCCTGCCCTCTCAGGCTTGCCAGCCAGCACTGGTTCAAGTTGTTTGTCCCCACAGCAAGTCTCTACTCTGCCCCTAGGCCATCCTCTCCACTCCATCCCCAGCACACATGGTGCTAGAAATCATCACCCATGGACTGGGTCTTTCCACCACTCTCAGAGCAACCACTGTGGCTGCCCTGTGAGTCTGGTGGGTGAGGTCTGCAGGCAGCTCCCACTCAAGATACATTTTCTCAATGCAGAGCTGACACCCCTCTGTTAAAGATCTGCTAAACAGAGCCAAGCTGCTCCCTGTTGTTTACCCTGCACTGCCCTTTCAGACACAGGCCACAGCTTCCCAACACTGGACTGCACAAGCAAATGGCCTGGGACCAGCTGATGGGGGGACTGAGCCATTCCCTCTCTTAGGGCCACTGAAAGTGAATCCCTGCTCCTGATACACAGCTTTGGTACAGCTCCCTGTACATTTAAATACACATTCACACTCAGATGGGGGAAACCGTGTTTTTGTTTGTAAGTTTTTATATATTTGTATTTTTTAATCCTGAAACAACCTGTGTGTTTTCCTTAACATGAGATTTTAGTCATGTCTAGGTTTCTCCTAATAAAGTTCTAACTCCATCTTTCCTTGTGAATGTTTCTCCTCTCATATGGCTGACAATGAGCTGCTAGCAGGGATCAGGCTGCCCACCAGCCTCTGCTGCCCAGAGATCACAAAAATTCACATTGCCCAGAGTGGCCAGGGGGATAAATAATAAACAAAGGGAAATGATTGATTGGCTAACAGGAACCCCACCTCCCAACTCCCCTGCCTGCTTCTGCATTACCAAGGAAGGATGAGCTGGTCAGAGAGCAGAGCTTCCATCCTACTGCTTGCTCCCTGCATCTCCTTGCGTGTCCTAGCACACCTCTGTACCCAGAGAGAACACCTGCAGGAAGACAGAAGCAAATCCTGTCCCCCATGCATCTGATTGCTTGTCCATGCAGTAACCGAGCCCTGACATCTTTTTAAGAGACAAGGCCTTGAAAGAATCCACCACTAACCATCTCTGCAGCGTTCCTGTTAGTACTCAGATCTCTTCAGATGCATTTGCCCAGCCCAAAGAAATTCCTTTTCCTCCCTCAGTTATGTCTTTCCTCTGAAATTTATTCTTTGCTCTCCCATTTTCCAACTTTCACAGGCTCCCTCCTTCTGGTCTTGGATCCCCCTGTCCACTCAAAGGAAGTGCCCTTCTTCACTTTCTCCACACAATCTCCCATCCCGTGGGATTCTGCAGGCTGGGAAGCTGGAGACCAGTAAAGTACTGAGTCCCAGCAAGGAGCCTGAGAGGGGGCATAAAGAATTCAATGAGGACACTGGAACAAGGACCTTTAACTGCATTAGAAACTACAGGGACCCTTTAAGATTAAGGAGCTGTGGTTTGGGGGTTTTCAGCTCAGGAGTGAGGATGCCACCTGAGCAGCCACAGCCCCACAATGCAGCAAGAAGGCAGGGCTGGTCCTGGGTTTGTAACTGGCATGTGTACAGCCCTGAGCATGCCTGTCCCTTAGGGTGCCACCTTGCTGCGAGAGACAGGCAGTGGGGAAGTCAGGAGCACTCCCCGAGGAACACTTAGCTACCGACTGACATTAATGTTTAGTAAAGCCACTCAAGCATGAACACAGACCTTGTTTAATATACCATTCGTGGTTTAAAACAAGCAACAGCCCAAACTTTAAAAACTCTCAGCTGCAGTCTCTGCTGGAAAGCAAGGCAGAGCTGAAAAAAGGGGACAAGAATCTCCTCTGTGCTGTCTCAGACCTCTGTGATCCAACCACCTTCATGGGTGGGGTTTTGGTGATTTTGAGACCAGGGGAGTATAACCATCCCAGCTCTCTCTCATCCTAGAGATTGCATGTATCAAAGCAGATAATTTCCCTCTGCCACCCATTTCTTAATGCCTCCACAGTTCTGTCTTCTAGGTATAACAAGTGGGGGATATTTGATGGATGGATGTTTGCACTAGCTGACAGACCATAAACCTGTGATTCTTGGAACCCACTGTCAAGGCTGGCCAGGCTGTCACACCTTGATAGGAGCACATTTACTTCAGGCTGGCCTGTCCTTTCAGACAGATTTAGTATATATTGCTTTGTACCAGATGGATGGCTAGACAATCTTATAGTAGCAACTTCAATCAACATTACATATTAAATTCAGTCCTTGGATAGGTACTCAATCTTTAAATGGCAGCATTACAAAGACAATGCTCTGAGAGGGAGAAAAGAGGAAACATGAGAGCTTTTTATTCTGTTCTTGCCCCTCTTTTCTCCAATTCTACCTGCTGGGACTGCTCAGACTCTCAGAACTGTGAATTCTCCAGCAACAGCTGGAACCAACATTTGACAGAAACACCAACCCCAGTTATCTCCTTGGTCAGCACACCTCAAACCATTTCTTCCTCTAGCTGGTGTCTGAAGGAGCCAGAAGTCAGTTCTGATCTACAGCCTTGTGCTGATCAGCTGCTGAGCCTGAGATAGGAAGACAGAGAAATGTCTTTCAACAAGCCTTTAAAACAGAAATACTTAATCCTATAAAAGGAAAACCTATATTTAAAAATACATAGAATGCCAAAACTAATAAAGTATTGAGCTGAGACAAGGTCATGCCTCTGAGTTCTTCTCTCCGAACAGCACAGTAGGACATCTGAGCAGGCTAAGAGAAATTTGAGGCAGAAATTGAGGGAGAGATTTAAAAATAATGGCTGGTCTAAAGGACATAGGTCAAGCAAGTTGTTTCCTCTTTCAGAATATGTGGACAAGACAATACTCAAGCAAATTCAATGCTGATAAAGTTTCAGACTGTTGGAAGAAAATAGGTAAGAAGATGACAGACTGCACAGTCCCCTTCAAACACTTTTCCATGAAACATCACTGAGGCTAAGGAATTAAGAAGACCCAAATCCCAAAGAACAAAAGCACTGTGTGTTGATAGGAATGAGACCATGCTTGACTGGACTGCAAATGGCCAAAGTACAAAGAAGGCAGAAATTAGGAATTCAAAAATTCAGCCTAGCATATGACACACAGCAATGGCAGGTACTCCAGAGCAGCTTCCCTGCTGGCATTGCTGCCTCCTGGGAAGCCTGGGACTAACACAGGCACAAGAGGAGCTGCTGTTCCCAGGGGAGCTCCCTTGGGAGGCTCACAGCAACCATGCAGCATGGCCAGAAGGCTCTAAGTGCCCCTGAGGGAATCCAGCAGCTCCTCCCAGCAGGGGAGGGGATCCTGTACAGGGCTGATGGCAGGTTCTGCACACATTTGTGCATAAAGAACATTTCAGTGATTCGGGTTAGCAGCAGCACCAGAGGTATGGATAGACTGAGAATGAAGATGGAGAGTGGTAGCTCTATAAGATACACTTTATAGGGCAAAAAACCTATGACTTTGAAGTGCAAAATTAATAGCTTTGCTTTGGCCTGAAGTGTTTGTTGCTTATAGGATCTAGATGATTAAAGATCTTTCTGGGGAGCTCAGGAATTGTAATACCATACATATATAACTTTGTCATGAAAATCTGATGATAGAAAAAGAAAGAGGATCAAATGAGCTTGTAAGACTCACTGTAGCCAAATAATGCAGAAATACTTCATTTTTCCTCCAGTGAACATTGGTTCACATTTTTAAAAATGAATTTGCTGAGGCCACATTCACATACCACCACTGGTTTCCCACAGACATTTGAGCAATTGAGTTTGACGGGCAACAGAATTCTCAGAAAGTAAATGTCAGTCAAGGAAACCAAATTTTAGATTCATATGGGCCAATATCCACCCCAGAGGCAGCTCTGTGCTCCTCCAGCCCTCAGGAAGCACAAAGAGTATTGTGTAACCCATCCAGTGCTGTGTAGCCAATCACAAAGCAAACAACACACCTCCACTGGAGATTTTATGAAATAAATACTCACCAACAGACATTTTAAGGACCATTAAATGCATTTAGATTAGTAATAGAAAGCACCTAAGAGAACTGTGAGGTACTGCTTGGTGGAAATGGTGGTTACAACACCAAGCCTGACAGAGCTCAAGAAGCATTTGGACAACGTTCTCAGGCACATGGTGTGATTCTTGGAGTGTCCTGTGCAGGGTCAGGAGCTGGATTTGATGAGCCTGATGGGTCCCTTCCAACCCAACATATTCTATGATTCCGTGGTTGTATGATTCTGTGAACACACTGCAGCACCAGCATAAAATCCACTCTAACATGCCAGGCTTCATAGCCAACCCATTAATATAAATCCATTGGTCTCTGGATAAATAAAAGCAGTCATTCCACGTATGTTGGAAAAAAAGAATTCCCCCAGAGCAAGACAGAAAGCAAAATACAGAAAAGCTGCAATATTTACATATTCCTTCAAAATGATTCCCCAAGTGAGGCCTGTGGGCCTGCTACATTAAGCCACTCTTCCCTCGAGGTGGCTACATTTTATTAGAAGATTAGGCAGTTTTTTCTCTTTCCATTCCTGTATTACAAACTCTGTTTGGCTGGCACATGACAGGCAAGACAAACAACCACACTGCAGCATTTGCATGAGCAAGACCACGTCTGCTGCAGACCTCCTGCTATTTTTTGTGAAGACATCTCCACCTCTTGGGGCTGGATCACAGCAGGGAGCTGCTCAGGGATTACTCAGAATCAGGGTTTGTGACTCATTCTTCATATGCAAGAGCTCCTGTTTGCAATAAAGTTGTTTTAGACAGGAAAGGGTAAAGCAGATGGGGCCAAGCTAGGGGTCAAAATGAACTGGTAGGGACCCATGAGAGAGTTAAATTTCATATTCTTATTGGACATGAACATAAGAAGACATGTCAGTGATGGTCAGCCATAAGACAATATAAAGAACGCAAAAAGACACATCAGAAGATTTTCCTAGAAACTGGATATGAGTGTGTGGCCGTGACATTTGTATCAACAGCCCCAGCAAAAACCAACACTCTCATATTCAGCTGCAAGCAGGGTTTCACTAGAAATCATGCTAACCACCAGCTCCTACCCTTAAAAGGAATTAGATTAGCAGCAAGAGGCAAGCCTGAGGTCAGAAACTTGCTGCTATTTGTTTGGGTTTTGGAGTAAATGCCGTGCCAGCTCTTCGGCCTGGGAACAAAGTTTGAGGTTGAAAAGTGCTTCTGACAGAACCAGTTTGATGTATGCCAGGCTACAGGCAAGACTTTTCAGAAACAAGTGTCCAAAATTAGCCTTTGCAAAATCGTGTAGTCCAGTGAAACCATGTTTTCTTTCCCACCTTGCTTTTCTTCCACTTCAGCCCAGACTCAAGAAAGCACTTAGGTTACACATACATAACAGAAATTACCTACATCTCTGCTGCATATTCACAGAAAAATGCACTTTTTTCCAATTCATATTAATTGTTCACATTCAGTTCATTTTCTCCAACCCTTACAGATCATGAGAACACTTTTCTCACCTGTTTTTTCCCTATTTCTAGCTTCATGAGATTCATCTCTGACATTTCCAGAGAAATGCCAAATTTGAGGACTTTCTGAAAAGTTCATTAAAGTACTCAGTCCTAAATCAACAATAAAGACATTCATTAAATGAAAGAGAACTCAGAATAATCCTCACTGGTTCCTGAGGGTATCTCTGACCACTCAAGAACATCACAGTCAGGTACCTGAGAGCTCCAGATCATCAAAGGAAAAAAACATGAGATACATGATCCCTTTTCCTGCCCTAGTGCACACCTGGCACATCCAAAGCACTCCTCCCACACCCCAAATCAGGGCTGCCATCACACCAGGTGCATTTCCAAGCAAGCAGCGAGGCTGCAGAGCACATCCACCTCACAGCACCATACATCCACAGCATCTCAGACACACAGACACAGACACACAGACACAGACAGGCCTGGCTGCTCTGCACTTCCATGCAGTCTCATCTCCCAAGTCACCCCCAGCACCTCTACAGCAGACTGGCCTGCAGTGGGAGTCTGCAGCTTGCTCTGTTTCACTTCCCAAGGCAAAGGTGAGGAGGATTTTAATCCTGATATGCGAGTTCTTGCAAAAAGGAACATTTCTGATGGCTGACTGCTCCTCTAAGGGAAGCACTCTTACAAGGAGAAGTATTATTTTAATTAACAATTGTAAAGCACAGTCTAGGGATGAAGTAATTTCTAATTATTGTGATGGGATTTTAAGAAGTGTGCACTGATATCAATAGAAGTTACTGACCCCATAGGAAATTACTGGGTAAGGTCCTCTCCCCTACACTAAGCAAACAGCCAGACCAGTCACTCCAGCATTAAAATCTACAAATCTGTGAAAAATTCACTGTGGTTGATACACTGCAGGTCATAATGACTATTTTTTGTCCACAGGGCTGCTATTTGTTTCAAACCATTTAGCAATATTCATTAGCTCCTCAATTCAAATTAAGGTAATTGAGAGTAAGAGAACATACAATCAAGTTTTTATTAAGGGAGACGTGCTCCATTCCGTTCTCTGACTCAGGTGTTGACTCTGTTGACTTGCAGTCAGGCTTTACCAGGAATCTTTCTTCAAAAATGCCAAATGCATCATGAAAAATCTTGTGCTGCCTCTTTCCTAAAATCTCACCATCACTGGAAATTTTAAAACTTGTTTCTCCTCCCATTTATTCTATTTATTTATAAGAAAAGGCTATTAAACTCTGATACCAAAACTGTTGTACCTCTGACCCTGTTCTATGGCTGAAACCACAGATCCTGAAGCCCAAGAAAAACTCATGTGTCAACAATCCTTAAAATTAATACTAAAACATAGTCTTTCAACAAAAACTATGTCAGCCATACCATTGTCTGGGATATTTCAAATTCTTCCTCTCCAGGAATCTCAGTCACCCACATTAAATGACTCCCAATTGAGACATGAGAACTGGCAGCAGCATAAATACCCACGGAGCACTGGCTGGTACAGCTGACAGCCAGATGGGATCAGAACAGCAGCAAAAGATAACACTGAGCCTGGACAAGCAGCTCAGGCACCAGCCTAGAAATTTGGAGAGTGCCCTCAGGCTCCTGCTCCAAGAAGCTTTATGCCTGACAACAGGCCAGTCATCTTTGGCTTTGCCTGTCTGAAATTCCCATCTGAAAAAATATAGTGGCTCCTGCCTCCCACTAAGGAGGTGGTGAGAGCCTGCAGGAATGCCATGACCTGAGACAGGCAATAGATATACAAGGGAACCAGAATAAAAAACCTTTGTGTCTTCAGAAAAATCAGTTGCAGGGGAAGACAAATCAGGATAAAAGAGTTTAAACTTGTGTCTTCAGCAAAACTGTGTGTGTACCCATGCAACGTGCACAAAAGCCACACAACTATATTTCCATTTTGTAATACTGTTCTCATAACCATAAGGGTCCAGAGCTGTCAGAAAAGACCTGAAGGAAAGGTCATATCTGTCATTCAAACATCTACTAATACAGTGTGAAAAAACAGCTGAGCTCTTGCATATACAAAGCCTTCTTCATGTACTTTAGCTACCTCACAGCCTTCCCAGAGAGACAGGGAATAAGTGTTATTCCCATCTGCCAAAAGATAATCTGAGTTTGAATGGCCTGCTGAATGCTGCATGAGAAATTACCCTGACTCTGATTCAGCTCAAGTTCCCAGGGCTCCCTCCACGCTTCTCACTGTGCGTCAGGACCCAGTTTCAAGCTCATTACCTTCGTGTTTTGAATTAGTGCCTACTGCCTGCATACAAATGTACTGTTTGCAGCCAACATTCCAACAGCTTTCCAAACCTGGGGAAACTCTCAGAAGAGATCCAACTCATTCCTCTAGTAATGTTGCCTGAGTCAGGTTCCTGTGTGCTGTTGTGGATTCTCAGCTGCATCAGGGCATTCCATTAAATCTCCTCCCAACACTCTCTGCTGGGTGGGCACCAGGAGTCATCAGGATGTGTGTAGGAATTCTCCAGGGAATGGTGCAGATTAACAATTGCAACCTGCTTTGCACTGCATGGATGGCAGACACTTCCAAAATATGGACCACAAAATTAAAAGGGATAGCTATGTATTTCTTAAAATTATCAACTGCTGCTTTGTACTGGATTTCTCTTGCTGATTGCACGTAGTAGCAAATGCGTGTCCTTTACTTATGAATGAAAAAAACATGGTATGTCTCATCTCTCTGCGAGCTCTTGATACAAGGAGCATTCACCCTGTGATTCTGCAACTGGTGTCACCCCAGATGCAGGGATTGCCCAACCTCTGCCATAGTTCAGCTGGTTTTATGCTTCCCCAGAGCAGGTGGATGTTTTACACCATCCTGTATCAGCCTGATATGCAAAACAGCTTCTCCCTTTGACCATATGAAACACATTATAGAGACCTGTCACACATTTGCAATTAGGTGCTGAAAAATAAAATGACTGGACTCAATGCCTGCTTTGAAAAAGCTCTTGTTTAGGCCAACAAGTCTCATTTCCACAAAACTCTAGGAGAAAAAATAGTTTTTTAAAAGTTCCTTGTTTTTGGGGTTTTTATTTTATTTTATTTTATTTTTTCCAGGGTATGAGAGCTGCAGGACCAGGAATAGAAGGATGAGTTATAAACCTTTCAAAGCAGAGATTTAGCATGGAAATTCTGACAACCATCAATGTGAGCAATGCCGCCAGGCACCACTCACAATCCACAGCATCTTTCAAACCTGTCGTGGGTTTTTAGAAAGGGCTAAAAATAAACGCAGAAATGCAGCAATATACACATACACACACAGATACACATATTATTGTTCAAAAAAAGAACAGGTGGTCCTGCCAGCAGTGTAAACACAGATGACTCTTGAAAACAGCTAACAAACACCCAGCTGAGCAGCCTTTTCTAGCCATGCAAGCAGCACTTTGAGAACTCTCCTTGAGTTCTCCCAGCCAGAATCATCTGGGATCCAGACTCTCTGTCATGACAAGGCCTGGGTGCTCCCAAGCATCTTGATTTCCTTCACCCAATATATTCACACAATTCCACCCTCTTGACCTCCTGTGGATTATTGCCCTTCTGAAAATAACACTCATGGAACAGCTGGTGGGGCCAGAAATGTCTTAAATGTAAATAGCACAAGTCCCTGTTTTCTAGCTCCCCACCACTTGATCTGACCCCTCTCCTCATGTAATGAAGAGGAGAATTTACTGAAGGGGAAGAAGGATCAGGGCACTGTGGACAGCCCAGAAGGATTCAAACAGCAAACGTGAGTGGCTTCATGTTGAAGTCCATCAAGTCCACTACCTGCAGGGAAAGCGAAGAAGAAAACATGAAGCAGTTCTGGAGTCTCAAAATTTATCCTAAATGGGCAGGAAAAAAAGAGAAAGGAAAGAAAAAGGAAGGGGGAAAATAGATAACATTTCAACTCAGATTTCAGCTATATCTCCTCTGCCCACCACAGGAAGAAGACTGATGTCACAGGCTGAATCACACACATAAATCCTCCTGCGTGGTCACTTATCTCTGGGTATGAAAGCATAATAAAACAACTTAGCTAGGAGTCCCCTGTAAGCCTCAACATCATCTCTTTGCAGTCCTTCTCTCCTGACTGTTTTGAAAACAAAAGCAAATGTAATTTACACTTGCACCATCGCCTTTTTAATTTCATGTTGTCCCAAAACACTTGGTTTAATAGAAATACCCTTGGTTTAATATATATCCACAAAAATTAAATGAGGTGATAAAGCTTCAAAGTGCCAAATGGTTGAGTGCTGCCACAGGGGAGTACATCTGCCATGGCATCGGAGCACCGAGTCCCAGGATGCAGCATCCCGGGCACGGTGACAGCCTGGCAGCTCTCCCACCACACCTGGACTGCACAGGCACGGAGAGTCCACCTGACATGGCTGGGAACAGCTCATCCAGCAGGCTCCTACTTCCCTCAGCCTTCCTGTGCTAGGGAAAAACACTCTTTCAAAGCTGAAGAGAAAACCAGCCTGCTGTTCTCCCAGAGCGGCGCATAATTGAGTCGGCATGATGCCGCAGACTACCAAATGCAGCAGATGGCTGCAGGCATCATCCAGTTTAGGATGACAAAGTTGGAACAAAAGAAAAACAGAAGGCAGGGAATGCATCTTCTGTACTGGGTTACTGGGCAGGGGCTGAACCTTGGCACAGTGGGTCCCTAGCCAGCACATGGCTGGCTTCCAGCTTTCCCACTGCCACACCAACAATGACCAAATGCCCAGGCCTGGAAACCACAAAGAAAAGTGAGGGAAAGCCACATCTTCCCAGGTAAAAGAGGCAGGAAACTACCACCTGTTTCTAAAATACATAGAAGAAAATCTCCAAAAATATCCTCACAATGCCAGCCCTAAATATGACAACTCTGACTTCCAGGACTCTCCCACACAACCTGCAGGAATTCAGAAATTAAATTATGACCTCTGAGTATCGACACACATCATTTCACTGCTGGAAGGTAAAGCACTGATGTGAAAGCATGCAGAAAATGAGACAAGATGCGTCAGATCTGTACAGTGTACCATGAATGGTGTCTTGCAGGGAGGGCTCGGTCTGTGGTGGCATTTAGGGGTTTATTTTTGCCAATTCCACCCCAAAGGATCACTGACTTTAGGAGTGGAAACATTCCTTCCATTTCCCCAGGCGCCTTGCTCACAAAGCAGCTGGCTATAAGGTTCACCACAACAGACAGACTGGAGGAGACAAGAGTGATACGGCTCCACAGGAAGCAGCACAGCACACTCAAACAATTTATAAATAAAGTTCAGCCCTTTGTGAAGGCAATACAGCTTCCATGCCCAGCCTGGTTTATAATAGCCTCTGTGGTCAGCAGTGACACCAGACACAGGACACAGAAACACCACCATTAGCTCCAGAGCTGGGAATGGGGAAAGCTCTTTTGGCTGCAGGATGCAGAGCCTGTAATTCCGAACATGAATCCTGCACAAACTCCTGCCCACGATGCATTTTAGATTTCAGTACCTGTGATCACCTCAAGGGACCAGAGCAAAAGGACTTCATTGCACTCAGAAAGCCAGTCATGGGAACTTTTTGGGGTGGAAGAAGTTTTTGGAAGGGCAGGAAAACACTTTGTGCTAGAGCAGAGCAGCCCTTACTCCACCCAGAGGTGGAGCTGTCCCAAACAAGGCTGGCACACAGAGATACGATGCTTGGCAGGAGCTGCTTGTGGCCCACTTTGGGCAGTCACACAGGCTGGTTAAGCCACCCTTCTCCAGCAGCCAGGCTCCCAGCCCAGCTGCAGCCTGTGTGGTGAAGAGCTGTGGAAGAACATTTCCAGTTCACTCACCTTGCTGAGCAAAACACACTTGGGAAAGGAATCAAAGAAGTCAAGGTAACATCTATTTGCTGACCCCTACCAACAGGGAGGAAATAAACTCACCTCCCTGAGGGGCATCCAAATGCTGTTTGTGCCTGTACCATACAAACACTTTGTGGCAAATCTCTGATTTACACCATAAAGAGATGAAGACGTTTCAAAGAATGATAGAGTTACAGAATGATAGAATGGTTTGGGTTGGAAAGGGACTTTGAAGATTATCCAGTTTCCAAACCCCTCCATGGGCAGGACACCTTCAGGTTGCTCAGAGCCCCATCCCACCTGGCCATCCTTTACCTTTCTTCAGGGACAAGGTGTTCACTTAGTCCAAAACACAATAAAACACAGAAACTCAATAGATTGTTTCTTTTGTGGGTAATTTTTATAGCATTATTTAATTTCAATCCACACTGTGGAACAAAAAAAAATCTAATCATGCTAGTTGGCCTCTCACCTTATCAACATATCAGCCACACAAGGGCTGCATGACTTGGTCAAACTACAGAACTCACTATGACTCAATTTCCTCTTCAGAAAAAGGATATAAATACAAACTTATCAAACCAGAGTGTTCTGAGGTGTGATACATTTTTGTAGCACTGTAAAAGGCAAATGATAGCAATGATACTATTTCTAAAGATAGCAATCATTGCAATTTGGTTAAATTCCAACCAGGAGGAAATCTGCCCTCTGCTTTCAGAGTGGAAAGTTTCCTGAAACTTGCTTGTTCATTAGAGCTCGTAACTTTCCTTCTGTGAAAAAAATTTCACCCCTGCTGGCCATTGGATTTGCCTTCTGCTCCTCGTCTGGCCACAAAAAGCAACAGAAGGGTAAAAATAACAGGTCCTTTGAAAATGTTTCTGTAAAGATGGTACATCTTAGAATAAATTTGTACACAGTTGGACAAAGGAAAAAAAAAAAACAGGGCAACACCATTTGCTAAAAAATTGACAGCCGCCTGCTATTTCAGAGATCCCTCCTCTAATTGCATGCACCTGCTGTGGTGTGGTGTATTCTAAAATACATCTCACCAGAAATGCTGCTTGGCAGCAGCCAGGGCCACCCAGGAGGGACCCTGCAGTCCCAGCCTTCACAACTTCACAGGAACTGGGGATTTCTTCCATGGTAACATTTGAATGGAAATACAAATAAATTCACTGTGTTCTATCACATCACCTCTATCTCTCTTCCATCTTCCCTTCCTCTCTTAACTACTTTTCCTGTTCCCTCTCCTCTCAGCACTCTTGACCCCTCACTCTCTTAACAACACAAGATTTAAGCTTGATTCCTTCATTTGTTATTGTCTTGGTTTCTGTAATATGTTTTCCCCCTTCTCTCTTGTCCCTCTGTGTTTCACATACACTCAAGCTCAGAAAACTGAAGCGACCCTTTCAGAGTTGCAGGGCTTTGAGGGACAAGAGGACACGACCGAAATCCCCGCTCTGCAGGTCCCGGTGTCTGTGCCAACCTCACACCACCTGCAGCAGCTCCTCCCTCTGCCCTTCTGTAGCTCACCATCCTCTCCCTCCTCTTTCTCCTTCACCCTTGCCCTGCTCCTTCAACACCTGCGGGGACTACGACTCCAACACCTCCCCGGGCAGCTCATTCCAATGTCTAATCACCCTTCGTGTGAAGGAATTCCTCTGGAGAAATCCCTCTGAATGCGTGACCCGAACCTCCCTGGCACAGCGTGAGGCCGTTTCTCTCATCCTGTGCCCTGGGAGCAGAGCCCAGTTCTACACCCTCCTTTCAGGGGGCTGTACAGAGCAGCAGGGCCCCCCTGAGCCTCCTTCTCTCCGGACAAACACTCCCGGCTCCCTCAGTGGCTTCTCAGAACACTCGAGCTCCACACCCTCAATGCCTTTTTCCAAGTGCTGTGCCCAAAACTGCACACAGCATTCCAGGTGTGGCTTCACCAGTGCCGAGTACAGGGGGACAATCCCTGCCCTGCTCCAGGCAAGGATGCCACTGGCCTCCTTGGCCACATGGGCACACTTGGCTCACTGTGACCAGAACCCCAGGAGGGTTTTTCCTTTTCCAGCTGGCCGCCTTCCAGCCACTCTCCCCCAAGCCTGGAACGCCACACGGGGCTGCTGTGCCCGTCCAGACCCGCAGGGAAGATAACCCAGCACAGAGGGCGAGCGGAGGCGCACGTAGGCGGCGGGCCGGGCTGACAGCCGTGCCCCCAGCGGGGCGGGGGCGCGGCCGGGCCCGCCCAGCCCCACACGGTTCCCCTGCGCGGCGCCCGCCGGGAGCCGCAGTCCGCGCCTGCCGCTCGTCCCTGCCCGCTCCAGGCGGGGCTCCGGCCGCGGACTGCGCTTCCCACTGCTCCCCGCGGCGCGGCCGGGCCGCCATGGGCTGGGGGCTCCGGCTCTGGGTGCTGGGCGGCCTGGCCGCCTGGACGCAGCGGCGACGGGCGGCTGCGGCCGCGGCCGGGGGGGACAGCGGCGAGGGCGGGCGGCGCCGGGATCTGGAGCTGAGGCTGGTGCAGGTCGTGTTCCGGCACGGGGCGCGCACCCCGCTGCGGCCCATCCCGGGGGCAGCGCCGGTGAGCTCGGCGTGAACGGGACGGGACGGGACGGGGATGGTGCGGGAGGTGCCCCGAGCCCGCTGCTGAGCTCCTGCCCTGCTCCCGGCAGCTGTGCTTTGGCCTTTATTCCTCTGCCCGAGGCTGTACCGAGAATAGTTTCTAAGGGTAAAGTGTAGGAATCCCGTGCCGCGCTACAGGCTTGGGTGAGAGTGGCTGGAAAGCTGCCCAGAGGAAGAAGACCTGCCTGACAGCGACTGAACTGAACCAGAGCGGGCCCGGGGGGCCAAGGAGGCTAAATAGAGCAAGGAGCATCATCCCTGTCCAGTTCTGGGTTCCTCAATTCAGGAGGGACATTGAGATGCTGGAGCGAGTGCAGAGAAAGGCCACGGACATGGGAAGGGTCTGGAGTACAAGTGTTAGGAGAAGCCACCGAGGGAGCTGGGGGTATTTTATCTGGAAAAGAAGAAGCTCAGGGGTGACCTTATCACGCGCTACAACTTCTTGAAAGGAGGTTGTAGCCATGAGTCAGGCTTTTCTCCCAGGGAAGAAGGAGCAGGACGAGAGGAGACAGTCTTTAATGTGTGACACAGGAGTTTCAGGTTGGATATTAGGAGGAATTTCTTCACAAAAAGGGGGATTAGACCCATTGAAATGGGCTGCTCAGAAGGAGTCACCATCCCTGGAGGCGTTTAAGGAAAGACTGGAGGTGGCACTGTGGCCTGGTTGACACAGTGGTGTTCAGTCACAGATTGGACTTGATGATCTCAGGAGTCCTTTCCAACCTAATTAATTATGTGATTCTTTAAAGTGGGACGGCAATAGCACATTAGTGGGACAGATGACAGCAGAGGGAATGATTCCTGCAACTGCAGGGAGCCCTCAGGGCAGGATGCAGGGATAGGCATCCCAGGGCTTTACTCCAAGGCCAAGTTCTGCACCTCACACTGGGTGCTCAGCAAAGGTCCCACAGGTGATCTGGCTCCCCCAGCTTCCACCGAGGTGGTCTGGGGAGCCAGCAGGGATTAGCTCAGGTAGTTTCCTATAGCAGCTTTTTGATGTATAACAGTAGCAGTTGTGATGTCCTACAGGGGAGGAAAGCAAGTACTATATTTCCTGCACACCAGGTAACAAATCCAGAGAGCAGCACTGCTCTCATTTCTCTGTGAGCTGTGTGAAGAGATCCCTTTGTCTCCGTGTTGTGGTATTGGCAAGGCAGCACACAGGAATACCCCAGCTTTAGTATAATGCTCTTAAAAGTCCTTGGTTTAATGCCCTTGAAAGATTTCCACTGAAACACTGTTTGTTTGTTTTGAAACAGGTGGAATGGCATCCCACTCTTCTAGATGTACCTGCTAAGACTAAGTTTGATTACGTGGTGACAGACCTAAATGGAGGACCTCAACCCCCCTCACCCTTGGATGAGGAATACAAAAAGACTGTATTTAAGGTTAGGTTGTATTTCCTGGTGAGTTCCTCTTTCCTCTATAGACGTTTTTATTTCCATGGTCCACTGGAGACCTCTCCTTTTCTTTTCTCTTAGGGTGGTACCATAGCAGGACAGCTGACACACGTGGGGATGCAGCAGGAATTCGCCCTGGGGGAAAGGCTGAGGAGGAACTATATGGAAGAAGTCAAGTTTCTTTCACCAATATTTAATCCTGCTGAGGTCTTGTGAGTCTCTCAGTTCCCTCCTGGACCTTCCCTTTCCTCCTGCCTCTTAACAAGTAGCCTTGTGCTAGGGAAACTTTGGCTAGCATATCCTTCTCCATCCCACAGCAAACTGCCTGGCCCCTGGGCCTTCATTTTTGCTCGGCCTGCAGAGCCTGGCACTAGAACTCACTTGTGACACAAAGCATCCAATTGCCCGGCAGTCCTGAGAGTGATGCCAGGGACAGATTCATCTCACATAGGCTGAGCCAGTGGCAGTGCTCTTTTATGCACTTTTGTGGTGAGCAAAGAGAAACAGGCATTTCTCACTCTAAGAAGCTGAAGTTCAGTGAGATGAAGCAACCCCTGCTGCTCACATCAGTAATGCTGAGAGCATCTGGCTTAGGATAAGATAAAAAATCACACCAGAGAAGTACCAGTTTGTTATCTCCACTACCTCTGACATGCAGTTAAAGGGCAGTTCAGATATCTATAGTGACAAAAGATGAGTCCCACCACAGATTTCCAAAGCCACAGTGGAAGCAGAACCCTCAGTTCCAGCAAGACCTCCCCAGCTGCAGCCATGCTAACTTGAAGGAGAAAGTGCTGCCTCACAAACTGCTTTCTCTCTTTCAGTGTCCGTTCCACTAATATTTTCCGGAATCTGGAGTCCACACGGTGCCTGCTAGCTGGGCTGTACCAACAGCGTAAAGAAGGTTGGGGAGACTTCTGAACAGTGCCTTTCCTTGCTTAGTCTTCCCTAGATGCACACACCTGCATTCTAACTTCTCCCTGGCTCCTAGTTGTTACTTCTTCCTTGGTTCTTTGCACTTGGCTCCCTTCCCCTATTCTCCTGGTCCTGTAGATTCTTTACCAGCTTGCCACTTGATCCCTCTCTTTGCGTATCTTTCTGCTGCTCTTTCAGACCTGCTAAGGAGGTTGATGTTAACCCTCTTCACAATCAAGAAGGCAAAAAGTTCACACATCTGAAAAAGCTTTCTCAGGGAAACCCAAGTATTTTGGATACAAGTTCAGTATCTGGAGTAACTTTCACCTGTATCCTGCAGTTGGTGTCTACTTGTATGTTCTAAAAATACGCTCTGCATTTTAAAGGTCTCACATCTGCTTCTTCCATATTCAGTTCCACTAACAAGTAGAAGTAACTTGCCAGAGCTCCTTACACTTCACGACACAGAGACTAATTTTTGGCACTAAGAAAAATGAACACACAACTGGGAAGCTTTACAAGGTGCACAGCAGGCATCCCTGTGGAAATAAATGCACAGAAACAAGTACAGTGGCTTATGTTGCAGGTGATAGCTCGAGGGGAATTGCTAGTTGATAACACTGGACTTGAGCACAAAGACTGTGGGAGTGATTATAAAGCAATCTAAAGAAGCCAAAGAAACACAGATGCACTCCTGATCACAGAAACTTCATTCTTGTTCCACAGAACCTGTTGTCATTGTCACTGATGAAGCAAGCTCTGAAATGCTCTACCCCAATTACCAGAACTGCCAGCGCCTGAAAGACTTGACCAGGTAATTGCCAGCAATATCTCCCTGTATGATTTCACTGCTGTTTCATTTCAGCAGTAGTAATTTACAACAGCACAATTTCTTCCCTATTTCCCAATTTCTTTCCCTACCACTTACTGTTCTTTGTGAATGGTTAGCTAGTTGTATAAAATACTTGGTAAGTGGAATTATACACCAGGCAATGGCAGCAGAAGAAAATAAAATACAGACTTTCCCTTGAAAGACCAGTTTAATTTAATCTGTGTCTAGCAAACACTCATTACTAGCTAATGTACAGCTAGTCTGTGGCATTGCTGCAGGGCAGAATTAATGTCATCTACATCCCTTAACAAGCCTTTCAAGTGTGAACATATTGGGCCTCCTTTTTATATTCAGCTTCTGGTTTGGGGGTTATTTCAACATTCCCGTCACATTCATACCTTGAAGAAACTGAAATACACTCAGCCTTGACACATTTAATGAAGACTAATGAAGTGAAATAAGGAAGATCCTACATAGAACTTTTGTTCTCATGTTTGCAGAGTCAAGTACTCTGAAATGCCTGGGCCAGGTTTGGGCACAGGGTGGAAAATTAAAAGGAGAGGAAGATATATTAAGTTGGGCTAGATTGTACATTAGCATACTTTTGTCCAAAATTCAAGACCTGTCAGAATTCACTTGCAAGAGCTGTGAAATGCTTGACCACTGTGCAATGCAGGCAAAAGATTGGTCAAGATTGGTGAGGTGACAGCCCCTAGAAGCAGCATATTCAGCCTTCTTGAGTAACATCACCTGTCAAAAAAAGGACTAAACTGCTCCCTGACCCCTCTGCCCACCAACTGCACCTTTTGTGACCATATCAAGACTTTTTGAGCTGCACTAAGCCCTGCCTCAGCTTGCAGGCTACCTAGGGAGTACATGGCCAGCATGGGTATTCTCAGCTAAATTATTTTAAAATAAAATTTAAATCAGCATAAAGATGCAAATGACTTCTAACAAAGCAAAAGGTGGATTTAAGCTACAGGAGAGTATCTAGGTGTTTCCCATTTCCCACAACATACAGCAATCAGTTCAAAGCTTCTGCCCTTCTTTCATGAGGCAGTTAAAGGCTACTCCCTGAAGATACAGACCTGTACTGTTCCAGTATGACCAGATCTGTTAGCTGATACACAGCCCTTGCGTATGGGAAGCACTTCTGGGGTGTTTACATCTCATCTTAATTTTTCCTCCCGCCTTTGTGAGAGCAGAGAGCCAGCTCTGATCCTTGAAATCTGGATACAGCAGCTGTCCTTTCTGCAGGTCAGATTCCCAAGATCGGGAATCCCTCAGTATGCTGCAGTGCTTCTCCTCTACCCATCACTGATATGGAACAACTCCACTAGGCTGAGTGATGAGAAAAACAAAAGAAAAAGCCTGGTGTGTGAAAAATTTTTTGTATTCTTAATTCCTTTGCAGGGATAGGACAGAGAATGTTAAGCACCAGCCAGGTATCTCAGATGACTTGAAAAAAATTAAGAAGAAGATGGGTATTGATGGTGATGAGTCCGTGGATTTCTTTATCCTCCTCGATAACATTTTTGCTGAGCAGGTGAGCTGAGC
Source organism: Catharus ustulatus (assembly GCF_009819885.2). Taxonomy (NCBI): domain Eukaryota; kingdom Metazoa; phylum Chordata; class Aves; order Passeriformes; family Turdidae; genus Catharus; species Catharus ustulatus. The sequence goes on along the minus strand of NC_046222.1, from coordinate 5,165,597 downwards.
TGTTCTCTTGCACTGTCACAGGAAAAACATCCCTTTACCATGCACATGGAGGAAATCACAGTGCCAACACCCACAGATAGTAATGTGCACTCCAGTACCTCCTTTCTGTGCAACCAGAATGCTTATAGAAATAGCATGGCCTTCTGAAAAAGCAAGAAGTAGGGTCAGCCTTGCAGTAGGATGGATGAAGACTTGTCTCCAGTATTTTTTTCTTACCTTGAAATTCAGTATCTTTCAAGTGTAATGTAGAGATAAGAGAGGCATTGGGCCTTGCTTACCCATTACAAAGTGCTTTCCTTTTTTTGGCACTCAGCACCTAACAGTCATCTTAATCCCAGTTTCACCACACTACCTGTGAGCTAGACTGCTTCTGCTTTTGGAAGGAAGTTGGGTGCATTTCTACCCCTCCTTAGTACCTCTTTTTTGCTGGAGCTAATGATAACTGGTCTGTTGGCTGATCGGCTCAATGTGTTACACTCTCCACAGAATTGGATCCTAAAGAACAAACATCCATCCTTTTGGTACACAGAGCAAGTCTGTGTTCAAAACCATCCTAAAAATCCTCACATGAATATCATGTCTGCATGTTTAAAATCCTCACTTGAGTATCATAGTACAATACTGTACTACAAATGGTGAGACATGAGCAGCTGTTTTCTTTGGGTAGCCATTCATGTGTCTTCAGGCTGGGCTCAGAAAGGGGCAAACTCTCCACTCAGCTGCATCTTCTCATTCTAGGTGCACAATATGCCAAGCTGCCCCGTGCTGAAGAGCTTCCAGCAGACAGTGGAGCGCCGATCTGTTGACTCCATGCTTTTCCTTCTGAAAGACAGGTGATTGCCTGTGTCCATGCCTCTGGCCTCAGGGGCTGTCCTACCTGGGATGGATGTGCTAAACCAGCTTACTTCAGCAGACAGAAATGCTTTCCCATGTGCTGCATTCCCCCACCAGAGCCCACTCATGAGGTTTGTGCCTCAGCCATCTCAGTGTAAAGTTCAGTGCCTGGAGTCAGTACTGTGAGCTAGGAAAAAGGAGTGCACACTGAAGAGACCAGGATGTGGGCCTGCACCCGGTTTTGTTGATCCTCATGGAGAGAGAGGGTGATCTTCCAGGAGCAGCAGTAAACCATTGAGGTACTCAGTAAAGGCCCAGTTGCCACAGGGGTTTAAGTGAACCAGTGGCAAAAGCAAAAGAAGAGGAGATGCTCCCAGCCCATGCCCTGAGGCTGCCCTTGTAGTTGCACATGTACAGTCCAAATTCCAGCCTGGGAAGCTTATCCCAGGGATGGCACTGGTACAGCTCGGCTGAGAAGTGCTGGCGCTAGCGGAAAAAGTGATGCCAGGTCCTGCACACATGTAACTACTTGCAAAGAGAATCTGCTGCTACGTGCAGCTAATTACCTCCTCCACAGTTGTTTGTAGAGGCTGGCTGAGTTGCTAGCCTAGCAGTCATTTTCCTTTTAGATTCATTTGCAGCTGCCACATTCACCACCTTTCTCAGGTGTTACTACAGGACTGTCTTTTCTTTACCACAAATTAGAGATCTCAGGTAGTGAAAAACTGATTTACTCCATTCTCACAACACCCAGGACAGGTAGTCACACTCATCTTCCATTTCCACTGATGTATTCATTGGGTAGAGGGAGTCTCTTCCCACCAGATATTGTATAAAGATATCTCTTTGTTTAATAAGAGGATAAAAATTACTTTTTAAATATAGCAACCACTTTCTTGAATCCTGCTCCTCCTCACCAAAGACCCCAACCACTTCAGCTGCTGTTTTGCAGCAGCCATCTTCCCTAGCTGAAACCCATGCACTCAAAAACTGTATCAGGGAAACAAAATAGCCTAGAGAACAATCAAAGAGTTTCTAGATTGCCACACTTCACAAGACTGCTTGTTAACACCTCTCCCCTCCCATTCTGCAGTCACACTAGAGTTATGACTGCACACCAGCTGAACTAAAAACTGACTATATTAATTGCATTTAATAGTTTGTAGTTACACTCAATGCAGATTATCAAATTGTAAGAGAAAAGCAGGTTCTCAAGTTTTCATGTATAACTGTGTGAAGGTTTTAAAACTAGTAAATTTATTTCTGCTTCTTTTCTAGAGAAGTTCTTCAGATGAATGTTGGCCTCCTGCTCAATACCTTACAGGAGAACATTAAAGCAGCACTAAATCCCTCAAATCCAGCTGAAAAGGCCAGGTACAGCACAGAATTCCTCCTATACTCGTTAGAAATTCTAACTTGATGTCAGTGTGAAAAACTGGTTCAGAAAGACATTGAATGGGTGGGATAAAAAGGAGTGCTCACCTGCTGGAAAAGCATGACTGCTACTGCCTATCCATGGAGGAACACAGCTGACATTCCAGGCCTGGTTTTTCTTTTCCTTTTTTTTTTCCAGAAAGCTCTACCTCTACGCTTCTCATGACTCCACTCTTATTCCTCTCCTGCTGGCACTGGGCACCTTTGATGACAAGTGGCCACCCTATGCTGCTGATGTGACCCTGGAGCTGTATCAGCACCGGCACTCCAAGGAGTGGTTTGTGCGCGTGTCTTACCGTGGAGAGGTGAGATGCCATGGGAAGCCCTTCCTGCAAATCTTGGGCTTGTGGTTTCACCATGCAGCAGAAAAGGGCTTTGACAGTGATTCTGTCCCTTTGCCTTGCAGGAGCAAGTGGTGAAAGGCTGTAAAGCGGGTCTCTGCCCACTTGAAGAATTTCTGGAAGCTGTTTCACAGTACTCAGTCACTCCAGAGGAGTACAATAACCTGTGCTCCAACACGGAGAGGAATCAGAAAACTAACTAATGATTAAGCTGTCCTAAATTAAAATAAGTTTATTGTCACAATCTTTGACTATTTTTCTTTATGTCCTTGCCAGCCTTCTCTATTCCAAAGGAATTTTAGATGCAGGGACATTTTCCTGCCAGACACAGGGTGGCACAGTGTCACTCTACACTGTTATCATCAAGCTGAAAGAAGCCACGTGACAGAGTGGCTCAAGTTTACTTCTAAGGTGACCACACAAAAGCAGGGAGAGGCTGAAAACAGCAAGGGCAAGAATAGACCATTTTAAATTGCCCATCTGCATTAGGAATACCAGACAAAACATACCTGTTCCACATATGCTGGGACTGTGGGATGAAGCCCAGCTTGCTCTGTGCTACCAGACTTGAAAGCTTTGACATAGCATTGATTTTATGTTTGGTAAACTGCAGAAGCCACTGTGCCTTTCCCTTTCTTTTGCCATGTTGGAGGGCTGCTCTCTGCAGACAGATGAACCTCCCTAATTGCACAGCATTTAGCTACCCCATCTTCTTGAGGGCATTTTTGTGCACAGAAAATTTCTCCAAAGGGACAGAAAGCCTTCAGACCTTTTCCCTGCACTCCTCTAATTATGGAAATTCTGCCATGAACATGCAGAACAACCACAGTGGGCCAAGTACAAGAACACACAATCTGGGTGACCTCTGCTTAATGTGCTTTAAACAAGAAAGTCTGGGGAGCTGCTATCAACTTCAGCTGTGGGCAGCAGTGATCTATTTTGGACTTGCTGAAAGAGGAATACAGCTCTAGTCAGCAGCAGTACTTCTGGCTGAGATGACAGTTTTTCCTGTAATACAGTACTAGGAATCACAATGTTGCCAAAGTCACAGAATCACAGACTGGTTTAGGTTGGAAGGGGCCTTAAAGATCATAGTGTTCCAACCCCCTGCCATGGGCAGGGTTGCCATCCACCTGAGCAGCTCAAAGCTCCATCCTATCTGGCCATGAACACTTTCAGGGATGGGCCATCCACAGATTCTGTGAGCAATCTGTGCCAGTGCCTCACCACTCTCACAGTAAAGAATTTAACTAAATCTCTCCTCTTTAGTTTAAAACTGTTCTCCCTTTCCTATCACTGTCTGCCCATGTAAAAAACTCATTCTCCCTCTTTCTTATAAGCCCCCCACTGGGCACTAGAAGGATGCCCTAAAGTCCTTCTGGAGCCTTCTCTTTTCCAGGCTTAGTAGCCCCAACTCTCACAGCCTGTTTTCATAGCAGAAGTTTTCCAGTCCTCTGATTATCTTTGTGGCCTCCTCTGAACTGATTTTTACAGGTCCACGTCTTTCTTGTGGTGGGTGCCCCAGAGCTGGATGCAGCATTGCAGTGAGGTCTTACCAGAGCAGAGTAGAGGGGCAGAATCCCCTCCCTTGATTTGCTGCCCATGGGGCTTTGGACATGGCCCAGAACATGGCTGGCTTTTTGGGCTGTGAGCACACGGTGCTGGCTCATGCCCAGCTTTTCATCCACCACAATTCCCAAGTGCTTCTCCACAGGGCTGCTCTCAATGAGTTCTCCCAGACTGGTCTCATGTCTGGGATTCCCCTGACCCTGCAGCACCATGTACTGGGACTTGTTGAACCTCACTAGTTTCTCACAGACTCACTTCTCAAGTTTGTCCAGGTCCTTCTCTTGTGTCAACAGCACCACTCGACTTCATGTCCTCTGCAAACTTGCTGAGGGTACACTCAGTCTGACTATTTCATTGAAAAGATCTCCACTTTTCAGTAAGTGAATAAAACATGGTCCCTATTTTCTTTGGGATAGGCAGAGGTTTAAATAGGGGGACCATTTATTTAAATGATCCTGCAATTTAGGTTCTGTGTTACCTCTTCCCGCTTTGTGAAAAAATGACTTAATGTAAGTCATTGACAGATATGTGATGGAGGCACTACAGCACCTTTTCCCTGGGAAGAATGGGCTGGATTTACCTCTACTCTTTCATTAGCCTGCCCCCACCACAATTACATGTTGACACCACGCACAGAGAACAGAATAGTTTGAATACTAAATACATTGCTGGAGGTCTCACTGAACTGCTATTAGAAGCTTTCAAAAAAACAAACAAAACATTGTAATTTTCCATCAAGTTTTTATACAGCCTAAAGCCATAATACCACTATATAAAAATCAATGCCTACTCCTGCTCAAGAGCACTGTGTTCTGCTCTAATCAAGCTCTCTCTTATACACAGTTTCAAGTATCTGGGGAACATTGATGAAAATATTAGGTCTACAATTGCAAGTTATTTGTGAGGCATGGACTGCTTGGAAAAAGACATCAGCTTTGGCCAGACAAAGGGGGAATTTGTTTACCTACTCTTGAATAATAACTAGGAGCATCCCCAACAAAACTGACCAGCAGCCAGGTTAAAAATTACAACACAGCCACAAGCCAGAGCACTCAGGAGCACAAGTTGTTCTGGAGCAGGTAAGACTACAAAGGCACTGCTTTTGCACAATTAAGATCATCCTATCACTCTAGGCAGGGCAACACAAACTTCACTAACAGCAGAAGACCTCAGAAAAGCAGGTCAGTTTCTTGGCAGTGCTTTGGAGGAAGACACTCCACTGGGAACAGGTTATTTCACTGTCTTGTGCAGGGTTTCTGCAGGGCCCTTTGCCCTGTTCTAGCCTTATCCTTCCCCCCAGTTTGGAAGTGGTTGGGCCATGGAATGGTCCATCCCACTGAGCACTTCCATGGTAGTTGTGGCCCACAAGATGGAGGAGAAGTTACTTCTGACCACAACTAGTGTAAATGATCATTTCAGGAGAGGATTGGTTGGACAGTAGAAGAGTTTTAATACTAAAGGACACAGGTAAGGACACAGGGAGCTACTGTATTGCAAACACAGCACAGAAGAGCTGAGGCATTTCTGAGAATGTGGAATAAAAATTCTCAGAAATCAACAATTTCCCAGTGTCCCAAACAAAACAGCATCACTTCTTTTCCTGCGTCATTAACTATTTTTAGGTGAAGAATTACTACCAATTGACAAAGTGAAGTACATGTTAGTAAATATAGACCTGTATCAAACATGGATCATTTGTCCTCGAGAAGTGTCACATTAGGGAACAGGTTTCAGCCAGCAGCTTGGAGAGGCTGTACAAGGAAAGCATTCACCATCATGAGTGCAGAAGGACACAACCAGTAAAATGCAGCCTTTCCTGCCACCTGAGTGAAAACGAGCATAGAGGAGGGCACACAAAGTATCACAAAATTAAGCCCTATATATACCATATTTGTAATAGTCCCAACACTCTGGGGGAACAAAAAATGCTGTTTCAACTTACCCTCAGGAAGACTTGGGCACCCACATCTACTCTGAGTCAGGACACATGTACTGTACCAGAAGCACTAGCAGCATTCAAATCCCAGCCAAGACTGATGCAAATCAGATCTCTGCACACTGGTCTGTCTTCCAAAATGTGATCCATTAGACACCCCTAGGATGTCAGGACTAAACTCCTAAGGCTGGTTTCTTGCTGTCATCTTCTTTGGCAGATTAGCTAGCCCACGATACAGGTACAAATCTTGAGTTATTTGGACGGTGCTTAAAACAGCCAGTGTACTTCACAGATGACCTGAGTGCAAGTCTACTAATTTAAAACAAACAGATTTCAAATATTTTAAACTTTTGATTTAGCAGGCACATTACTTCGCGTTTCAGAAGTTCACCATCTGCTGGGTTTACCTTTTAAGTCTCTCCACACTCCGGCTGCGCAGCCATCTGGGATGAGATAATTTGAACAGCAGACTGTTTCCTCCCATGTTACTAGAGAGGAAGAGCAACCAAGCATGTATGAATAAAGTCTATTTCATTCTTTCAAACAAAGGTGGAGGAGGATGATTTGAATATTTTTTTTTTAAAGGGGGGAGGAGAGGGGAAGAAAACTAAAAATGGCAACCCACTTTCCATCTTCAACTGTACCATGACTACCAAAGCTGAGTCACAGTTACTATTGATAAGCAGGAGGGAACAGAGCCTGACTTACAGATCCTCAGGTGAATCTGCAAGGCTGACAGCTAGAAAGCTTTTCCATTTGCAAAGCAAAAAGGGAAGAAGTAGAATCAGAGCAAAACAAATAAGTTCATCTAAGCACATCTACAGAGTCATTCTCACAACCAGAGCCAGCTAAGACCTTAGCAACTCTTGCCCATCTGCTACTGCAAACGCTGAGGTTAAGTGTACCTACATGGACTCAGGAGAATCCACATCTTCTGCACTTTCTGTAGGAAAAATCTCATTAAGATAGCAAATGCCAGCATCAGAAGTTAGGCAGACGCAGAAGGAACTTTAATTATACAGTATGTTTAAAATGTATCCTCTCGCTGTTCAGTGGCTTTGAAACAGTGAAATCCCCGTGCTAATTTTCCTAGAATAAGTCACAGCCACCTCAAATCCTTTGCTATGCAAAATCTCAACAGGCATAGGAGAACTAAGACAGTTTTTAAAAATCTCAAAACCTCCAGCTAATTTCTGTGTCGATCCAGAACTCTGGTTTGTTCAACACGGTAAAAACAGTCAGGAGTGATGGCAGAAGTGGCAACACTTAACAAGGTTGCATTGTGACAATTCCCATGCAAGGTCCTCAAAAGGGAGCTGTGCAACCACTTAAAGGAGAGGTAATTCCGTTCTACAGAAATAACGCTTACTGTGTCATTGTCAGCTCTTTTAAAATCTTGACAAGCCCGCGCCTGTCTTGTCAGAGGGAAGCACCACAACAGACATCCTACACTTTGTCAAAAGAGTAATTCTCACCCAAAATCATCGCAAATTTGCATGACAGCACAAAGGTGAATTTGGAAGCAGACAACAGAAGGCTCTGAGGCTTGCGTGCCTCCAACAGTGCATGGCTTCACTCATTTTATAACAGCAGCAACAAAAGTTTAGTAAATCAGCCACCAAGAGGAATTCTTCTTCCACCTGTTAAGGATCAGTTAACTCTGAAAAATTCTCACACACAAGCGTGTTAAAAATACTCATTCTCCACAAGAATTTTCACACTAATGGCCAGCCCTCTGAGGAAACTACTCATTGAGATCATTTTAAATAGCAGTAAGTGGAAGGAAGAACAGATAACACACTCCACATACAGTGCTGGGGCACCAGAGAACAGCCAGTCACAGAGCCCTGGCCTAAAGATCCGTATCTGGCTTATGCTGGTATTCTCCAGGAGCAGGGCTCAACTTCCAATCCATGTTTTGTCATCCAGCCTTTCACTCCTCATAGGCAAGACCATAAAACCTCCTTGCTGAAATCCTCTCAAAAGCCAAGTTTGAAAAGACAGGGGATTAGGAAGCAATCGATGAGAACTGTGGCAAAGCAACAATTTTCTCAGCAGGGCTGTCTTGATAAAAATCTGCTCACTGACAATTTCTCTCTCACCTTTGTTATTACAGATCCTCCGTTCCCCACCATCTCAGGCACTCAGTGCTGGCTGTCAGAGACCTGACCCAATCCAGAGTCCCCAGAGAGGGACACAATCCCAGTGCCTCAGCAGACTGACACTGCTGCTCAGGGGGAGCTCAAACCCACGTACCTTGCAGTGCTGCAAAGATTCTCCAGGAGGAAGTGACAGAGAATAGCTTCATCTGTTCTTGACCCTCAACAAATTGAGGAAGTCTCTAAGTATCACTCCTGGGGTGTTCTGAAATAAGACCTCACTCCAAGGGAAAACAAGCTGAGTTTAGGATTAAGCTCACAGAATTGCCTCAAAAGGAGCACACAGCTGCCTATTGACCAGACTTCTAGGAGCTGTCAAAGTTTACCCCTCTAGGCTGGTGGTGATCACAAGGAAGAGCAAACAGTCATCTGGCCAGCTGTTTGAAGCACACAGAAACAACTGGACTGGATAAAGGAGACAGTTCATTTTTGTAAGAAACAATATATTTTATTTTTCTGACACCACAGCCCTGGCGAGTGGTTTTGTACCAAATTTAATGGAGGTTACACAGAACGTTTTACGCTGGGGAGGAAAAAAAAATAACCACAAAAAAAAATCCTGGATAACTTTTAGTGTCTGTTCCACTCCCACATTAATAAAATCACTTGGGGTTTCTAAGAAAAGGAGAATAGGAAACAGTGAGAGAGACTACTGTAGGATGTAACAGTGTCCAAGTCCAGCCCCTTCCTAAAAGTGGGAAGAGTCCCCACGCGAGGAGAGGCTCTCCTAGATTTACTCCTCAAAATAACACAATGTATTGCAGCTGCCATAGGAGGAGACAGAAGGGGATGGAGAGAGAGAGAAGCCTATTTAATAAAGAGTGGGAGGGAGAGACAGAAGGTGCTGGACAGCACGCCATAATTTGAAAAATATGTCCTTAACTTATTATTTATTTCTTTTAAAAGATTCCCCTCACTGAACTTAAGTTCCTTTTTGTGCTTTTCATTAATACTCTGCTCTGAGGTCGTAGTTTGGTTTTTCTATACATTGGAGTTGAAGGAAAATAGTCCGAAGTTCTGAAGATGGATTCTCCACCTAAAGTAAACAGCCTAGAATCCCATTCTCCTCTCACCCCAAAGACTAAAGTCTCTGCTAAAATCCCTTTTACAATATAGTACAGTACACAAAAAACCCCAAAAATAACCGAGAGTCCTGGGAGAAGCCAGTCCGAAGGACGTAAACATACAGAGAATGGTGCAACTTGTGACAAATGGCAATTCTCAAAATACAGCTACAGATTCTCAAAGCAGGTGCCGTCACGGGATACCCAAGTCCACAAAAATAATTTTTAAAAAATAAATCTTAAAAAAAAAACAACCTGTTAAAATGAATATTTTTTTTTTTCAGGTAATTCCATACATTCGAGATTTCCCAAAGCGTCCTCTGGTCTCTTTTCACCTATTGCATGGCCAAACTGTACTCCTGAAGCTCCCAAAAAAGCCCTCAGGACTTGGAATCTCATCTTGACAAGGATCAGAACATCCAGTCTTATGGTAGCAGCTTAAAACATCATGTTCCCTGGGTTTCCAGGGCCTTGGCTAAATCCTCCCATGCCAACATCAGCAGCCATACCTCGGGGCCTCATCTGGGGGGGAATCATGATGTTTTGTTGGGGTCCCATCATGCCCTGCATGGACATCATCATGCCAGGCGACCCCACGGGGCCCGGGTGGCTGTACAGCCCGGCGGGGGCTCGGTCCTTGCCCGGGATCATGCCCACGGCGGCCACGGGGTTGCTCATGAGGGCGGGCTGGCCGGGCATGGCGGGCTGTGCTGGTGACATCATGCGGTGGTGCGGCCCCATCATGCCCTGCTGCAGGAAGGCCGGCGGCCTCATCGGGTTGTGGCCGGGCATGGACGGAGCCGTGCCGAGGGGGATATCCGGAGTTCCCACCGGCCCGGGGCCCCCCATGCTGGGCAACGTTAGTCCCATCCTCGGGGTCTGCTCTCCTATCATCCCCTGCATGTGGGAGAAGCCGGGCCCGGGACCCTGCGGCTGCTTGCGGCCCGGCACCTCCCCACGAGGGAAATACTGTAGTGTCTGGCTGGGCTTCTCCGACGGGATAATCCTGGACAGGTCAAACTCGGGTATTCCCGTGGCTCCAGGACGGATCACCTCCTGCAGCTCTGGATCGGTGAAAACCGAAGGCATGTTGTTTCCAAGAACAGTGAAGGAGTCTGGACCGCCAGGGCCTCCAGTCTTGCAAAGTGCTGGATCTGTGGAACTTTGGGGCAGGTTGGTAGGACGCCCCAGAGGTCCTTCTCCGTGGAAGCCCATTCCCGCCGGGAAGTTGCCTTGTCCGCCGCTGGGCCCGTTGTGTGGAAACGGCACCTGCTGTGGAGGGGACTGTACGGGAGGGAACCCCTGCGGGAAGCCCAGGCGTCCTTGAGGTACCATTGGAGACTCCTGGGAACCATGCCCCATCATTGGGTTGTGTGACATCAGGCCGGGTCCCACGGGGACCCCGTGAGGAGGTATATTGGGTCCCATAGCATTTGGAGAGGGCATCTGGTTGTTATGGGAAAGAGGCTGGGTCATTCCCATTGGGCTAAGGGTTGGCATTGGACCCACTGGGTTTGGACCTGAAATTCGAGGATTCTGAGAATTAATGCCCATTCCTAGGGAAGAAACAAGGAGTCACATTTAGACAGCAACCAGTAACAGTCAATAAAGCTATCAGAGAGCTTTCTGCAAGGTTACCAAGTCCATGCACACACAAAAAATCAGGGCCAGTAAAAGAGACATCAGCAGTGGCTCTGAAAAGTGTTATTTCAACAGGAATTAGAAGTCACTCAAACAGCCACCTCCCTAAGCTCGTCACTGCCCTACCAATCAGTGACTAAAGTCTGCTCCATAAGAATGATTTCAATCCAAACCATACTTTTACTACCTCCCTGGCAGTCTGATGACACAAGCAGTAACAAACATGTCTGTGACAGATTATCAGCATATGGACACTTGTCCACTGGGAAGTGACCGGAACTCCTTTCAAAACTCAGCAGTGATAAATCAGGTAACCCTCATAAGACTAAGAGGCAGTGATCAATGAGGTTAATGAGTTGCCATCATGAACTTATTCAATTAGCCAGCTTCCCCCAGATGTATTCAGCCACTCTGATCATTACTGTGTGAAGCAACACTGCAAAGCTAGAGGCAAATTCATCAAGAATTCATTACGAACATCCACTCATCCCCTTTTACAACTATTAATTCAATAGGGTGGAGGTGCAACAGCCTATTTTTGTATTTTTGATGTTTTGGTGTCCAAAAAAAACCAAACTCCCCAAAAACATGAAGCTTCTATGGCACTGCCTTAAGCGCGGAGAGGCAAAGTTTCCTCTGGATAACACATTGTAGGCCTGACCCTTAATCCCATGAGTAGCTTTCATTCACATAAGTAATTCCAGTATGCCTGAGGGGAAATCTCTCCCACACACAAGTGTTTTCCATGTTAGACACCTTCTGAAGAACGCACACTTTCTGGACAGAAAAAAACAGTTACAAGGAGAATTTTCATCTCTATGTTTCAGACAATTGCAAACTTCTTCCTCAAAAACAACCTATGGCTACATATTCTTCAAGTTTTTTCCCTATCTGTCTTCATTTGACAAGGCCTCCATGAAATCACCCTGCTACTTGTGCTTTTGTCCCTTTGATTTTCTTACCTGGTACGCTGTTCATAGGTGGCAAGTTTGGGGAGCGTGCTGGAGGGGAGTCGTCATCCGAGCTGGCCACAGTTTTGATGGCATCGTGATAGAGCGGTGTAGAGCTGGGCATGGCAAATTTGGACATCCTGGACATCATAATGGAGAGGGGATTCTGGGACAGGGTTGGCTCTGGAGGCATTGTGTAAGGACTGCTAGAGGGAAGATTTCCAGGGAGAGTCACAGGAGCAGACTGGCTGACTGTGGAAGGAGGTGGACCACCTTCAGAAAAAAAAAATAAGAAAGAGAGAATTTCATTTTTTCTCCTTTTTACTGTTTTCCTTAAATTGAACTCTTTTCCCCTATAAATCTCAAAAACTAGAAATCTTTTTTAGTGCAAGATTTTACATGATTAATGCAGTCAATGACTATGAAAGGTAATCAGAAAAATAAGCCTATTGGCCAAGTTGATTAACATCTGTTATCCTTCTGCACAACACTTCTAACTAGAACTATCTTGAGCCTCCACAAATCCATATGAAGAATTACCAGTTTAGTCTGGAAATCTTACTATTCAATTTCCATACACTGAAGACAGACTTAGGTACCAGAGCTAGCCATAAAAATCAAAATCTATAATCAAAAAAGACACAGGCAGCACAAGGAAAGCTGTAGCAGATGATATGCTGAGACATGTGAGCACATTTTTGACAAGCTACATCAGGAGCCACAAGTAAAACTCCCTGTTTACATTGCATTTCTTGTTTCATATAGAGATATTAGCTGCTTATTCCAGTGCAAAAAGCATTTTCTGCATCTATTAGCTTAATGTCATCCTTTGCTCTCACAAAATTAAAAGAAACTTAAACTGCACTTCCAATCTCCTTTGTTCTTCACAGATGAATTTTATGCCACCCAGACCAATGTGAAGGAAAAAAGCTACACTGAAGCTGTACTCCCACTGAACATTCACTGCACGTTCCTCAGCCCCTCCCAACCAGAAGAGGAAAGGAGAATAGGGAATACAAAAAAACTGCAGTGTTGAAAGATCCATGCTTTGGAAGAGCTGCATGTCAAAGCATTCGTTAAGCACTACGTAAGGCACAGACTGAAGCACTTAGGTGCCTTTCCCGAGCCGCCAAGCCCACAGGCACATCCCGGTCCCCGCCGTTACCCGCGGCAGCACTAGAGGGCAACGTGGGCAAAGGGCTCCTCTTCTCCCAGCCAGGAGAATTTCCCAGGCGGGAAGGCTGCCCAGGGCTGGGGAAGCCTGGACTGAAGGGCGGGTGAGCTTTGAGAAGGTGAGGTAAGAGGTGTGCCAGCACTGAGCCTTGAGACCGACATCCCAAGCCAGATGTAATGTACAGTGGTGGTTAGATTGCTCCAAAATGCTTGAGGCCCGAACAACTGAATCACAACTTCCCATCTGCAATGAAAACCTAGAAAGGACCAACCATTCCTGACCCATGCCTAGATACACAGTTGGTTAACTGCCCAGCAGGTCTTTATAGGAAACTTTTATACCAAAGTGCTTAAATAACATCAAGGGGACCTTCTCCATTGAGCTACAATGACTATGAGCTATGGAGGAACGGCAGAGGGCTCCTCCAAGGAGAGATTTCTCCCATCGATTCTCCACATCTTTTCACAGCTCTCAAGCCCATCCTTTTGCTTTTACTCAGTCACCAGCCCTCAGCTCGACACATGGGAGGCAGGGTGCAAACCCACAAGTACAACAGGAGGAGGAGAAGCCCTCCCCATCCACTTGCATGGTCACCCACCAGACTCTCAGCACAGCTCCCCTCAAACGGAGAAAGGGCCATCCAGCTTGTCCTGCTGCAGAAGCCCTCCTCCCCCTCCCTTTGCTGCACATCTCAGAACGCTAACCAAAGCACCAAACTTGGGCAGCACTCACCCGACTCCACGTTCCCCAGCATGGCTGGAGAAGACATGGTTAGAGACGCCTTATGGTTCGGGGGAATCCCAGGGCTCTGCAAAGGAGGCTTTGGAGATGAAGTCCATCCGGGAGAAGGTGCAGGGAGCGACGGAGACTTGAGGTGGACAGGAGAAGCAGCAGCAGACCCCAAGACAGGGGGGGATTTGATGGAGGCAGCAGCAGCTGCGGCAGTGGGGCCCGCGAGCATTCCTGCCAGCTGGGAGGGCGTCTGAGGGGACTTGAGGTTCCCCGAGGGAGATCCCATCATGGGAGACTGGACTTGGCGCATCGTGGGCGACTTCAGGGGGTTGATTCCTGGCGAATGCACCTGACCAGCTGCAGAGATATCCAAGGGCTTGCGGCCGAGGCTGCGCTGCGCAGGGGGAGCAGTGTTGAGGCTATTCGGGTTACTGGTGGGATTGAGAGGTAGTGGCGGCATGTGGCTGAGCCGGTTGTTAGTCCTTTGGTCAGGCCCGATCTGTTCTCTGAGATTCCGGAGACCAACTCCTGGGCCCTGAGACATGGGGAGGAAAGGCCTGGGACCCATGCCATACTCCTGCTGCGGGTGCTCCCCAAACGGCAGCGGCACCATTTTCTGCTGAGAGGAGAGCATCTCCGAGACACCAGGGCGCAGCTTCATCATCTCTTCCGGCCCGACTCCTGCCTCCCTCAGCTTCTGAGGGACCAGGGGTGGGTTGGAGCCCATGCTGACATTCATGCCCATGTCCCCCTTCATGCTGCCAGGGCCCATCCCAAACTCCAGCTCCCTGCTAGAAGCCATTTGTGGGGGTATTCCTTTTGGGAAGTCCCCCCTAGAGGGACTCATCGGTCCTTCTACTGGCATGCGAGGGAAGATGGGGTTGTTTCCAGGCTCCATGTGTCTCTGGGAGGGCATCATTCTGTTAATCTCCATGCCAGGCCTGATGCCTTCCATGTTCAGACCAGGAGGGAGGCCCATCTGTTTCTCAGCCAGCTGTTGCTGATAGAGCTCTTCAGGCAGGCCCTGCGGATTGGGGAACCGCTCCCCTCGGCCAGGGCCGCTGAAGACACCCTGACCAGGAGGGAAGTTTCGGCCATCTGGGATTTTTGGCACATCATCTGGCCAACTAACTCCTGAAAGCCCAGGCCGTGAGGCGGGATTCGGGATATTGGGGCCTTCCATGTCAGGGTTCATCATTCCTGCAAAACCAGGCAGGCGCATCTGGCTCCCGGGCACGTTGGGATGAGGGGCCATGCCCCTAGGGGGCAGAGAGTGGGACATGTTCATGCCTTCAGGGAAGGGCTCTGGACCCCCAGGTCCCCAGCCCTCACCAGGGGCCATCTGGTAGGGAGGGGGAGGACCTCGGACCACCCCACGAGGCCCATGCTGGTGGACCATCATGTCCTGCAGGGAACACTGCTGCACAACCACCTGCTCTTGCTTTCTTCTCTTCTCCTCGTAAAACTCCTGCTGCAGCTTGAGCCAGGCCACCTGCTCAGGAGTCATATGGTCCAGGTGGTCTGGGCCTATAGCTCCTGACTGGGAGTTCATTGGTGGTGGCCCCATTTCATCTGGGGAAAAAGGCATGTCCCTGTGTCCTTGAGGGCCAAACGGAGCCCCTCCGTCAGTCCGAGACCCCGACCCTTTGCCTAAACTTTGGGATTGAGCCATCATAGCCTGTATCGGCCCTTCAGGTTTCTTTTGGGGACCATCCATCACCCCAGCATTTGGGGGTGGCCCCCCACTTTGCCCTCCTGCAAACTCCTTTTCATCAGGGAAGAGCATGCGCTGGATGTCTCTCAGGGTCTGCAACGAGCGCTCTCGGTGCTCCAGCTGCTCCTGTGACAGTCCATCGGGATTCTCACCCAAACTGGATGGGTCCCCACCAGACCCCTGCTGGGGAGGACCTTTGGGGTCCGCAGCAGAGCTATTGCTACCTTGGGAAACTGGGCTAACTGCTCGATTGTTAGGGGTTGAACTCTGCCCAAATCCTTCTGTCTGCAACGGAGTAGAGTTAGCAGGGCTGCCCACAGACATCACTTTGCTTTCCACACTGGGACTGTCCTGATCTATGGGACACGGGGGGCCAGTGGGTTTGGATACTGGCGCTGACACGGGTGGAGTCGGCTGCATTTTGGCGTTCTGTGGAGGGTTCTGGTCCTGGGCAGCGGGGGGCTGGGGCTGCGGCAGGGGCTTGGGTTCAGTCCGAAGTGCAGTGATCTGGGGGTTCTGCAACAGAAAGCCACACTCAGCGACTTGTTCTTCTCACAGCCATGTCACACAAGCAGTAGTGCAAGCAAAACGTCCAATCTCAATCCCACCAGCCCAAAATTTGGAGGGAAGGGTAGCCTTCATGCACCAATTACACAGCAGCCTCTTGGCAATGCAGAAACCTACTCTGCTCAAGGCATTACTGCAGGGACTCCTTTCGTCTGTGCTAGCTCTGCATGACCAATGTGTTGGAAACATATCACCCAAATACTGCATGTCTCTAACTCTCCTTTGGACGACCCACGACATTTATTTGCAGACAGTCTGAACAACAACTTCTAAAACTTATTTCAGAGTGTAAAGAATCATCCATCTCTCTGAATCACACACAGGCACACTTATGATTCCCCCTTCTCACCCCCATGCAGGTATTCCCTACCAAGGGTACAGTGTTTCGTTCCGCCTTGCTGTTTGAGATGTTCTGGATATGAAAGGACACAATAGTTTCCACCTGTCCCTTCAGCACAGCTTCTGCAGCCCTGCAAAGACAGACAGACAGATGCACATATCCAGTCGAAGCTAAGAATCAATTTTTCTGAACTGGCCTCCTTTCTACACTTCAGCCAGCAAAAGGGAGAAAGACTTAACCACACATATTTCACTCTAGATGAGTAGCAAAAGAAAAATGCTTACATCTACAAACTCAGCAGCATTCAGGATTCATGTCTCAGTTTAAGCCATCCTGGCTGCTATTCATTGCATGGATTGCAAAACAATATCTACCAGCATTTGAAAAGGAAAAAAAATATCCCCATACCCCAGAGAAGCAAACAATTACTTCTCCAAGCAAAAAACAGTAGGGACATTGTCCACTCCAATCCCTTCAGCATCCCCGAAACAAGTAATGAGTTTTGATTCAGAAAGTGCCCTTGATAATCTCTTAAAAGATGAGCACAAACACAATTCCTGCTCCCAGAAGACATTCAAGCATCTACCTACTTACTTGTTGGCCATCTCAGTAGAAAAGACGTAAACCACTTTGGATGGAGTCTTCTGCCCGCTTGCTGGCTCCAAAGTGGCAGTCAAACCATGGGAAGGTGTGGAAGACCTTGGGGCTGAAGCATTTGAAGGAGTCATGGAGTGTGGTGTGTGCTGAGACTCCTGGGACTTCACATGATCAGCAGAATTGCAGTCTGGAAAGGGACAAAGGGGCAAAGAAGGGAATCACTGTCTTGGGATCTCTTTGGAAATCAGTTCTGGAAACTGATCAGAGCTTTTTCTCCTCTGAAATTTCCTGCTTCTTCCTCAAACACCACTAAAGGCAATTCTTCTGTTACACCACACATCTTTCCTCTAAAGCTTTGGTGTCCTTCAAGGAACACCAGGAGAAAGCTCCTCTTATGTCCCTTTCCAAGTAAAGTGGCAGTTCCCACAACTGATCTCTTTGAATTCTCTAATGACCACATTAAAAAAGCAGAAAAACTACACTTTTATGTAGGAACAAATAAATATGTCTGCCTCAAGAAAACACTCACACAAAACTTCACTTTTTTTAAATTCAGCCACTTTAGCTAGGTGACCTAGCAAATGAACATCAAAGATGGACAACTGAACATGTGGTCTGGTTTTGCATTGCCTCACAGAGACGATGTGGGAGCCAGGAACAGAACAGAGAAATTCAAACTCTCTGGCTTGTGTTACCAGTCAGGGTGCTACAGGTTATGTATCTGTGTTGACAAAACAGACCTGCATATTGTCTAAAATCCCAGTTACAACAGAACAGCTCCTGAAAGGCCAAAGGCCAGGAGGAGACCAACAGGTTGCATTTGTACTTTTAAATCCTCTGGGGGAGTTTAAGAGCTACAAAGGAACTTTCCCACCAGAATCAGGTCTAGGCTCTAACCAAGCGTGAACAAGACATTTACCAATGCCAGCTATGACAACCTCTCCTCTTCGCCTGCTTTCAAGACCTTTAGGCTTCATTGGCTGGAACTTACAGAACCCCAGACAAACAAATGTTTCACTAACAGTTGGATAGCAATTCTCCATTCTCACAGAGGATTCAGACTGATTCTCTGCACTTGCACATGAGCCCTAGCAAACATACCTTTGATTTCCGGGTCATCATTAGGAGTCCCAGCTTCCCTCTGTTCAAAGGAGTCTGCTGAAATGCTCCTCTCTCTCTTCCCCTTCCCCTTGGCACCATTTCCAGCCCCATTCTTCAGCCCCATACTCCCACCCGGGCCCGGGAGCACTTTGGGGGTGTGACCTCCACTTTTGGGGTCACAGGGAGAGGGCTGGGATTGGCTGGTGGAGCCCCCTTGTTTGCCTTGGTTGGAAAATTTGGAATCCAGCTGAGGGTTGCCAGACGGGGACATCACTGTAGGGGGACGGACCATCACCTCCTGCTTTGATTTGGGGCTACTGGGGAGAGAGGGAAAAAAAAAAGGAAGAAAAGGAAAAAGTGACAAATCACACCTTTGATTCATTCAGCCCTGTAGGAACAGATTAGAGCGAAGCAGAAACAACCACTGTCACCTTTACAAGCTAAGACAATTGCTGACAAATAAAAAATGCCTGCAAGCTTAGAGTCATGCAGGTGCTTTTTTGAACATGCCCTGAAAGGGTTATTATCCAAGATGGGATCTCATTGCTCAAGAAGGCACCAGGGCAAACCACAGACCTGCTAGATCCCAGAAACTGCTGTCACATGAGGACCCACCTCTGGCGCTTCTGTCAATAAAGACAACGGTTTCTATGTGCACAGAGAAGCACCTCACACCAAGACCAGCTCAGAGTAAACAAACAAGGCACAGTAAAGTTCCCCTCACTATTCTCCTGGACCCCAACAACGCTGCAGCTCTGCTCAGAGCAGACCCCCCCACACCCCCTCCCTTGCACCTCCCTATCCAGTTCTACAGGGAGCACAAGGAAAACCAAGCATTACTGCAGCATTCGTCATACAGCGGGGCAAGCTGCCAGAGAAACACAAACCTCTGACCATGAAAACAATTAAACCAGCTACAACCTGCCCCTGAATAAGGAAAGAGAAGGATACCATCTCCAAGCACACTCCTGCAAAATGGGGCAGATGAATCCTCCTCAATTTGCCAAAGGAGTCTAGCAAATTGCATCCTAAAAATATTTTGCTTCTCTAGGTTCTACGGATATTGGGCACCCCTTCACTCCTCACCCTCCACTTACTCCATCGCTATTGGATCTTCTGCATTGTGTTTTTCCATCATCACTATCACTTCCAACAGGCAGTGCTTGCTAGCATCCTCACTGTGGGACTCACACAAGCTCTTCCTTCCTTTGGACAGACATCTGACTCAGAAGCATTCCCTCTGAAATACTGTTAAGCTCCAGATGACCTCTAGGAGTAAATAATCAAACTCAAGAATGCTGTCAATCAGAACCATCCTAAGCCCCTGGACACTGCTTTGCTTTCATATTTTTCCCTTTCCAAATTAGTGGGGAAGAAATGCTGGCCTGCTGCACTGGCAAGTGACTGATGCAAAGGACCTCAGTGCTCAGCTGACCAGTTCTCCAGGTTGTTCAAGCCAATAATATGGAGAAAACATTCTGTGTAAAAGTAGAGACAGAGACCTTCTGCTGCCCAACCACCCTTTGGGAAATAGATAATCAGAAGAGGAGAAAGGGAAAAAAACCCGAGAGAGAAACAGCAAGTTTACTCTCCTACAGCCTATCCAGGCACCTGATGGGAGGAGAGTACAAGGAATGGAGAATCCACACCTCATGGGTTTACAGATTTCAGCTCATCCTGAGCCCTGCAAACATAGAGACCACCAGCACCATGCAGCCACTGCTCAGGTACTCAGCAGGTCCAATGGGAGCACAGAGGGACCAGGAAGCCACATTGCCCCAGTCTTTGGGCTAATCCAGCAGCAGAGCAGGGATGGCAATGTGCACCAACCCACAGCAGCTGACTGCAGGCTCTTCTCCTTACCTCTGTGTGTTGCCTGACGGGGAGTTCCTCACTTTGGGGTTACTGGAATGCATTGACAGAAATCCTGAGCTCACAGTCTCACACACACGCAGATGGGCTCTCGTCAAGTTCCTCTGGGGAGCGTGCCGCCAGAGGCAGCGTCGAAGCACTTTCTGCCACCCGCTTCTCTCAGTGCTGGCTGCCTGCTTGCCTTTTTTCTCTTTGCTCCTCGCTGCTTTTGCACTGGGCACTTCCCTCCTGCAGCTCCAGCATTCTCTAGATGCGTGCCTCCTGCTGCCCAGGGGAAGTCTCGCATCTCCAG
Organism: Catharus ustulatus; assembly: GCF_009819885.2. NCBI lineage: Eukaryota > Metazoa > Chordata > Aves > Passeriformes > Turdidae > Catharus > Catharus ustulatus. The sequence goes on along the minus strand of NC_046222.1, from coordinate 5,145,280 downwards.
GGCACACTGCAAACCGCCCCCCAAGGAGAGAACAGAAAACCAATGAGGAACTTCCCAAGCAGATGTGTCTGGTATGAAGCAGTGCATGGAAATTCTTCCCCCATTCCCAAGAAGACACAGAAGAAGAGCTTTCAGACACATGTGTATTTCAGACCAGAGGTAACCCTGGCTGGCCATTCAGTTTACAGGCAGTGAAGTTATCTTCTCTGTGTCCAAAGCAAATAATTCTGAAGTCAACAAAACAGGGAAGCATTTGTATCTCAACACTTTGATTCTGCATCCATGTTCAACTTAAAGACACCTTGCAGGAAGTCAGAAGGAAACCAAAAGTACAAACCCCCAACATGACTTAGTTATCGAAAATTCCCCTGTGAATGGCTGTAATCTGATATTAAGAACATAAACTCCACTTAAATCTTTTGTCTCTTTGGTCCAATACACCTAGACATATGTTCAATGCGTGCTAAGGGTTACACAAAGGGAGAAAAATAAAATGCCTTCCTGACCACCTGTAAGCTACTGCTCTGTGTGATTACTCTGAAAACACGAGGGGTTAGTCACTCATCATATCTATTAGAAAGGCCAAAAAAGCACTGAAATAGTACCCATCTAAATTTGCTCAGCAACACTCTAAGATTATGGAGTCTTGGAAAAAAAAAGGCACAAAAAAAGCAGCTGCTTTTTCAGCTTCTTTCTAAGAAACAAAGAAATAATATGCATGATGCAGGCAATGAGGCACATAAAGCAGTTTCTGGAGGTGGAAACCATTGAACATTACTGTTTACGTGCTTTGGGCTAAATTATTTTGGAACAAATTTCTGTCTTGTTTATGTTTCAACAAAATCTCTCCTGTTCATCTCACCTACTCAGATGCAAATCCACTTAATTTAGAATGTAACCAAGATTTATTGTTAATGTATTAAGCATTGCTAGTTAAATATTATTCAAATGTAAATATTCCCGATATCCCTTCTCAGAACCAAAGAAGTAGTTTCTTCCTATATGTATCAAATGAAACAAAATAAACCTTATTAGGATGGGAGTGTCCTGAATTTTATGAAGAAACTAATGTTCAAACTGCATTCCAAAACAAAAAATTGGCTTATGTGCTGATGACACCAGAGGATTAAAGGTGGGCACTCTATGACCACCTTTGGCCAAATTATTAGCAACTCATGATAATGAGCACCATGGTTTTCCAGTTTCCCAAATTTGTACAGTTGTGAGGTTGTGCTGTTACAGTTTTACTGACTTTGCACTGCTCTGCTTTAATATGATGGTGACCCACACTGCAGTAGTTGTGTGAAGTTCTGCACCACCTCCAAAAATTCTCCATTTGCCAGAGAAGTCATCCTACTCCCTCTATTCTCACCTCCACTGTGCTGCAAAAACCTATTAATGTGGGGAATGTTTCTGCAGCAAATATCTCATTTTAAAGGTTTCTTATCAGCCATAATCAGAGGAACTCTAGTCTGAGACACACACTCCAGAGGACCCACATGCCTCTCTGGGGCTATTAGCTGGTTATCCCATTGATTTTGGGAACAATGTTGGAGTGACGCTATCACTATTGTTCCTGCTATCATGTTGCAACTACAGCTGGTTCTATACAGATACATTAAAGAGGAGAGAAAACCTCTTCACACATATCTAAATTGTATCATCTTTGCATGCAAATTTAGCTCCCATGTCTGTTTTGTTAAACAAAGCTGTAACACTATCAACAGCATCCAACTCTGCTTTCCAAGAGATTGATACATCTGTAAAAGTCACTGGAAGTCTGTGAAACTTCCACGCCCTCACTTAAGGTGAAGGTGTGATTGAAAATACAGTGAATTCCAGGTTAAAATAAACTGAGAAAAGGAGCATACAAGTGCTTAGAGCAGGATGCAGATGGCTGCATGATGAACTTGAGTATTCTATTTGTTTTATCCTCTGCTTTCCATTCGGATATTTATACATTATGTTACCTTTTATTACAAGATGACAATTGCCTCAAGAGTCCCAGTCTTGCACAGTGCAATGAAAAAACATGAAGAGAAGAATCACAATCACACTGGCTACATGGTATTCCTGACATCACCAAACTTTCAAAGTACTTCACCCAGGGGTGGGAGGAGTACTCTCCAATTTTTTAACCTTACTTTTTTATTATTCTATATACACACATCTTCCATATATTAGAACTGATGCACTGTGCAAGGGAACCATGTTTTCCAATCTCAGTTTAAATTTATTCTTACCAGAGAGAGCTATAAAGGATACATCAATATATTCATAGGAGGAACAACAGCAACTCAAACTTCCTCAGCTTCTCATTTCTGCACACGGGGAATGTACCATCTTTTATAATGTGAAATGGAATGTCTCATGATTTTTCTCAATGCACTTCTAACATACATATGCCTGGGAATCTAGGGTTCAATAATGGAAAAGCTCTAGAGAAATGTATTTTTGCAGCTATAGTCTGCCTGCCACAGCAAAACTTGCATCATTACTTCAAAATTAGAGGTAGGGTCAGTGACAATGAATGGTCAAATCATTTTTCAAAACATTTTGGAAAGCTACATGCAAGGTTGTATTTTCAGGATGGCTTTAAGCTATGGTAGCAAAGGTTCCAGAGAAAAGGGATGGTTCAGCTGGCTACTCATTCTTACCGCCTCTCCTGACATCAGGGAAAAATCTGAACGGGAACTAACCCAAAGGAAAAAACAGAAATTTCTATTCAGCTGGATTTGCCCCCTGACCAGGTTGATCATGTAACCACATCACTACTATTACAAGCTCAGAAGAGGAGGTGAGAACAGGTGAAAATGTAGCCTCACCCCACTTGCTTGCAGCCTACAATTTAGATGGCTTTAAATTAATTCAAACTTCAACTGCAGAGACAAAAGAGATAGATCTGCATTCATGGAGACACTTCAAATCCTTGTTTTTCCAATAAGTAGCTTACCAAGACCCCTGGTGTCACGACACTGCAGTACTCATCGTGGAGGCCATGAGTTGCAAACCACTTGTCTCACAAAAAACAGTCACCTGGAAAAAGGAGAGGAAAAGTTTCACCAACCAAAGCTCACAGCCAAGCTGCGCACCCCTTCTATGCATTCAACCCAGAAGCAGAGAAATCAAAAGTTGCTCTGAACCACCAACAAGGGGAAGTCTCTGCTCATCCTGGGAGGATTTATCAGCACCCAAGAATCTACCACCAGCCTGGAAGACTGACCCATGGAGTGGAAATAGGGCAGACCTACTTTAGCACTCCCATGAGCTCATCTGTGCTTAGAGAAGCTGCCACAGAGCTTGGACATGTCACCTTCCCTTCTCTGCACCCATCTCTCTTCAAAGGCTCGCCTTCCCCTCACAATGTGCCCAGTAACTCCTGCCAAACCCCTGTGCTTCATACAGGCAACCTCCTCCACAGCTAGACAATGTATAAACAGAAACATCAAGTATCAGGTAAAGCCAGGCAATCATATCTAGGGGAAAACCAGGCAGGTTTTAGAAGGAGGAAGCACTATCTACTGCTCTGGCAGTTCCTACTTCACATCATTGCATACCCTACAGGATGAAGGGAATCCAAAGCAAGTTTAAGGGCCTGAAAGTTCAGCAATACAAGGAAACACAGGCTCTGAAGAGCGGCTTACTGGTAAATTTGAGGTTAGTGAAAAAAAGAGCAGTGACCTGCCAGCTTCTCCCTCACCCACTGTGAAAACTGTAGAGGCTGCAAGAACAGCATGAATCCAGACAACACTCACGCTGTCAGGGCCAGCATGGTATCTCAGAGCACTCTTCAGCTATTTACACAGCATGGACAGCCTTGCAGTTAAAGTACAACTGCAAACTGAAATCACTACCAAAATTTTTCTGTGTAATCCCAATGCATTCTGCTGACCACATCTCCCAACAGAAACAGGAGCTGGAGGCTCAATTAGTGATGCATTGTGAAAGCCTGTGCATAGCCTCTTCCCTCCAACATTCTCCAATTATTATCTACTGCAGCTTCACCTTAATAATGTAGCAATGTGCTGCCATGTCATCCACTTTGCAAAACCAAACTACAAAGCTAGTCCCAAACAATGCAGCTACATTCTCCACCCAGTCCAGCCAAATCAAACAATGAAATCATCAGTGATAGACCATCCTTATCTAGCCAAGTCACACCTGCAGACAGAAGCTGGAACAAACACCTATCGCAACAAGCTGCTTCATCCAGTAAAACTCACCACAGCAGCACAATCATCCCTGAATCCAATTACCCAGTTATATCTCCTCTCCCCTTTCCCCCACCCCACCCAACAAAACAATACATGCTAAGCCGTGCCAGTGCCAATACCGACACACCTCTATCAAAGCAGGGACAGAAATCACCTTTTCCCTTGAAGAGGAAAGCGTGTGAACACCAGCACACATCAGGATGGAGAGAATCTATCACAAACACTGCTCAGAGCTCTGCTCCTTGAAACATTCAATCCCAGTTTGGCAGGGAAAGGACAGCCTTGCAGACCATAGCTCAGCACTGCAGGAGGGGCACCATCCATCTTTTAGGCTACCCAGTTACTGCACTGTAATTCCATTCCCCAGTGTCCCATCTCTGCTGCTCACCTGCACGGGCTCAGCCCTGTCAGCACAAGGCAGTTTGCTTCACAGTGAATTTAAGAGCAAAAGGCTGAGAGCATGCATACAAAGCAGCTACCACAGAGTAACTAACAAGATGTAAATGCACATCTTAGTTTTACCTTTCAGTTAAACATTTTGACCACCCCTATACTTCAACAAACCAGACACCATATTACTGTACTGCTAACAGAAGGTTTAAAAAAAAATTCAAGCTAGCTAATTCCTACTTTATGCCTTAAGCTGAAAAAACTTGATAGTGACAAGTGGTCAAGTACTTGGAGGTGCACAGCATTATGGCTATTCCAGCAGGAACAGCTGCAGTTATCACAGATTCACTTCAGTCTTTTCTCCCTCTTTGAGAAGGAGAATGTGGAGAGATGAAATAAAAGGCATACCAAGTAGATAAAAGTATCAGACTTGTGGCCTGACTGTGACATGAAGCATTAAAGGCAAGAAACCTTTCTCTGCATACAAGAAAGAGCACACTGCTATTTTCCTCATGGCCTTTTTGAGACTGTCAGTCTGTGCTGGACTGAGTGTGGTGAGCGCTCAAAATCAGCATGGAAAGAGAAAAAAGGCTGGAGACCTGCTGCTGCAGAAAACAAATTATAACTTTGAATGCAAGCTGAGTCTGCACCCTGAATTGTACCTGTGACAGTGGAGTGGGTAAGGAAGGAGAGAGTGGAATAAGAGAATGCTCAGGGAAGAACAGAACCTTTAGGAGGAACCAAGAATAGCAGCAGCAGGAGGTATTTGAGCAACTGCTGATCCTGACAGCCACCAGGAAGCAAACTTCTACAAGTGCATCCACCAGTGGATTCCCTGCGACCTGAGAGGTGGGGCAAGGCAATGAATCAGCACACGTGCTCCTTCAGCACATTTTTACTGGGAAGGGCACCTCCAATTTCTCCGACCCTCATTCATATGAGAGGGATAATAGCTGCACTGGCAAAAGTGACTCCACTACACCCAGGAGCTACCATTGGTTTTCATCACGTGCTGCACTTAGCAGTTGAGCATTTGCTTATTTTGAACATTTGCAGCTAAGCTGCACGATACTTTTTAATAGGCTGCTGTTTAATAAAGTACTTGATTACACACCTCATTGATAAGGAGAGTGACTGAGAAACAAGGAGGACACAGGAAGTGTTATTCAAAGCTTTTATTGAGCTGTCAGACTTCCTTAAGATCACGTAAAAGCAAATAGATAAATGACGTGAATATTCTACACCCCATACATCTCTCTATGACACTTCAATTCCTTAAAGTAGCCCAAATTTCTAGATAGGGCTATTAAATGCACCTTTAAATCTGCCTCTGCCTCCTAGCAAAAACTGTCCTCCTCAGCCTTTCCTAGGAACAGATAAAGCACATGCCTGTCACAATACTAGGATGGAACCCATCAGCATTCAAACAGGTCTGCCAAAAATGCACCCTTACCTTCTCCACACCAGCTCTGTACTGGACCCAGGAAAGCAGCTTAAGCCTGTCCAACCCTATCCCTTCTAGCACTTGTGATACAGCTGAAAATGAACTACAGGTAAGATATTAACAATATTCAGGAGACAACTCTCCTGTTTCATCCCACCAGGTGTCCACGTGCTCACTGGCACAAAGGAAGCAGCACTGACCGATGGCAAAAGCATAGACAAGATTTATGGTTATTGAAATACATTTGTGCCCATGTTCTGCCAGGCCCCTCTGCCCTTTTTCTTAAACAAGGGCAGAAAATACCTCAGGTACCTTCAGATAGGTAACCTGGATGCCTAAAGGTAGATAAAGATAAGTTGTTCATCTAAGGTGACTAGATAGCAACTCACAGACAGTCATCAGTTTCTAGATGGTCCTGACTTATCCTGAAACAGTATGGCCTTTCCTATGTTTATGTCATAACAATAAAAAAATTATACACAAAGTTCTCACAGTCTCCCAGAGAATTCCATCTTACCACATCAGAGAAATCGCCGCTATTCCAAAGTCTGCACAGCATTATCTCTCTGCTCAGTTTTACACCAGAAATTACTCTCAGTAAACAAAACAATCAAGAACTTGTAGTAAAGTAAGTTCAGGTGGCATGAATGTGGGGGCTACACAATCTCCACCAGGCAGCATTGCAACCTCCTCAGGGAAAGTACCTTCTCCTGCACATGTGGTGTATAAGCACCTCTCTGTTAAACTCTAAATGAGCAGGTTATTGCCCACAACTACCTCCAGCCCTGAAGCACAGAAAAAGGGGCTGAGCAAGGACAGACTCACCTAAAATTAGCACCTTGAAGACCAACAGACACAGACAGGGAAAGGGCATGCAAGATTCCATGCCATTACATGGAGAGAAGCTCCCTTGAGTTGCTTCATTTAATGTAAGGATAAGCCTTCCAGAAACTCTAAGAATATTTAATCAGGCCCATGCAAATGCAGTACAGTGTGGTCACACAATGCAGCTCTGCTGAGCCTACCTGTGCCTGCCCATCCACATCTCTCAAATGAGACAGCACAGACACCCTTCCTCCTATATTACCCCCAAATCCTATCACCATATATGTGGGCTTTTCACAAAGAACAAATCTCTCCTGAAGTCCATTCAAAACAAAGGCCACAGAAAATCCACACTGCATCCTTAAGATGTGCAGTGAATACAATCACTGACAAAGCACAATACAAACCCAAAGGCTCAGAGAATTGTTTTATGAGTTTCTCACGTCACTATCCCCTTTTCTGAGAAAATGGTATCTCTAGCAACTATTATCTTCCTTCTGACAAGTACACAGATAACCAACAGTAGCCATGATATAAAGGCTGTATAAGTAATCAGCCTTTTTAGGTACTTTAAAAATTATTCTAAAATAGTCTTTTGCAACAGACAGGTTGCCCGCTACTCTCACAAGCATAACTTTCAAAAGTTGTGAATAACACTAACAGTTCTTGTCAAACAGACAACTATATGTCCATTAAACTTTATTTTCAATATATTTAGCAACAGTGCACTACTACTACATCCAGTGGGGATGCATGGCTGTCCTAGACAGCTTCTGACTCTGTACAACTTCTTCCCCAAATTAGTGGAGACAGACACTTATGGACACTTGCGATCCAATTCAAGGTGTACACAGACAAACACTGAGAGTTTTCCACTTTCCCATCTGCTATTATGTAAAAACACTTGAACTACTTGGTTCACTTGGGACTGGAACAAGCTCTTGGCAGATTCTGACACAGTTCCAGAAATCAGTCTGGGGAAACAGCCAAAAGAAAAATTCTTTAAAAAAACCCTCAAAGCCCAAGCTACAACTATCTGCTTCTGTACAGGAACATGATGAACACTTCCCCTCGGTGTTCCTGCCATTTCAGCTTCACCAGCAGCAGTGGCACTGGCAGGTGCGGGTCAGCCAGGGCGTCGGGGACGCCGTCGCGCACCCTGTCACGACATCATGCTGACCTCAGCTCAGCCCTGGCGCACTCCAGCGCAGCTGCCAACATCACTTGAGCTCCACCTCTGTTAGCAGTGCTGGGAGCAGTCTATGTACTTTACAAGTGGAGTTTGTAGCTCCCTACGTGGAGCGTCGCTTACCTGAGCAGGTCGCTTACCTGAGCAGCAGCTGGGAATTCCAGCTATTGTTAACACCGATAAAGATCAAAAGCTTGAGCAATAAAGGATCTTTCAAGAAACATTTTAACAGTATTTCCCTAATACGTGACAGGCTTCTGCAACTTTCTGTATCATGTTAACAGTCAGTAGCCTTAGCATCAGTCAGCATTGCATGCAGGAGTCCAGTGGGTAATGAGAGTTCTCCATGGCCTGCTTTCATAGCTCTGGCTTCTGTCAAAACTTCATTTACTTTTCAGGAGTTAGGAGAAGCCACAGGCAATCTCTTTCCCCTTACTTCTCTGGGTTTATTTTTTTCAAAAATTTAATTAGGGACATCAGCATGAACAACCACAGGTAAAAGACACCTGTGTCAAGCTTCCAGCAGCCCATTCTCTAGGAACTAATCTGTTGAAAGGGGCTGGGGGAAAATATGTTGAAATACTGGATGGGGAGACAGGACCAAGGAGACAGCAGTTTGTTCTCCTACAAGTATTAACACTACACTGCTTAAACAAAAGGCTTGGGAGAAACAAGCCACCAATCAGTTCAGCATGGAAAAAAACCCAAGTGCTTTTTCCTTCCCTTTCGGCATCCCTTCAACAGGCTTCCAGAACGAAAGATAAGAAGCAATCCTCAGGCGCAATTCCTTGGGCTGTAGGCTTGTCAGTTTGCATAAGCTAAGTGGGGCTGGGATGGGTCAGTACAGGACAGAGCTCCTCTGAGAAAAACCCAGTGCTACAGCAAGCAGCAATTCCCCACTCTGCTGCGAGGGGACACGACACACGACACCAGTCGGAATTGCTGGGGGCGAGCCATACACCTTCCTTCATGTTAACCTTCACCTTTACAGCTCTCCGGTCTCTCTCCTCCCAAACAAGCACTTTTCCAAGGCTCCCCTGAGCATCACTACCTTGCAGCAGCGCCTGCCAGACCAGTTTTTGTTCAGGACTGCCACCACCAGCCATCCCTCTGCTCTGCTCCTTTGCACGAGCCCTCCTGCTGTTCTCAGGCACCTGGGGAGCTCCATACCACAAACCTGGCATTCCCACGGGAGCAGAGCTGAAGTTACTACATCCCCTACAGCTTGCTGCTGGGTAAAATGTATGCCAGGGTGTGCTTGTCCCTGGTGCACTGAACCTCTCATTTCTTTGCTTTTAGAGCCACATTAGGCATGTGAGAGGCAGCATGACCCTCAGTGACACAGTGCAGTGATTCCACACTGGCTTCCCAGTCCTTAAATGCAGGCTCTTCCACACAGCAATGACTCTTCTAAGGAGTAAGGCACTTCAAAGAACTCCAGCAAGCAAAAACTGCATGTACACAGTACTCCACGATGCTACATGATTATATCAAAGCTGCTGGGATGAAAAACTGACATTTGATAAATAACATGAGGTCACCTCAAAGATCTCAGAACACTGCATGTAAAAACGTTATTTTGACAAGAAATTAAGCAATTGTATAATCAGGTCTATTATCAAATCTACTGCTTTGACACGATCTTATAAAAGTATGAGGAGCATGCAATTCCAATTGCTGCAGGATCCTCCCTCACTCAACACAAGATGTAGGCATTTAATATTCCTCTAGTTAGCCACGCATGTACAGCACAGCCTAACGCACTTCAAAGTATTTACTGTGCTGTATAAACACAGCGCTATTTTCAAAGCCTCATAACTGTCAAATCAAAGCTGGCTTTCACTAAAGCATTCAGGAGCATTTCTGCTGGATGGTGGCTATTTGCCTGACAGTTTCAACCTTCTATCCCCCAGCCACAAGAAGGTTAATTTTCTTTGTACATATGCATATATATATAAAATTATTATTTTCAAGAGGCGGAAGAAAGAGTTTTCCTGTTAACAAGCTGTCAAATCATTTTGACCTGAAGTTTTTTTACTTTTTTACCTCATACATATATATAAAATGTGGTGGAAAACCTCCATTCCACCAGCAGAAGTCCTGAAAAGAGTTTTTCCATACACAGGACTTCCTCAACTGTCCACTGTACCAGCTGTCCCTGTGGAGGCTGTGGCTGCTCACCTCAATAGGCTACAGCTTGGTTTTATATTACACTGCAAATACATTTCTAATCAATCCTCAAACAAATACAGATTGGTACATAGATAAAACATTGCCATTTCACAGGCAGTGGAACAGTGATAGCAAGACACCTGAAGAAGTCAGTTTAGCAAAAAGGGGAAAACAGAGCTCTGAGCAACCTGAAAAATCACCTGCACAGCTCGATCTTACCCAGGGTTTTTATCAGCGAACCACTAAACCAGAATTTTTGTTCAGGTCTTCACAACTCTGTACACACTGCAAAGGTGGCAAAGATAGCTTGACACAACATACACAGCCAGACTCAGAGACTTAAAGCAATTTGTAGAGCGTAAGTAACGTGGTCAAATAGATAAATCACAGGCACATTAAGAGCCAAGCTCTGTTCTTACGTTCGCCACCAAATCCAAGCAACCCTGGTTTTAAAAGAGCCCATGGGCCCCAGCCACCCTGCTGATAAGGTAAAACAGATATCTGCACCCTTTGTTCAGAAGGCAGAGAGGACAACCACAGGCACACAGAGACCATCCAGTGACCAGGTGGGTCAGTGATTTAAAGTTCTTTTGCTCTGCTGCTATGCAGACAGAGCCCCACCAGAAAGCCAAGGAGGAAAAACACAGCGGCACTGCTTTCTTAAGAGGCCAAAGAGCCATGAAAACAAGACACTCAGCTCAGAGTAATTGCCAGTGCTAGGAGTTGAACAGGCAGCTGTGTGGCTAGCTGTGCCTGAACAACTGCTCTGAACTCAGAAACAGCAACCTCTCCCTCGATTCCATATGCAGCTAAATTATTGTGTATATCATCCACTCTTTATGCCATCGACTGCACCACTAAGGACCACTTAAAAACAGCATTGTTTTCAAGACTGCAGCACCCAATTTCCAGTGAAGTCTCAGAGGACATTTCTCCATCTTTCTTTGTTGAAAGAAATCATGTCAGTGGTAAAAGGCACTTTCCTTTTTCCTTCCTGCAAAAGGATTTCATTGATTCTGCCAAGGCTTTAAAAACAAACAAGCCAACCACCTTACAGTTCCACTGTTCATCTCCCCTCCCTATTCCACAAGCATCTTCTTGGAGGCCAAACAAGGAAAATCCCACTTCTGCTTTTAAGCTTTTAAGTCTGTCTGAAAAAAGGGATCTCTCTAAAGAGATAACATTCATTCTTCAGATACAGTTAACTGCAATTTCATAACAGTATTTAAAATAAATTCAATTAGTGTTGTCAAAGTAGATCAAAACCAGAGTGCTCAGATTCAACTCTGCAAAAGAATGAATAAGAACAACCCAAAGAAGTAGGAATAAGGAAAATGTAAAAAGTTGTAAAGCAGCAGTTCACTTCACAACAGCCAATTTAGTAACTCAGACCAGATTTCAGGATGGTTCACCAGGATCCAGCCAGAAGCCTATGGCACATCTCATACACTGGTTCTCAATCAAGTTTTCAGAGAGGGGTGTGAGAACCCTGCAGCAAACCTGCTAGAGCAGAATAGAAAAGAAGGCTTAGACCACAGCCTTAATACCTCTTCCAAAATTTCTACTGTCACTGATTACGATAATTGAATATTCTTCATATTCTTAAAGACATCTGATGCTTTTTAACTCTTGTTGAATTCTTGCTCCTCAGCAAGATTCTCCCAGCATGAGTTTCACTGCTTAATTGCAACCATACTAAATAGTCTATCCTCAATTTACAGTACATGTTCTGTATCATCAGAAAGTCTTGAGACAGCAGAAACTCTTCCATTGCAAAGCCACCAACACTCTTCTGTTGGCCCTGCCTAAAGCTTCTTAAAGAGGGCTTTTCTTCAGATACCTTGCATATATGTTCAGAGATGGTTTTTGGCAAAAAGAACACGGTAAGCTGGAGGAAACTGTTCTCAGGCAAGGGAAGCTGTAATAAACAGGTGTAAGAAAACATTTAGCAAGCTTAGCAGACTCTTAAGGGTATAGTTAGATGAGCATTCCTTTTGGCAGCAATGCCAGCTTAGAGAACTGCTGCTACCAATATTTACTCCCACCCCTGCACCACACTGTCTGATGTGCCCGTGGCCAAGCAGCAAACCAGTTTGGCAAACCGATGCAGGCTAAGTATCACCATTTCTTTGCCAGGCTACTTCGAATCCAGATCAGCTCCCTGATCTGTTCCAGCATCCAACAGCAGCACCAGCACACACAGTGGGGTGGTGCAGAGTCAAAACAGATGAGCACCGAGGACTCCTCAAAACCCACATCTGGCACTGAAGGAAGTGCTGGCAGGAATAGGAACAGAGGGCAGCTCAGCCCACAGGTAAAGGTGCACTCACAAAGCACACCCCTGCTTCTTCAAAAATATAAATCAAAAGTTAACACAGCTCACTTGGATTCAGCACATTAAATGTCACCTATTGTTGCTAACCAGCATTTATGAGCCTGCACGGTGTTAAAGGAAACCCTTCAGGAATTTCCCAACAGATCGATCTTTTTCTTTTGTTCAAGTTCTTCTAGATTATCTAGACTTCCTAATTATGAATAAAGTTCCTGTTCTTCTGGACTTGTATAGTCCCTACTACAAAGGATGTTGAGCTCCAAAACAATTAAACTTTTAAAGCAGTAAAAAAAAAAACCTAACAGACAAGTAAGGGTATGGAGGGGAAAGCTCTTTTAAATTCAATAGGTAGAGCAGTGCTTGAACAAAATTCAGCAATGAAATCGCCTTCCATTCACAAACTGCTCTGAAAAACTGAATTAACACCTTTATTTTGCCAGCAGGAAGGCTAGAGGGACTCCAGCAGAGCTTGTAAGCAGGAAATCCAAGCCCACAGCAAAACTTGATGGGTTAAAGGACTTCATATCTATGTAAACAGACCACAGGCCTCGGGGAGGCACAGAGACTTCTGTGAAGTCCAAGGCCACACAAACGAGTTAGAAGGATTTTATGAAGGCTGCCTGCATTGCTGTGAAGAAATCCTGACAAACTTCTACAAAGCAGAAGAGAAAAAAGCCCTGCAAGGTAGCACAGCTCACATTTAAGATAGGAATTAGTTTGATTACTCGCTTGAGTGTAATTGCTTCACAGGACAAAGTTGTTGTTGCTGTTTGGGGTTGGGGTTTTTTCGTAATGAATTTATAAAAGACCAGCAAAATTCCAAAGCACATTTGTGAGGCAAGAGAATTGACACAGCATGTCAAAAACTCAGAGGAAAAAAAACAACATCTAGGAAGAAACATGTAGAAATAGGTATGAGAAGTCAATGTGCTGCAGAGTAGCAAGCCTTTGAATAGCTGGGAAATATGGATCAAAGGTACTCCATTCTTATCCACATCAAACATATAAACTGCTCAGAAGAGCTGTAGTATATGAATATTTTAGCCTTGTGGCTTACAGTCACCTCAGTTTCTATATTTGGGTATTTGGTGACAAATGCAGTTTGGCTGTGGACTAACCCTAACTGAAAACAATCCAAGCACATGAACTGTAAAGATGAAATGCAAGATGGGGGGGAAGGAGGGGGAAAGCACAGGGAAGAAAGAGTCCACACCCTTTGTATTCATAATATCCAGAAGAGATCTACAAAGTTTCTGGTTGTATAACCAGAAACCTATTTATTTTCTTTCACATTAAAATTCAGGTCCTGCCTAGCTTAGAAGATTGTGTTGACCAATAAACAAATTAACTGATCACAAGAGAGAAAAGAAAAATACCTCCCCAGAACAAACAAGGAAAAAAAAAAAAAACCAACCCAAAACCTAGATGGTCACAACAGTATCATCATAGTCCAGCTACTCCCCCACAGCAGAGCAAATCACAACTCCTCCCAGAACATCTTTACACATCCAGGAGTTAAATAATCTGTATTGGGAAAATTACACTGCGAACTTACAAACAGAACTTTTACAAACACTGCAAAAACCAAGTGCACAGGAACAAAAATACATCCCCAAAAGAATTTATCACGTTAACCTGACCAAAGATGAGCAGCTGAATGGGAGGGTGACTTACACAAAAACTTGTTTAGGGTGGGTTTTTTTTTTGCTTGGTTTTGTTCACACTTATTTAACGTCAATGATTGATTAACATTTTGGATAAAGGAGGTCTTTGTTAGTGATTCAGCATCTCCACCCCTTCAATTAAGGTGTTAAGAGTTCACACAAGTGCAGTGAGACCCAAGATCCCCAGACCCCTCTCCACAATAAAATCCCGACCCAAAAAAAAAAAAAAAGATTAAAAAAAAAAAAAAAAACAAACCAACACACACTCGTCCCACTGAGAAAATTCCAAAATCCCAAAACTAACATCGTTGCTAACTCCAAGTCAAAAAAAGAAAGATGCCTTTCTTTTGTTGTTTGAGAAGAGGCCAGCAAGGGAGACAGGGAAAGAATATGAGCCCTTGAGCCATTTTTATGCACTGAGTAAGAAAAAAAGGACACATTCATTAAAAGTAATCTATTTGGAGATCACTGTTAAAAGAAAAAAAAAATCCACACTGCAGAACAGAGCCATCATGCCAAGTTGTCCAAAATGGCTATAAAACATCAGGAAAACAACCCCTGTAGCTCAGGCAAGAAAACAGATCCCTGTGCCATGGGATGCAGTGTGCACTCCTGCAAGCACAGCTCCTCTGCCGTGGGATGGACACAAAACGACTCTGTGTGTGTGTCCTGATCAACTTCCCCAGTTCCACACCTGTAACACCCCACCTCAGCCAGAAACCGGCCATTAGAGACCCCATAGGAAGCAGGAGAGAGGCAAACAAAAAGAAGTGGGAATACAACTGTTTAAATATGTTAATTCTTTCATTTGATTTCACATAATGCCTTGCCCAGCTTTCCAAAGGTTGTTGTTGTAATATCTCAGGCAATCACTGATCAAATAATCCAACAAAACAGAAGGAAAAAAAAAATCTGGATTACTTTTTTGCCTCATGCTTTTAAAGCTTGATACATTTAAGGATGCTTCAGAGCATCCTATGTCTGTGTGGGCTTTTCACAGAGAAATCAAGGACAAAATACTTTCAAGGAAAATAAAAATGTAACTGGAACCCCTAAAAACAGAGAGAGCTGTCTCCCCCGCTTCCTCCAACTATGTGTTGACAGAAAAAGCAACCAGTCACCAACAAGGAGGCTTAAGGGGATAAACTCGATTTGGCACAATCCTTTCTTGTCTACCCAGACCAAGGAGAAGGTGCTACTTTATCAGGTAAGGGCAGCCAGGTAAGACTTGATGTTTCTCTCCCAAAAGTGAGGTTCATGCTTATTTCCAGACCACCTTCAGAGTCTGTGTTAGGTTTGGCATCTGAAGAATAAAAGTATCTTCCCTTTCACCTTGGTGGGCTTTGAATCACTCCACAACCAGCTCCCATCTGACACTCACTCCATTCTTTCCTTGCTGCAATGATAATTTTCTGATTTCTCAAGTAGTTTACTATTAAACCACTAATCATGTAATCATCCCACCTTAATATTTTACACCCAAATAGCAACCCACAATTGACTGTCACATCAGATTCTTCCCATCTGTCTCCTCATGCCTTGTCTACCTTCCCTGAGTAAATCCACCTTCCACATCCCAAATGCTCCATCTTCTGAGGCCTTTTTAGACCCATCATCTGCACAGAGAACTTGGGGACATGGAGGTGGAAAAAACAGAAATAAAGAGCTGTGTCTCAT
Source organism: Catharus ustulatus (assembly GCF_009819885.2). Lineage (NCBI taxonomy): Eukaryota > Metazoa > Chordata > Aves > Passeriformes > Turdidae > Catharus > Catharus ustulatus. The sequence goes on along the minus strand of NC_046222.1, from coordinate 5,129,373 downwards.
CCTGGAAGTGCAGCCTTGCTGCCCTGCATGCATCTACCTGCCCCAGCACTTCCCTAAGCCTTTGGGGTCTTCAGAACTCATTTTTTCTCTCATCATCCAACCCTTAACCTCATAAACTTCAGATTTAGCCTCTCATCCCCCTTTGCAGCCAGCCAGAGCACAGATTCCCTCTCATGCATACACACACAGAGCCTCTCCTTATCCTAGTAGGAATCCTTCCAAACAAACACATTTCTCCTGCCTTGACAGATACTGCTCTTCCCCACAATCCCCATATACAAGATCCCTTCCCACACTTAGTATCCCACCTACAGTTTGATACTAACAGCTTAGCTTCCCTGGATTCCTGCTCCCCCAATTTATCTATGCTGCTTCCCAGCTCTGGAGCCCTACAATTTCCCTCATGACCATGTGCATCACCTCCCTCCTGCTGAAAGCACTTCCTACCCCACATTCTAGCTATCAGTGCTTCCCCAGTCCCACTCCCATATCTCTTTCTTACAATGACTCAAGTTCCAGCTCCTCACATGCTCCCCTTCATGTACCACTCTCCCCAGCAAACCTCATACTCATTTCTTCATCCACCTCTCCACATTTTTTCCTGCAGATGCCCAAAGTTCAGTACTTCCTCACAACACGTCCCAGGTGATCTAATATCCCACACACCATCTCCCACCCTCTCACTGCACGTTTTACCTTGTATCCCACTCCCTGCATCCCTACTGTGGATCTCTGTGCCCCAGCCCCTCACTTCAGCTCAACCACAGAGCTCACAGCTCACACCCCACTTTTACACCAGCTTCTTTCTCCTAGGACAGCCTTCACTCCCAATTCAACAGCCCCTCCCACCATGTCCCAGCTCCTCACTCAGATTGGAATCTCTAGTCCACCCAACACCGTCCTCTTCTTCCACAGCACGGCCCGAAGGCACTTCCACACACCTCAGGGCAGCACAGGGCAGCACTCCACAGCTCTCACAGAGCACAGCCCGGAGCCCCAGCACAACCCAGAGCACCTCACACTCCCCTCCACACAGCAGAGAGCCCCAGCGCATCCCCCACCGCCCAGCATCCCGCACATCCAGCTCTTGGAGCATCCCATGCCCCACACTGCGACCCAGGACAGCCCACACATCCCCTAGGGCATCCCGTACATTCCTCCATATACTTCCATATGCCCCCGGGGCATCCCCTGCACCACCAACGGAGGCACAGCATTCCATGTGCCACTCCATACAACCTCCCAGTGCACCCCACACATCCCAAGGAGCACAGCTTCCAGAGCATCCCCTGCTCCAACACATCCTTCCATGGAGCACAGCTCCTGGAGCATCCCCTGCTCCAACACACCCCACCATGGAACACAGCTTCCAGAATATCTTCTGTACCAAACACCTCATTCCATGGAGCACAGCTTCCAGAGCATCCCCTATGCCCCACAGCTCCTTCCATGGAGCACAGCTCCTGGAGCATGCCCTGTTCCCAACATATCCCTCCATGGAGCACAGCTTCCAGAATGTCCCCTGTGCTCCACACCTCATCCCATGGAGTACAGCTCCTGGAGCATCCATCCCCTGTTCCAACACACCCCTCCATGGAGCACAGCTTCCAGAATATCCCCTGTACCCCACACCTCTTTCCATGGAGCACAGCTTCCAGAGCATCCCCTGCTCCAACACACCTCTCCATGGAGCACAGCTTCCAGAATGTCCCCTGTACCCCACACCTCCTTCCATGGAGCACAGCTCCTGGAGCATCCCCTGCTCCCAACACATCCCTCCATGGAGCACAGCTTCCAGAGCATCCCCTATGCCCCACAGCTCACTCCATGGAGCACAGCTCCTGGAGAATCCCATGCTCCCAGCACACCCCTCCATGGAGCACAGTTACCAGAATATCCCCTGTACCCCACACCTCATTCCATGGAGCACAGCTTCCAGAACATCCCCTGTACCCCACACCTCATTCCAAGGAGCACAGCTTCCAGAATATCCCCTGCTCCCAACACACCCCTCCATGGAGCACAGCTTTCAGAATATCCCCTGTACCCCACACCTCATCCCATGGAGCACAGCTCCTGGAGCATCCCCTGCTCCCAGCACATCCCTCCATGGAGCACAGCTTCCAGAATATCCCCTGTACCCCACACCTCTTTCCATGGAGCACAGCTCCTGGAGCATCCCCTGCTCCCAGCACACCCCTCCGTGGAGCACATCCTCCAGGCATCCCCTGCTCCCCGCACACCCCACGGAGCATCCGCTGCTCCCCACACATCCCTCCCTGGATCGCAGCCCCTCGGGCACCCCCTGCAACCCCTGAGCTCCCCTCGCCGGGCACCCCCGGGACCCCCCCAACTCCCGAACTCGGGGCGGGCGCTGCGGGTGCCGGTGCCCGGTGCCCGCCCCGCACTCACCGCGCTCAGCCCGGGGCCGGCGGGGGCGGCGCGGCGGCTCCGTCCCCCTCCCGCACACACACACAGGCTCCATTGTCCGCCGGCGCCTCCCCCCCCCGCTCCCCGCGCACATGGTACCGCCCAGCGCAGCCCCTCGCGCCCGCTCCCCCCGCCCGCTTTCCCCCCCCCGCCTTTTCCCCACACCGGTTCCGCGCCCCCCCCACCCCGCGCCCCCCCTTCCGCCGCGTCCCGCAACCCGCGGAGAGAGGAATGGTACCGCCCGTCGCGCGCGCCCCGCCCCGGCAATGGTACCGTCCGCTACTCACTCGGCCGGCGGCGGGACCGCCTCTCGCTCCCCGCGCCGCGCAGTGGTCTCGCCCGGCCCCCCCGCCCCGCCTCTCCCCAGCCAGAGGGAGGGGACTGCGGCCCTTCCCCCTTCGCCGCACGGCGGTACCAGCCGGGCTCTTAAAGAGACAGGCCCCCCTCGGCCTCGCGGCCCCGCCCCTTCATTAACATAGCCCGGCCCCCGCCCCGCGGCGGCCACGCCCCCTCCTCCCCTTTTAAAGAGACCACGCGCCCGGGGCTCTTCTTAAAGGGGCCGCCTCCCCCGCCGTCCCCCCTCCACCCCAAACTCCCCTCGGCGGAGTCGGGGCGCCGAGAGCCGCCCTCTCCGCCCCGGTTCCCCGGGCGGCGGGAAGGGCGCTCCCCGTGCTGCCGGTGCCCGCCAGGTACCGCAGGGGAGGCGCCCCCGGTGGGGCCGGGGAGGGGCCCTCGGCTCCCCCTGAGGCGGCGCGCGCGGGGGGCCCGCCCCCAGCCTGCGCCCCCTCCCCTCCCCTTTCGGGGGCACCCCCCCAACGGAAACGGCGCGCGGGGCCCCTGAGGGGCGGCGCGGTGCCCCGGGGGGATGCGGGATCAGCGATGTGGGGTGCGGGATTTGGGATGCGGGATGGCGCCGCCCGGCCCCACGCTGCTGCCCTGCCCGCTCCGCTCGGCACCGGGCCTGCCCAGGCCCACCGCGCTGCCGGTGCCTCAGCCCCGCTGTGCCCCCGGGGACCAGCGCGATGGCACACCCGGGAGGGCCGCTGGACCATCGCGGAGCGGCCCGGGCCGCTGGCACATGTCCCTTGCACACGTTTCTGAGGAAGGCGGGATGAGAATTTGCGCAGGAGAAGCGCGTCCCTCCTCCCCGGGGGCTGAGCACCCCCAGTGCCCACCCGCCGAGTGACCCCAGGGCTTTCTGCGGATGAGGGAAAGCGCCGGGATAAGCAGCAGCTTGGGACTGAGCAGGGAGGGACCAGGCAGTAATGGCAAACAGACACAACCTATCAACTCCTAAAAATGCTCAAGGGCCCCATCCTGGACAAATGCTCCGTGTTTGGGGATTAGACATCAATGTAGTTTGGTTTCAAACTGGCAGTGAAGAGTTTTGAAGATTTGTAGCAATCCCCCGCCCTTTTCAGTCTGAGACTTACTCCGTGAAAAGACGGCTTTCAACATCCACTAATCCTTCTCCTTCACCTCCACAAAATGTTCTTAAAATGGGCGATCTCGTGGCTGTAAGGAAGAGGTTTCCAAGCCACCGGTGGCACATCGATGCAGCCGAACAGAGAAAGTCAGCGGATCAGTTTTGCTTATCCGCGCTGCCTGAATAACCTGTTTAGCCAATACAACATCAGTGAACAGAAATTCAGTGTCCTCCCTCCCCCTTTATCCTCAAACGACCCATTCTTTGTCCAACTCCCATCTTGTCCAACTCCCACTTTTGAGTAACTCAAGTCTTTGGAAGAAGACCCTTTTAGCGCAACATTCACGCTGGGCGTTGCTCTTGGCAGATAAAGCCACCTCCTCTCTTTGCTCAGCCCTCAATCCCTTTTTCTCTTTTTGTTCCTCTCCTCCCCTAGTCCTTGCCCGAATCCAAACACTGTTAAAGAACTCTTCACAGCTTCCTGAGCACTGCAACAGTAGCTAATTATCACATCTTGCCCCAAATACACTCTTCCTTCAGGAAGATGCTTCTTCGCACTAGGGTTTCAGTCCCTTCTCATTTACAGACCACAGACCCGAAGCATTTCCCGCTGGACAGACTTTCAGCCCACTGACACCTTTTCTAGACAAGTCCCTGGGGCTACAAGTTCCCAGGATCCAGGACCCGAAGGTGGAAATCTGACAAGTCTTTCCACCCACTGAGGCCAGCCCCACCTGCATCTTTCCAGTGATCGCGGCCAGCACCTTCTACAGCTGAAGTGTGGGAACTGACGCTTGAACCACCATCGGTTCCACACGCTCCTCCACCTGATGTTTAAACCTTGCCCATTTTTACATCTCTTTTAATGCAATTCCTCCTGTCCTTCACGCGTCCCACCACGCTGGCCAAGCAGCCCAGCATGGTGTAAGGAACAGAATGTACCTCACGCTGCTTCCGACAGAAGATCCAGTCCCACTCTCACTGACACCAGGAACCCATCGTGGTTTGCTCAAAAGGAAGTTGTCTGCCCTGAGCAGTAGAGGCTGGGATTTTTCTACAGAGCCTAAGGAAACCAGGCACACAACTTCTGTTTTCCAAAGGTACCTTTGAAAATCCTACCCTGTGCCTCAATCCCGACAGCAGAGGTAAAATACGAGGAGTTAGAGAACTGCCTTTTTTGTTCTCCTCCCTCCTCTGACCCAGTGCTTCGCTGTCTTGTCCTTTTAGGAGTTAGACCGGGGAAAACGCGCACAAAATGCTACCAGTTTGCAGATGCTGTGGTTCCTCCGACTCCCCTCCCATCCCCCCGACCCCATCCCCCCACATTTCAAACAGTTATAAATGACTGTGCAACTCTGCAGGCAGCGGTCTCAAATAACCACACCAAGCCTCTCCCCTCCAACGGCTTTAAGTCTCTTCCTTCCTCTCTTTGGGGCTCCGGAGAGCAGCGATCAAGGTGCTTTGCTTCACTCTCAAGAGTTAAGTTGCTACTTCACCCACCACCTTTGGGAATCAGCCACAGCAGTGAATTCCCAAGGCTGTCCTCGAAGGGTTTTACCATGGGAACTGACAACAACAGGCTCCCAAACGCTCCTAACTGCAAAGACAGGTTGTAACTCGGGATTTCAGGTAGCAGAGCCCCAGATGGTGGGATCGTCCCCACCAACCTCGAGAACAGCCCCCTGTATTGGGGCCTTGCCCTCCCTTGGCCAAGCTCATAAAAGCTGCCCCAGAGAAACCAGCTGTCCCGACTCCTTAGAGCACTCCGGCAAATCCAAGAACATCTTGGAAGCATTACAGCTCTCACCACACTGTGTACGCTTTCCTCACAACTCCCTGTCTGCAGCGAGGGCAGGAGATCAGCCCGTCTGTGCAAAAGCAGGGCTCTTCCATCAGAGCAAACCAAGCCTAAGGAAAGTTGCCACAGGAGCTCGGGTTCTGCGGAGCAGACAGATCAGACGAGATAGCCCAGCCAGCAAAATATATTTGCATGACACTTTCTGTACACGGTGCAGAGCATGGCACACCCCGATCGCGGCTTTTTTGCTCTTCAAGGGCCCGGCCCTGCAAACACTTAATTTTACATGTGTAAGTAGAGTCCCACTGAAGCACAATGGAGCTACTCATGCAAATAACATTGAGAGCGTGTAGGGCTGTGGCTCTGTTTCACTGCTCCATCTGCAGCAGACCCAGTTTCAGAGGATCCTGCCATGCTCTCTCAGTTATTGCCGCTCACTTGTGCCAGTTAAACTATTTATGTAGCTACACGCATAGGTGAGCTGTTTAAATGATCCAACTTTTTTTTTAAAAGCCCTACTAAAAAGAACAAAACCTTAACACCAGAGCAGCTCTGATGTAGATTTCATCCCCCCGAGCAACTGAACTGGCACAACTGGAGGAGGTGGAAACATCTGAGAAACAGGAACTTTTGAAGATGGGACTGAGGGAAGGTGAAATGGAGACATGGATCCTTAGTGTGTGAAGGTTGGAGACATTACCGTTTTCTGAAGTCACACCCTGCTCCTGACCACCAACTGTCTGAAGTAGAGCCTTCTCCAGCCACACACACAGTCATTCCACACGAAACACTTCCACCTCAAATACAACAGAAGATAGGGCCTTTTCAATCAATAATGTTAAAAAAAAACCTCATCTCAAGGAAAGCTGTCAGCAATAAGAATCTGTGAACAGTCCCTATATCCAGGATCAGGGATGGGCATTCCTTGGATGTCACCACCATGCAGCCTATACATTGGTGTTTCTGTACTCACAGGATCCCTTGCTATTAGCTTTCACATGGTACATTTGGGCCATGCAAAGTGTCCCCTACAATTTATGTTTTGTTATTTTGTTTTTTGGTGTTTTTTTAGTTCATGGGCTATTCTATCTCTAGCAACTCTGTGCTGAAATTGCATCACATATTTCCTGTCTGCCGAGGCAAGATTTCCCTCTTTCAGTGCGATTATAACCTTCCAGCAGGGAAACTCTACTAACTCCTTAAGAGCTTTGCTCTCTTCACTGCTTCCCGACCTGCATTCATGTACACCTGCACAAAGTGGGTGTATAACACCATCACTGCTGGAAATGAAGCGCACACACCATTAGGAGGATGTTTTGCTTTGTTTGTTTGCTTTAGGTTTGGCGGTTTTTTGCCCTCTTTTGTGCTCCCCTGTAAATGATCAGAGGAGCTGTGGGACAAGAGAGATCAGTCTCTATGAAACCATTTTCTTACAAGCTTTGAGGTTTACACTGCTGCATGCTCTAATGAGCCTTCTCGAAAGGAAACAACCCATTCCTGTAAGGAATCCAGGTGATTATGGTTTGCATACCGCCGCTGATCTCTCTGCATGGGCACAGGGGAGTTGCCTTCATGAATCTTGCTGCAGGATGAAGTCTAAAGCTGGACAGTGTGAAAGAAATGGGAAAGGACCACAGGGAGGGGTAGTTTAACATCCATTGTTAAACTTGGAAAAAAAACCTTCTCTCAGAAAGTCTTTCATATATTGTAAATCATTCCTAAAAGATTAGGAAATCAGGCCTAGGGGGAGGGGGAGAGATTGTTGTGGCTTTCTTTCTTGTTCAGTTTCTTTTAGTATTAGACATTAACCCGAGTATGCTCAGTTTTGCTCAGCCTCCGTCCTACAAACCACCAGAGAATATTTTTAACATCCTTCGGGTGAACAGTCCCTCTGCATCCCATCGTGGGTGGGACTTCACAGCCTCCCAGAGGAGGGAAATGCCTCTCTATCCATACCAATGCCAATATCCACACACAGTCACACACATTCCCCCAAAACACACACATAAGCAAACTCCCACCTCTGTCCCCACTGCTGGTGAAAAAACGACCTGTAAGTCACCTACAGCAATGCCTGCTGCCTGGCTGGCTGCTGTGTTGGGAATGAGACTGGCTGATGGATCTGACCAGCACTGGCTGCACATCACCCCAAGGCAACAGCATGCAGATGATGGCAAATTCACCTGGGCAAGAAAGGCCCTGCTCTCACCTTCCTGTCTGCACCGAAAAGAGAGAACCAGTTGATGTTGTGTTTTCCTGTTCACATGAACACCCAAACAATCTGAGCCTTAATCAGGTTTGGGCTGGAACATGGGACTGTGCCTGTGGTTAAAATATTCTTCAGGCCATCCAGAGAGACTTACAGTTGATCTGCTGCACTTGAAGACATTATCACACATCAAAAACTCTGGTATCATAAACAAATCCCGTGTATTAAAACATTCCAGTTGCAGGATGCTCTTTCCCTATTTAGAAAGTCTTTTCTCAAGTCAATAAATAAGCAGGTATGAGGCAAATATCACACAGTCATAGAGATAAATGCTCAGCTCTATCTCCTATGATTAAAAAAAAAAAAAACAGGGAGAAGAAAAAGAAGGAGAGAACAGATACTGATTCAGAAGGCAGATCAGGTAAACAGAATCTGGGGAAGCATATGCTCATGCAGCACAGGAAAAATATGAATTCATACCAAACAAAGGTGGGAAAATTTGGCACAGAGAAGACTTCAGAACCAACGATTGCCCAGGAATACTGCTTCCACCACACTGGCCCCATGCTTCACACTGAGTGCTCTGGTGCTGCCAGGAGAATTTGTCTGTGGAACTGCCTGACCTTTGAGCCTTTTAAGATTCTCAGCCATGACTTTACACTCCTTTTGTATATGTACAGCCATCTTTGAATCAATGAGAACAGACATGGCAGCAGCTCGCAAAAGTGCCAAACTCACCTCCTGCTTCCCTTCAGCCACCTGCTGAGCCCAGTACAAGCCACCAAGCCCCCTTACACAGCCACACTCTGTGCTGCCTGCCCACAGCACCAGGGCACACATGTGCACCTTCATGGTGTAAAACCGAGCAAACAAAATTTCATTCCCAAAGCAACATTTCTGAGAAAGCCATGAGCAGATGAAGAAAGCACCTCTCATTGGAAGCATCCTTCTCAAGGATAAATAGAAGGCTAAGTCTGCCCTCAGACAGACAGAAGAAGTCATCTGTCGCCAACACATACAACAGCTCTCCTGGCATAACGGGCTTTTTGTGCCTTCCAGCACTGCTCCTCCAGCATCCAGCTGCTCAGGGTGCCCGCCTGCTGCACAACAGGCCAGCAACATGGACAGATTCTACTCATGCTGCCCTCACAGTCAGCACAGAGTTGTTCGAGGGTAACATTTTGCTCATGTCTCTCCTTCAAGGCTATAAAAAAAAATAATTTCAGCATGAATTCCCCTCTAGACTGTGCACAAAGAAACCAAGCCCCCACTGTACAGCAGACTGGCCCATTAAAGCGAATGGTTAAATTCTTGCTATGAAAAAGTAGGCGTTGTTGTCTGTTTTGCAAGGCAGAAATCAATATTCCCGCCTCCTCTCCTTCTGCTATTTCACCTTGAGATACTCATGCTCAGTTAGATGAGATGCGAGTCTTACTCACTGCTACTGCAACTTTTCTCTCTCTGGCATTTCACAGGGTCACGGGTGTTCTTGGAGTCCTAACCTGCCTGTAATTTACCACTTAGCTCTCTAAACTGATCACCACTGGTGACTGAAGCAGCGACTGAATTTCCTTCCAAATCACACCACTGCAGCCATTTCTAAGTATTTATCTACACCCTCTATCCCCGTCATTTTCCTCCCTGTGTCCTCCAATAACAACCCTCTTTCTGCCACAGCCTGTCTCTTCTCCAGACCCCTATAATTCACTCCCTGGTGCTAGCATCTCCCGTGCTGTGGCCATCTTATAGAAATGATGTTTTACTGTGAAGTGCTCCTTCTGCTCTCGCTCTCCCTCTAATCTAACTGGGGGGGATACATTGGTTAAGTCTATAAATTTGGGGAGTGGGTGTTTGGGCAAGGGGGAAAGGACCTGGGTGACTGATGCTCAGCCCAGGCAAGCCTGCAGCAATGTTGGCTGGGGAGAGACAGGCAGGGAAGATAAGCCAGTACCATACCTCAACAGCTGCTCCTTCAACCAGGTTTCCCTGCGGCAGCTCAGATCCAGGGCCTGGACCGATTCCCACAGATCAGGTAGCAATAATGCCAGGCTGACTGGGCTGTTTTGATGAGTCCTCTTGGATGCAGCTCTGCCTACAATCATGCCTGCCTCTGTCACCTAAGGATTAGACAACTGCAATATGGTCTGTTTGGCACCATGCTTTAAATCCATTCATAAACTGAAGGCAGTGCAGAATTCAGCGCTCAGTTAGATAAGCCATGTCTCTCACCCATGATCATTCTCACATTTGTGCTCCATTTTAATGCCATCTGACCACTGGCTCCCAGACAGATTTTAACATGTTCCTGTTGACCTCTAATGCCTCGCAACACAGAACCCTTCCCAGCAGACATATCACCTCTTATATTTCCTAGAAGCTGAAAAGACACCAGGTACTCTAGCACAGGTACATAGGAGAAGAGAGTGGAGGGTTGTTCAGACTTTAGTTTGCCATTGTTTGCTGGTGACAGTCTGATGAAATTGCTTAAGTTATAATAAAGACAGTTTTCATTATCTGTCATTTAAAAATGTCAAGGGAGCTTAGACTAAATGGTTAGGTGCAACCTGTTGTTTCAAATAGCTTTTGATGAAAGAATTACATTTCAAAAGTACCAGCCACTGATTCACAGGTGCTGTACCAAAATTACATAAAACAGAGAGATGCTTCCAAAGAAAACATGCTGATTTCCCCCCCTGCTCCTTAGATTAGACATTGGCTTATCATTAGTATGGTGCTGACTTTCTTCTGCAGTAATCATCAACTTTCAGATCTGCAAGGTCACCAAACCAAGATTCTTCATTATTAGAGGGCACTCAAGAGTTTTGGCTTAGTTATATAAATGCTTCACTCTCATTCTTTTCCATTTTTACTTATGCACTTTTATGGTGCATACTGTGGACCACTTTAACAACAGATGTCACGACTGGACATACTTCTGCCCAAACATTTTGCTAGTCCCTCTCTGCTAATGGTGCTGGCCTCTCACAGCTGAACTGCAATAACAGACTGCATGAATGTTCCCAGTCCATCTGAGCACAAAATCTGCCAGCTTATTTTAAATCATACCAGGCTATTCCCCAGCAGGAATACATCTGTTGACAATACCTGCCTTGCAGGTCCTGAGAGATACCTAGGACAGCATGCTTCTTTCCATCTATATCCTTTTATTTCAGAGCATCCATTTAACATGTGAATTGGTGCTGCACAAGTGATCAGCCTTGGTAATGGAACTCTGATTGGACACCCCCTGTGCCTTGACTTGCTTACAACATGGGCTGTTCCTACACACAACCTGCACCTTTTGCCTGCCCTCTCTGTCAAACCAAGACAAAATTAATGCCAGTAGTCCATCCAGCACACAAGAAATGCAGGCAATACTGTGTGCAGTGTCCTTAGAAATCACTTATATTTTGGGTAATTGTTTTTATATGAGCATCCAGCATCAAAGAGCGTAGCAAGAATCTCCTGTAAATATTTAAATGCTGAAGCACAGATACCTTCCACTTCAGAATCCAATAACAGACTGCTGTTGCTCTGGCCAGTGACACAACTTCAGCCTGTCTGGATCCCATGCAAGTCCGCTGGTTTCCTCTTCCAAGTCCTTATTTACCTCATGTGCAGAGGCTAAAGTGTCCCCTAGGTGTTCCTGCTCTTGGTGGTGTATATGATGTTCAAAACTAAGATGATAATGAGGAAGGAGAGAAGGACTGAGCCTTAGGAAGGTGGTTTCTCAAAGTTGCAGATGTGAGGAAGAAATAAGAGTTGTTCTGAGACCTGATCACTCCAACATCTTGTTTCCACTAGGACAATGTTTCCCAGGCATTTACTTGAGTCATCCTTACAAAGCATCTCCCAAAGAAAAGGGTTTATGTTCCTGGCAACATGTTCCAAAAAAACGCATCCCCAGCTCCCTGCTGCCATAAGCAAGCACAACTCCAATGATTTCAATAAAGCTGCACTTTCTGTGGCCCTAAGGCTATAACACTACAGTAAACAAAGCCAAATTCCATAAGCCAGATGCTTTAAGGTCTGAATCCGAGTCTTCAATATCTTACAGATACAATCCACCAAAAGATGGTTGATCCCACACCATCAGCTGGCTGTCACTGAGATGTTCCAGCCACCCAGGGCCTCCTCCTGGGACACAGAAACAGCTGGTGGACACCAGCCCACTCCTTGAAAGGGCAGTGGTAGCTCAATCCTCTGGGATCTGTGCTGTACCAGCACTCTCAGCCTCCCTGCTGGGTCCTCTGCCCTCTCCAAAAAGAAATCCATGCTCCCCACTCTAGTGGCCACAGTATCAAACGACCTTACAATATCAGCTGCTTACCACTCCAGTTTCTTCATCTCCCCATCATACAGCTTGTTTTCCCTTTGCATCTAAAACATCCAAACAAACACTGCTCTGTCCAAGGAAAGGCCAGCTCAAGGCTCCTGCCAGACTAGGTGTGGAATCCACTGGCACACGGTGAAAGCAGACCCATGGCTCGGTTAGATGACAATGCACATCCTGGAGTAATAAGGATGTAATGCTAGATAGTTGCTCAGGACTGAGTGAACACAGCAAATGAATGGTCTTTCCAGCTTCAAAAGTGGTCCCTGAAGAGAGCAGTAAGGGACTCTGGCTTGATAGTATAGTCTGGGGAATGTACTGCATAACAGCTCCAGTGAGTAATGCTGAAAATCCATAGGCAAAGGAAATGTTTTAAAACAGAAGAGGAAAATCTACTTGAAATCAATACCATGAAGGTCTCTAAAAGGAAACACTTGGCAAAAAAGGACACATTTGCCACACATAAATCTTTAATGATATCTTGTAGTTTTAACAAAGCATTAAAAAACCCCAAACAAATGAACAAACAAACCAAAAAAAAAAAGAAACCCCAGTTGCTGGAATACACCTGAGAGAGCAATCATCCTCACATGGCAAAATATGATTTTCACACCTGGTAAATGAAATAACTCTGCTGCATCCCAAGGCCAGGGTTAGGGTCTAAGGTGAGCTGTTAATGGAAGGTTAGAGACCACAAAACGGCTCTTCAGGGAGCACCATTCAGATGCTCTTTTCATGTACAGCAGTGCACAGTAATCAGAAGGCAGTGGCAGCACACACCGAAGTCACTGTCACCGCCGTGGTTCTAACTGTGCAGTCACTAGCTGATGGCTCGGATTAAGATAGCCAGCTCACGTGCCCGTGCTCCTCTGACTCAGGAGGAGTCTTGTAAGAGCAATCCTGTATTCTTTCATCTCCCTCCTGGCATGCCTTCTGCAGCACACCAGGGTTAACCACTCACCCTCTCCTCTCAGATGAAGAGTGAAGCTGCAGAGCTGAGACAACAAACTTTGCAACCGCACACAGCTAAAGCCTCTGCACTGTTAAAAGAAAAGCAAGCACAGAAAATCAAGGAAAATCCTGATCACAGGCCATGCTGGTAGGAACCCAATGACATTCAGAATCTGTCCTGCATCAGCATGCTAGGCTGCTGGATCCAGGCAGGATGGCTACACAATTTGCCAATCATTCAGGAACATAAGAGAAGCGAGGCCTGTGGGGAGCCAACAAGCCCCAAAAGTACACAGATATTTACAACAGAAAATCCTAGCAGAATCAGCAAGAGGAGGAAGCACAGAGAAAAACACTACATGATCTAGCACCAAACAAGACACACGGCTTAACAAGACGCTTTAGAATATCTGGCTCCATAAATTAGACTGTGATTCCCAGATCTTTAGCTCCCAGCTCCTGCTGATTTCTGCGTATAAAGGGGATGTTTGTCACTCCCAAGATCAGACGCCAGCTCAAATGCCTTTCAAGAAATACACAGATGAGCATGTTCCTAGGGAAGAACGAGCTAGAGCTAAGCCTTCAAAAGAGCACAAGGAGAACCTCCAGCCCACAGACAGGAAAGTGGTAACCTCCTTCACTTCCTTTGTGGCTTTAACCTAAACCACAACTCCTCCCTTTGGGTTAGAAGTCTCTTCCACTCATTCAGATGTTTGTCAGCTTGTCTCTCTAATACCCAGCATTCGTCACTGCCACATAGGAAAAAAAAAAATCCATTTCTCGTCTATCTTCCTTTCTCCCACACCCCTTTTGCAGTTTCTTCCCTAAACAAGAATGGCTTCAATGCATGGGAAAGCAAGTCTAAACTACAGCTCTTCAGGCACAGGCACAGAAATTAGCAATTGCAACATGAGGGGGCAGGGAGAAAGGAGACGTTGGCACACACAGGCTACACCAACATTTGGGAATGCTGGCAGTGAGGAAACATTGCTGCCAGCAGGAAGAGCGATGCCAAAATAACTCACAGGGCTTTTCCATGAGTGCAAGCACTCCTTCCCAGCCCAGGCTGCAACATCCCTCCTTGCTCCCCAGGAGAGCACGACTGAGGTGCTGCAAGCGAAGGGCAGAGCACAGGGAAAGCTGGGAGGCTCTCCCTTTGTCCCTACACAGGGAGGTGAGAAGGACTGGCCCCATTATCCCCAGTGTGGGGGCAGCTCCCCCTCCGAGATCCCATCATCTGCCGAATTGAGGTTTAACGATGTGACAAACAGCGGCTCCCACCCAAAACACCCCCGGTGCAAAGGCTTAACCTCATGATATCCAGGTGATACCCGGGCTTTTAGAGACTGTTGAAAGATTGGAGCAATTTTTTGAGCAGGCATTTTTTTGCTACGTGCCTTTACCAGGTAGTCAGCGAAGTATTCAGTGGGAAACCTCTCCCACATCTCCCATTGCAACACACAGCTGGGCAGCCACACAGGGCGCTGGGTGATGCAGTCACTCCCTCGTCACCCGCCACTCCCAGGACTATTCAGTGTGAAAGAACAAGCTCTTTATTCCTTCAAGATTTTCAGAAATTTCAAATAACTGTTCTACATCTGATCGGGTTAAAAAAAAAATTGTTTTCAAAATTTCTACCTAGAAACTACGACTAAAGTAATTAAATGCAAGGTTTCATGTTACCTTCTTGAAATGTTTCATTTTGACAGCTTTAAAATTTTTCTCAATTTTTTTTCCGAGATGAAACACAAAACTGGAGTCAACTTTTCCTGAAAATAGCAACAATTCTGGCAAATCAGCAATTTTCTAAGAAAAATTATCTCGGGAGAAAAATCCTAGCAAAACCTAGTTCAGTTATTTCCTCCCAACACCACACAAGAATATGTCTCCATGGTGTAATTCACCCTTAAGTTTCATAGCAGCTCTGATTCAGACATATTGCACACACAGATATTAGAATATGCCTTTGACATCACCAGCACAATGCAAAACAGTGTATATACAATATGGCCAAGCAACGCTGCTATGGAAACCCTTGCTTTGAATTCCCGTGCACGGGGTGTTTAAATTCTTATCCCTAATATTGCTTTGACAGAATTCTGTGTACTTTATTCCCTCGCTCAATTCATCTCTTTCTTTCTGGGAGGGCTCTGGGTGAAGCACAAGGTGATGAGACCTGCACAGTGTTCCTGTGCTCCATGAGCTGCAGCAAGAGAATCAACCGATCTGTGCCTCAGTTTCTGCAGCTGTAAAATGGAAATAAGATGACGTGTTACTTCGGATATGACTCCAATGTGCTTAGAAATCCTTTGTGACAGCCAGAGGATACATGCATTCCTATTTGTTACTTCTGTAGGCGAGGAGTTACTGTCCTCTACAGACCTATGCTGATGATCTCTCTATGTTGGAGAACCAAATCAGGAAGTACAGTCGCCCACTCATGTAGCGAGCAGATAAGTAATAAAGCAGCACACTTGCCAACTCCTAAGGAGGTGGTTTCTTAAAAAGACATAGGAAGCTTTCGTGTTTTGATGCTGACTAATTTCAGAAAGTTCCCATTTCACTCGCTTCATTTTAAACTTCAAAAAACATGTTTACCTGATATTCTCAAGGGTCTTCTGCTAGGGAGGATCTTCAGTCAGGCTGAAGGTAACACTGCTGGAAGAGGACTCTGATCTGCCCATCTCCAGTTGCCAGGTGCTCCTGGTGACCCTGGCAGCACCTTCCAGACCCCACCTCGACAAGGAGAGGACACTGCAGCCAGCAGTGGCCATCTGAACCTATGCCAGCTGCATCCTTGGATGTGTGGCACTGCCTCCCACAAAATCCGAGCAGAACGTGCAACCCAATAACCACCACCCAGCAGTCAAACTCACCCCTGCAATCCAGTGATCGCAGATGCAGATTAACTCACTTGCATTTGTCTGATGGTGTAATTGCCAGACTGCACATTCAAATGAGTATTTGTTTAACTGTGTGATACACAGATAGAGCTGATACACTTGAGGCCAAATTTACCCCTGTTGTAATTTCCCTAACTCCAGTAGCAATTACTCAAAGGACTAATTTGGCCCACAGTGTTTCCTAGTACATGTGATTCATCATTTCTTTCCTATAACAAAGAATAATACACTGTTTCAATCAGTGGTGATGTCCTGGCCTCCTTGAGGCTGCCGGACTCCCTGCTTAATCAGACATAAAACAAATCACTTGCAGAGGCAGAGGCGTACAAGCATGCTTTAATTACAATATTGTAACACCAATTAGAGATCTATCTAATCGAGGACTCAGTACTTCCTACTCGAGTATTACTCCCATGTTGGGATAATTACTGCTAATTAAGCTTGGAACTAATTAGGCCAAATGATCTCATTTATACCAACATAGATGACTTCTAGGAGTTCACACACACACAAAAAAAAGTCCAAGGGTGATTTTATCATTCTTGGACTCATCAGCACTTCACTTTCAAAATGGACTGTCCTTTCCCAATGGATAATCCCTGCTAGAACTCAAGCCCCAGATCTCAGATGATCACACATTCTCCCAGGGTGGAGAAACACTCTCCAAAGGCGTTTCAGCTGGTTGGCCCAAGTCATCTTCCTATTCTAATCGACACAGTGGATTAACAGAATCCTGTGCCTATCACTGCCTGGTTAATTCCAAACCTCCAGGCCACTCTCACGTGGTTATTGTTATCAGTTCTCAGCGCACTTAGCACTGCCCACACCCCCAGGTAGCTGCACACAATAAGGTTTGCTGCAGGGTGCTAGTGCAGTGTTAAGACAGTAACAGAAAAAAAAAAAGCCGGAAACAATTCCTAAACACACCAACGGTCACAGGTACTTGTTGAACGATTTGTATCAATCCTGATTAAAACTTAGAAATAGCATCCCAACAGCCGCTCATACTGCAGTCAGAAAAATAAAGGACAGCCCATGAAGCTGTGTTTATGTGGCAGTTTCTTCTCCTCCTCCCCTCCAGCCCCAAAATTCTGCACCAGCTCAGCACTGAGATTCTCAGGTTAAGTGTCACCAAGGCAACTTCCATTTAGACCTGCTCTTGGCTCAGGGAAACAAGTCTAAAGCTGTAAGAAGGGTGTTCCCCGCCCAATGGCTGAACCTGGTGGGGTAAAGCAAACCTTAAAAATAAAACCTTTGCATTTTGGCTGGGTATTTTGGGGACTATGATTTAGCTTCTCACCCAAAGACAGTTTGCACCAGTGGCATGGTTTCCCTCTCCAGTATTGGAAGATTTCAGATTCCATGGCTGATGAAAGAATAATGCCGCCTACCAGAACACCAGTCCCACCTCTCCAAGCGAATGGGCATCTTGCAAATGAAAGGAAGGACCAGTTTCCAAGAACTGTCTGGGGACACCCATCCTGACACTCATCTCTCTGGCCTACAAACTTCACAGACATACATAGTCTCCTGTCCCCGGGTAACTCACCACCTCTGCTTTGCCTGTCGCATCTGCAGAGGCTGCACACCAGCAGGTCTGTGCTAACAGACACTACAGGTAACTCTGCAAGGGTTCAGTCACAGTCTACCTCCTTCTGCACATCCATTCTTCCAACTCCTGCCTCAAAATCAAGCCTTACAGGAACCACTTCAAGGTGCAGCATTGCTCCATCCTTACTTCTGGCGTTCTCTCACCAGCTGCCTTTATTACTCCTAAAGCTCCCTCCTAAACACTTCATTTTCTCGTGCTTTCTTGTACTTCAGGCTGGAATCCTGAAGCTGCTGAACCCAGGAATTCACCATTGTCTCCAGGTCTTCTTCCAGCCTGCCCCTTTATCCTCACTGCGATCATTGTTCCCTGGTGAGTCACAGACACCCCCCCTCCCTTCTCCCCTCCAAATGCCTCCTGAACAATCTTCTCTTTTCCAAAGCCTGTCAAAACTGAGCCCAGCAGGATTCCCTACACCAACCTGACCTGGTTACAATACCTCCTGGAACTGATCCTCCAGCTGTCTGTGAAATTTCTGTAGAAGTGCCACTTCTTTATGCAGTACCATTAGCAGAAGACTAATAAATAATGCACGGGAATAACACAATCCCCAATAAACAATGTACTGCTTCTTCTCTTATTTTCTTAAGCGAGCAACATGGATCCTAAATCTGATCTCCCCCTCCAGTTGTTACCCAATCCCCACTTTAGCTACCAAACTCTCTCCTCCCTCCCCTAGCAAGCATGTCATTCCTTTCTTCCCAGCTGCCAGAGGCTTCCCTGCTACCTCCTCCAGCCCAAACACACTGGCAGACATGAAAGCAAGCATCCACACAACACAAATGCAAACATCCAGGCACGTCTCAGGTTGCATGTTGAAAATGCACGCTTCCACACACTGCAGTAGCATATGGAGACACGTGCACAGCCCACTGAATATCACATTTATTTGGGTACCTGCTGGAACCCCTGCAGGAAGAGGTGAGTTGGAGGAGATCTTCTAATGAAAACAAAATCACTGAACCCGAAGTCTGGGCGAGACAGTGGTAGATATATGATCAGGGCAGTCTTCAGCAGAGGCACACATTGGGCCCAGGGGGCCTCTGAATGGCTTCTTTAGCGTTAAAAGGGAGGAATTCAGGAGCCTTAGATCAGAAGTACATCCCAAACGGGCATTAGACTCTAATAAATAAGGTGCTTTACACTGACAGAGTGCCAGAAACCTCCCGACATCCTCCCCACGGTCTGCATACAGGCATCTCTACAGTTGCTGGTGGTTTGGATGGCAGAAACCAAGCAAACAACCTCCCCATGTCACAGAGGAGGGAAGGGAAGCAACATCCTGCCCAAGGAACACCAAGCCACAGCCACTACAGAAAGCACCATGAATGCTCTAATTTGGGATTGCAGTAAATCCTCCAGGACAGGGACTGTCTCTTGGCAGGGTCTGGGCAGCACACTGCACAATGGGGACTCCAGCCCCATATCAGCACTTCAGCATGCAGTGTACAAATATTTACTGTCACCAGTGGCCTGTAGAGAGAGGCTGTCTCAGATGGACCTCCCCAGGGGCATCTGTGAAGATGATGGAAGTCTGAATCAGTGACCTAAGACCCAGACCTGGGGAGCTCGCTGCAAGCCACAGTTCAGCATGTCCTCCTTCTAGACAGGTTCCCTTTTTTTCCAAACACTCACTGATTCGGAGGTTTTAGCACTTTTTTTTTTTTTTCTGAGCAAATCCCATAATCTTATCCAAGGTCTGCATACACACAGAGTTGGTGGCCAGCTCTGCATGGTCCTAAATGGCCAGCCCTGTATTTGAAAGCAAGAGGTAAAAAGTGCAAAGAAACACACACAGAAGGCAAGAAATAAAAAAAAAAAAACCTTATTTGTAGGGGCCCAGCAGCAAGATGGCAGGAGTGTGGGGATGTTGGCCCTGTCCCCTCACATCCTCAATATCTGGACTGGTTCCAGCTCCTTTTACAAAAGGAAAGTAAAGGGGCTGCTGCTTACTGCAGGCAGCTACCAGGTTCATAACCTCAGCCCTCCCAGGAGCTCAGGCTCTTGTTGAATAAGGCAGGGACATATCCCTAAGTCTGAGGTTTAGAAACAAGACGTATTTATTTGTTATTATTTCCAGTTATCTGAGTGCAGTAAAGGTCAGAACACTTATCTTCTGGGGTTGGTTCCTGCTCCCACTCGTGTGGTTCAAAACCAATTGAATGATTTTCTGCATACTTCTCAGGCAGGAAAAAAAAAAACAAAAACCAGGGGGAATGAAACCTGATACAGGGCATTTTCTAAAGAGGATCTGTGGGAAACAAGGATCCACCGCAAAGGGAGGAAGGGCTTGTGGGCATTCCTGGGTACCTCCTCCCCAGTCCCTGCTACACACAATGGAACATGAATAAAGATGACTGAGGAGGCCATAGCTTTTTACCTACATTTCAGCCTCAGCTGATATCAAGGACTGGAGTGGACAGCAGTATCACCTACGTGATACTCCCAGAGCTGCATTTTGGGTGACAATATTCAAGGACATAGCTGCATATCCTGTGCCCTGTGCACCGGCTGCTCCATAATCTCCAAGATTAATTTATGCAAAACAAGGGAAGATGTGCTTTTTCCTTTTGCAGTCAATGACTTCATTAACCTTTCAGGAGCTTGCCAATAGTGAAGTAGAAGCAATGGGAAAATCACACTTCTGGGAAAAAGGGACTTCTGCCGTGTAGCTGAGAGCACATACCTGGGAGAGGCCAAAGACCAGCAAATGATGGACCCTGGTTTGGGAATCTGCCTTCCTGCTCTGCTCTCCCTCACACCCTCCAGTCTCTGCCCTGCTCTTGCAATGGTCCTCCTCCCCTGGCTTCTGACAGCTCAGGGCATGACCAGGGAGACAAGGAAGCCAGATGGGAAGGCAAATGAGGCAGAGGGTTTTAGAAAGAGTCTGGAGAGAGACCTAGCCCAGAGGCAGAGCAGGAGGGAAGAAGCAGGTAAAACAGGTGAAGCAGGTACGGAGAGGGAGAAAAACGGCTGTGGGAAAAGCAGGAAAAAGGTGCACAGCTCCTCACATGAAGCACAAGGGAGATCATCCAGCACGCTAAGGAAGGGTCGGAGTGTTGCAGAGACAGAAGGGAGAAATCAGGAACTGTCTGGTCAGGGGAACTGAGGCTCATGACTTTAATGAGCCTGGCACTGAGCAACACCTGGCAGGGGGAAATGTGCAACCCAGGAATGGAGCTAAACTCCCCTGGAGGCCAAGAAGTCACCATGCTCTGTCCTGCAGGACACTGGATGAACTTCAGCACGTGGCCACCTGCTTGACCTCTTTGTGCCTTGCTGTCAGAACACCTCAGGAGCCCTGATTTGGCTCTCTCCCATCCACCTAGACACACCACCTGTCCCTGCCCTGAGAAAGGGACTTCTCCATGCCACATGGGAAGCAAACAGAGTCCACGAGGGGATATAAAAAACCCACCACTTTTCAATTGCTGCCGCTGGACATGATCCTTGCAGCCAAAATCCTGTCTCTGAAGAGAGGTGGTTAAATACACCACAACCACCCTGGCTGACTCGGAGGAAACTCTATCCCACATCAGATAGCGGGATAGCCTCCTTGTGGGATCAGGTAGCTCTCAGGCAGATGGGAGAGGGGTTCTCCCAGCCCTGTTGTTCCTGTCCTGGTGCAACAGCAGGACACTAAGCACAGCTCTGCCAGGAAGACAGCACAGCTGTCCTGACCTGCTGGGTATTGGTTTGTGGGCTCAAGATGCACAGGGCTTCCCAGGCCTTTGGTGCTCATCCTCTCCCTCCTCCATCATGGCTTTCCCTGGCAGAGCATAGGGCTGAACTCGGCTGGAAGTGACACATGGGACAGTCATCCCCTCAACAAGCAGAGATGTCGCCAGGCACAACACAATCAATCCATGTTTTCAGGACGGAGTGCCTAGAGCCAGGGGGAAGTCAGGGGAAGGGGACAATGGGTCAAGACCAGAGTAAGTCACAAGGTCATGTCCAAGGAGGTAAGGTGACGTCAGGAGACTACATTTGAGACTGCAGAATTCACCAAGCTTCCAGGCAGAAACCAAACACTCAGACATTAAAGTGACAACTGTGCTGCAGCTCAGAACGAGACTCCAGGCAGCTCCATGCAGAGCCAGCAGCACACACATGGAGGGAGCCTCACCTTGCTCCCTCAGAGGGCAACCCCCATCCTGCCTGGCCGGCCAGGGGCTGATCCCAGCCTTGTCCTTCTCCCTCAGGCCTGGCCAGGCAGCCAGGCAGGGACACGCAGCCGGCAACAACAAAAAGGGGTCTGCGGTGGAGACACACATAAGGGAGGAATTTGGAGGATAAACCAGAGGGAAGCGATAGGAGTGTGCAGCGCATGAATAGTGGGGGAGGGTAGGAGATACAGGGTGAGAGAAGAAAATGACATGAACAGAAGGAAGAGAGCTGCAAATAGAAGGGGATATGGAAACAGCAGAGAGAGACAGATTGCAAGAGCGGTGGAAGTAGAGGAGACCTAAAGGGACAGAATATAATAATAACAACTCTTAAAACTGGGAGAAAAGGGGAGAGAGGAGAGGAGAGGAGAGGAGAGGAGAGGAGAGGAGAGGAGAGGAGAGGAGAGGAGAGGAGAGGAGAGGAGAGGAGAGGAGAGGAGAGGAGAGGAGAGGAGAGGAGAGGAGAGGAGAGGAGAGGAGAGGAGAGGAGAGGAGAGGAGAGGAGAGGAGAGGAGAGGAGAGGAGAGGAGAGGAGAGGAGAGGAGAGGAGAGGAGAGGAGAGGAGAGGAGAGGAGAGGAGAGGAGAGGAGAGGAGAGGAGAGGAGAGGAGAGGAGAGGAGAGGAGAGGAGAGGAGAGGAGAGGAGAGGAGAGGAGAGGAGAAAAAAGGTGGAAAGGAGAAGGGAGAGGGGTGAGGGGAGGGATTTATGATTTCCTGGAGAGGGAAGACAAATGCCCTGCATGTTTTTCTCCTTAGTTTTCAAAGGTTTTGTGGAAGCAGAGTGAAGACTTGTCATCCTCATTTGAAGAAGGGAGGAACTACGGCACAGAGGCAGAGAACGAGTGAGGTGGTAGAAAGGAGCTTGGCTCCCTACTTTGACTCTTCCATCAAAGACACGGGTGAAAAACAGTCTAGACTTTCTTCTCCTGAGCACACCACAGAGAATCCACTACTCAAAGATGGTAGGAAGAGGGCTTGCTAGAAAACTAAGAGATAACCAACCCAAAGTAAAGTAAGAACAGGAGGGGTACCTGCTTTTTTTTTGCCAGCACCACCAACATCTCTGGAGATCTGTGTTTAAAGGTTTTCAGAGTAATTAGCCTAGAACACACCAAAACGAGCACTGTCTGAGTGCTTACATGGGGAGCTGCCCACAGGGAGATGTTGCAGTGTGGGTTCAGGCACTTGCCAACCCTCCCAGCCCACAGCCAGCTGCAAGGAAAATGGAAGGAGGGTGCACAGGAGGCTGCGTGACTGGGGCTCTGCTCCTGCAACACTGACTGATGCCTTTTGTTTGCAGCTCTTTTTTTTTAGGTGTCTAAAATTTATCCAGTTGAATTATTTGTACCACCTTTGTGCTTCAGCTGCCACTATGGAAAACAGGCTTTTTGTGCCTACAAACAAACACCAAGCCCCCAAGCACACGTACACCCAAGCCAAACACAGTTTGTAAGAGCCTTGAATAAACCAAATACCTGGTGCCTGCTTGAACTCCCACATGCACTTGGGCAAACAGAACTTTCCAATTACTCCCTGCACGCAGGAACCCAAAGGACCCAGCATTTTTCTAATCTCAGACAACACTACTTTATGGCTTGCTAGCACAAGAATTGTCTAGGATCCCCTCATCAATGAGTGACGAAGGTCTCTCTGCTATAAATTGATGTTAATGGCAGGTTGTGTACCTTGTTTGTTTATTGCCAAGGAGGAATGTTTGCCGTGGCTGTCAAGTTTATAAAAATATTTCCATGGCTTCAGACAGCTTGGCATTTTTACATGCAGCTGAGAGAGTGGGTGAATGTACAGATGAAAAATGGAAGAAACATTGTTGAAGTTGGAAAAATAACATCTCCTAGCACCACCAAGGTGGCTTAGAAAGGCCAGGAAGGTCAGCGATATTGCTGAATAAAATGCATTTTTTCCCCACCAGGGGTTTCTGAAGAGCTGGCAATAATTAAGCATTACAACACCTTTCTGAAGTAGATAACCCAGCTGAGGGCACCTGAGGTTAAAGGACATGCCCATGATCACACAAAGCAAATCAGTGGCAGAGAAGAGAATTAAACCCAACAGGCTTAGCTTCCATGACCCGAGTCCTACACACCTGGCTGACATCCAGATGGAAGGACAGGAGCTGCACCAGCTGTGGACCTGACTGTCAAGCACAGGTCTTCACAGTCTAGCGATTGGGCAAAGAGCTGAGCGACAGGCACCCACCCCAACTTCAGACAGTAATTGTGAAAACAAGTGACAGAAGGCTGGGAAGCAGTGCCTAGTTACCAACCACGGTGCCAAGTGGATTAAATATACATCGATAGATTCAATTACAAAGAGCAGCATGCAAAATGGAAGTGATTGCAGTCAAGGACCCAGGACGGCAAGAAATAACCTCAAAATAAAATCACGGGTTTCCGTAAGAAGAAATCCATGCTTCCAGAACTCGTGGAAAAAGTTCAGCTATCAGTCCCCAGGGTACTGTCCCAGGCCACCCCAGGCTGGGAGGGTGCAGTGACACCCAAGCCCCAAGGGCTAGTGAGAAGCCTGCAGGACTCAAGTTTAGTGCTGGAGAGATCCATATCACCTAATGCTGAGCAGCCCTTTGTTATCACTGTCACCAGAGAAGCTGGAGAGTGAAGTGCAGAGAAAGTGAGCTGCTCTCCTGTGTCCCCCCTCAACAGCTGCCTGCATCTCAATGGGGCAGGGCTGAGACACATCACTGAGTGAGGAGGAGGAGACCTGCTTCACACTTTGGGGATCCTGGGCTGGAATATTCAAGGACACCCTTCCCAGCGTGGATATTCAGCCTTGCATCCACCTGTGCCCTAATGCACATTCTGTTTTGGGGGGCCCTGAAAGTACTGGATTTGGCAGAAGGTAAGGTCAGATCCAGACAGCACTGACAAACTCAGCAGTGGAATACTCCTCATCCGCAGGGGGAACAGGAGCTCACTCTGCTCTCCCTCTTCACACATGCATTTTCCCAGGATTTCAAAGCGTTACGGAATTTTCATTGCCACCTCCATCCTGGACTTATCATGACACGAGCACTGTGCCACGATCAGTAGTAAAGATTTAATTTCCTTCTTCTTGGAGCAAAAATAGAAAGGATAATCATTCAGCACTCCATACACACAGCTGTCACCTGAAAAATGCAGGTGAACACAGTTAAATGGAAAGGCAAGTACCATCTCAGACCATTTTTTGGTACCTGGAGAACTAGACCAGCAGTATTTTGCATGCAAGATTACAGGTCTGTGTGCAGTTGCATTTTCACATTCCATTACTGCAATTGCACACAGCCAGTTACGTGCCTTAGCAGCAGCTTACAAAAGCAATTGCTGCTAAACATACAAAATCCAGCCCCCAGATGCACACGCGCAAGACTAAAAAACTGGTCCTTATTTTTCTGCACAGAAAAGATGTGTATTTGCTGGGCTGCGCCTGCTCCCTGTGCAAACACCACACCAGCACATTTCCCTGCATTTGTATGTTGAGCCACATATTCATTCAAGCTTTGCAATAACCTAAAATGTATACGGCATTTTGCAATTAGAAGCATCCCAAAAATGCAAAAAAGGCCCCAGATTTTGCATAAAAAATTCTTCTCCCAGCAAGCAACTGTAACCACCTCTCCAGCCAGAATGTTTAACTGTCTGCTTAAGGCTCCAGAGAACACAGTGCTTACCCTTTAAGACAGTAAGAGATGAATACTTTTTTTCATTTAAACTATAGGGAGTTTTACCTAGATAGACTGCAATTTCCTGAGCTTGAATCTGGCAAAGTGCCCAGGGCTAAGACCACTCCCCCTTCTTCTTTTGGCAAAAATTACCATGGCGTCCTTAATAGTCAGAAGTAGTTTTTAGGGTTTTGTTTTCACAAAAGATGCTGAGAAAAACCCAGATTGCAAACAAGCAAGCCCGGGTGCTGCAGAACTTCTAAGAACTAGACTGCTGCTCAACATCTGAAGAGTACTATCCCCAAATACTCCACCGAGGGATGGTTCAGTTCTGAGTCACAGGGAAGTGGACTGAATCACAAATAGCCATTCCTGCTAACTGCTCTCACCCCCACCACCCATCCCAAGTTTACAATCCAAGCAGTGACCAGGTTGAGGTTAGCTTGGGAAAGCTGATGAGATCACAGTCTGGGGAGATACAGCCTCAGACAGCCTCAAGATTTTGTTAACCGGCTCCTTGTTCTGCGTGGAGACACGGACAGCAGTTGTTACACCAGGTTCACCATATGTTTATAATATTGTTGTTATGGGAATGCATGTCCAGTCCATGTCACTGGCAAGTTGTGCTGTTTTCTGCTGGAAGGACAAAACAGAATTCACTGTCCAACAGAGCGCCGAGTGTGCGCATACTTCGAGCAGAATTTATCGTCGCATGAGTCACGCTCGGTGCAAAACCACAGGCTTTGTCCGTGGGCTGGTGTGCCGTGGTGTCTGCACAGGCACACACAACCCTTTTGGTGCTGGGCAAGCATTGCCCCACCTCACACACTGCAGCAGGAAGCTCCACAAGAGCTGCTGCCCATCAGAACAGTGCCAGGATCTCAATTTCCACGAGACCTCCAGCTCCACTTCTCACACGGGACAAGCAAAGGATAAATGAACTCAGGGTCACAACTCTGCATAACATAGAAAAAATACTTGCTTCCCCACGTGTCCCAAAATGGTGTTTAGGGCAGTGAGTTGGTTTATGGGACACAGGAGTTACATGTTTGTGTGTGAGAGACTGTTGTCAAAACTACGGTGCCTGGGCTGCCTGCACCCTTAGGCACAGGGCAGGGAGCACCAGTGGTGTTCCCATCTCCAGTGGGCAGGAGCAATGCCAGTGGCTCAAGTGGTTCTGCCATGCAGAAGCAGCACTGAATAACTACTGCTGAGGAAAAATCTCTTGTCTGATAGCCTCCAACAAAATTCAGGCTGAAGGAGTGAAATGCATTTTGTTTACTGCCAGGCCCACCAACTCCTGAGCTGCCATTGAAGACCCCTGAAGCAAGAGCAGCTGACTGGAACAGCACACCACCAGCTCAAAGGAAAACTGATTTAGCCACTTACACTCCTTCTAGACATCAGCAAACAGCATAAGAAATGGCCAACTCCCCTCCCCGCCTCCACCCCCCCCAGCCCTGAAACGTTGCCATTTTTTGTCCCCGTCTCCATGCAGCTCGTCACATCCCATGCCGTAGTTGAGGAACGCTGTGCAGGGTTTAATTGTGCACACGTTCTCCGAGGAAGGGCGGCATGGGATGTCCACAAAGGAGCAGAGGCAGGAGGCCAAGGCTGGTTATTGGCCTCGAGTCATACTTGCTGATTGGCGCGTCAAGGATTTTAAAGTGCATAGCTGATCAGATCAGCAGCTTGTCCTAGAAGGAGAAAAGTGACATAAAATATGCACAAGCCTTCCTTCTGTCCTGACAGCAGGTTGAGTTTTCAGATGATGTGGAAACAGCAGCCTGCTCTCCTCCCCCCAACATGGTCTCCTCTCCCGCCTTTGCTGCAGCACTGCTTGCAGTCTTGTTCCTGACTCCAGAGGCTCTGCTCCCTCCCCAGCCTTCATGCCAAGGCTCAAACTCTGGCCAAGGGGCTCCATGCCACTGTTTTTATGCCCACTCAGCCCTTGGCCTTTCTTCTCAGCATGCCAAGCAGGGGCTCATTAGTGTTCCCTGTTGTTAAGCTTTTGTGTCTCAAGCCCGTCCAGAGCCAAGCTGGAACAGAAAGGCCATCAAATCCCCATCCAGGAGGGTGCAAAACTTCCCTGTGCTGCCAGCCCAGCTGGAATTCAAACAGGTGATGCTGGAGAGGAAAGGTGGAGCGTGCACACGTGTGATCTGCATGTATGGGAGCAGCCTTTGAGCTCTGCCTGCAATGAGCTGATGCTGCTTCAGCTTCTTCTCAGAGAGAGTGACCTGGGGTACATTTGAGCTGAGATCTGTCCTCTGCACGTGTGTAACATTTTATTTGTGCAGGAGAGACGCCTGTGGTATGTCCCTGCTCCATCACGGGAATGCTGCCATGAATGGAAAGGCTAAAACATGTCACACACTGGTTTCTAAGTCTCAGCCACCTCACATGCAGTTGGTCCTATCGCAAAGTCGGCTGTCATACACGACTGCTACCAGGCTGAGGGAATAAACTATCCTGTAAACTGAGGAAAACACAAGAGCTGGGCCCTGTCTGTGCAGGAACCAGGCTCACAAGATGTGAACATTGCCCCTCAAGAGGAAGGATGTGCGACACAAGCAGGTGTGACTGCACAAACTTGGTGTTTCCATGCGTGTGGAGGTGCTGGGTGTGTGGAAACATCAATAAAGCAATAAAGGTTTATTTCATCCCCACACTTCTCACAAGAGACAGGCTACTTTCTCCTTGCTGCTGTCAGATTACAGCAAAATTAACAGATATTTACAGAAATATTTCAACAGAAGGCCCCTCTACCAGAGAAGTCACCTATGGAAAAGGCAAGCCTCATTCTCTCAAATCCAATTCTTGCCCAAGTCACAATCACTTCACCTACAAAAATCTCTTCCCCCCCACCAAATGCCCCAAACTCTGCCAAGTCAGAAAACTCAACATCTGTGTTCTTCCATACTGGAAAGTCCTGCTGCATCACACTTAGCTTAGCTGTGCTTTAGCTTTGCTGGTGCCCTGATTCAGTTTAAAATTTCCCCTCTTTTTAAAGCCCTCCAAAGGAGACAGTCCAAGGTCTTCCTTAGACATCCTTCCTCCCTGCTCCCCCATCTGTCTACATCCCCTCTCCACAGATTTTTTCACCCAGCTTCAGAACCATAGGTGCTGGAGCCGCCTCCTTCTTCTCCCCAGGTCCAGCTGCCTAGAACAGGCTTTTTCCCTCCCTACCTCATTGCCTGATAAGTCTCCTTTCAAACATGATCTGATACTTCTCCCTCTCCTGTGGCGACAAACCTCAGAGTCTCTCTCCCTGCTTCTCACATACCTCCATCACTGGACTGACTGTAAGGCATGTGGGATAAAGGTATCATGGAAAACGCTACAGCAAATCACAGGGTTTTGCTTTGATTCTTTTCCTGCTTATTTATTTATTTTTTGAAGGGAGGTAACAAGTCAGAGAGAAGCTGGCTGAGATTTCTGCCGTACATTTTTTTTGCAGCAGCAAGATCCTCCATCTTCCTTGCTGGATTGAATAGGGTCTCAGGACAATTTAGACTCCCTCCCCCATCTCCCATTCCTGCTCATATTCTTCAACACATGATGCTCTCCTCCCAGCCTTGACTGGGAAAGCACATATCCTCACTCTCTCCCCCTCTTCCAGCTCCTGCCTCGCATAGGTTGTGCCAGGACATTAGGATGACGAACATTTGTGCAGCTCAGAATCTTGTAGGTTATTTTTTAACAAAACAACTGGAATCAATGAAACCTGAATGACGGCACACGACTAACTTAAAAGACCTCGTGAGGATGCACCTAGCATTTCAGGAGGCTTTCTGTGTTTCATGCCACAAGGAAAAAAAATGTCCCTCCGAATTTAACCAAAGCCAGTACCGATACTGCGATAAGCCCGGGTGTGAGGAGCAGGGATTCTCTCCCCTTCGCCTTTTTTCTCTTTTTTTTTTTTTTTTGGCTCTTGCACATTATCACCTCACCAACATTAGGATAACAGCTACAAAACCTCCGGCAAGAGAGCAAGCAAGCAGGCTTCACATTGCTGCTCTCACGCCGAGCTCGATATTTACTTGCTGATAAACGGCAACTGTAAATACATCTCATCTAATCTCCCGACATCCAGGAGGGGAAAAAAAACCCCACATCTCCCATCCCCGCGGCGATCTGCCTGGCTCCGGAGGGAGGCAGCGGGATGGAGGGCTGACAAAAGACCCCGGCTTTCCACCCTCCCCCGCGGGGCTTCTCCCGGGGCGCCCCGGGCTCTCCCCCCGCTCCCTCCCGGACCCGCCACCCCCATAAAAGCCGCCGGGACTGAAGCCAACAGGTGGAAGGCGCTTTTTTTGTCCCTTCCGCGCCCGCTCCCGGGATCCCCCCGCCGGCGGCGAGCGGGGAGGGAACCGAACCCGAGCCAACCGAGAAACTGAGGCACGGCGGCCGCGGCAAAACTTTGGTGCGCCGAGCCGGGGCGGCGGGGCTGACTGCGGCACACGCGGCCGCCCCCCGCCCCGCGGCAGCGCCGGGGGAGCGGCACGGGCGGGGAGCGGCCCCGGGGGCGGCGGCGCCGGCTCGGAGCCCCCGCCCGCGGCCGGCGCTTACCTGTCTCAGGCGGCGAGGGCGCGGGGCGGCATGGCGGGGGCGGCGGGGAGCGGGCGCTGCGCCGGGCGGGCGCTACGGCAGCATCGGGGCAACTCACGGGGAAGCCGTGCCGGGCCTTTTGTCTGCGCGGGGCGGCGGGGCGGCGGGGCCGCCTCCCCCCGCGGGCGCCGCGGCGCTTGGTACGGCCCAGGCATTCATGCCAAGCGGCTTTCACACATGGAGGCTTGTCTCCAGCGGCTGCTGACAAGCCACAAACAAGGCGGCCCCCTCCCTCCTCCTCCTCCTCCTCCTCCCGCCTCCCTCCTCCTCCTCCTCCTCCGCCGGCCTCCTCCATGCGAACTCCAACTCCGGTGACAGGCGCGGGGCAGGGAGAAGGGCGCCCGCCGCCTCCCCAGTGCTTTTCCCCGCGGCCGGCAGGGATCGGGGCATTCCGGGCTGCCTGCGGCTGGGAAGGCAGCGCTGAGCCCGCCGAGCAGAGAGCGCGGGTCCGCCGCGTCCCACCCTCGGCAGCGCCGCCACGAACCATGGCTCCCGGCGTGCGGCTCCTCCAGGATCCGCCGAGGAGCCGGCCAGCAATCCGCCCCGCTTCCCCCGCTGCCAAGGTCGTGCAAATAACCGGGCACGCCGCACGGCGCCGACCCAACGCCGAGGGCCTCGGGGGCAATTTCACCACCGAGGCGAGGGGAAAAGGCCAGGGAGAAATCACAAAAAACCAAGCGCTCGTGGACTCCCACGAATTTTTGCAGCCGCCCATTGCTGTGAACAGAGGGAGAGCCCAGCTGTCCGGTGACAATGTCTAGGTGTCACAGTGTCACAAGGCATGGCCAGCTCTTAGCACCCGAGACAGCCAAAAAGGGCCTGGCCCAACAGCGGAGCCACGTTGGGTCGGACTTGCGGAGGTTTGAGCTAAGTTTGTTCAGTGACTTCAGCCCAGAGGGTTCCCTGGCCATGCCGGTTTGCACGGCCTCCATCCAGCACCAGCCAAACCAAAACATAGCCCCTGTGAATCATTAAACTCTGCTGCTTGCGTACGGGTTCAGCAGGGTTCAGTCGGCCCAGAAAGCAAACCACATGACCGACTGTCATAAGTTTCGTAACAAAACCACAAAACTCAATCTCAAAAAACACATCCCTGTCCAGGGATAACAAAAGAATTTTTTTTTTCCCTCTGAGTCTCAACAGTAAAGGTCTGTGGAACCCAGAAGAGTGTTGCACAAGAATCAGTTGGCTTCATTTAATAAAAGTAATTATAATAATCATAATAATCACCAGTTGGATAGCTTTTGTTGTCCAACAATCTCAAAGACATTTTACTAATCCAGACAAGTATTTTTATCTAAATTTAATAAGTGATAAAACATTTGGGCAGATGAAGTGACCTACTCAAGGTCATCTTCTGAACCTGTAACAGAAGGGACAATGCACATTTTTGAACTCGAGTGCTCAACAGAAAAATCCACTTCCCAGAAACTCCTACAATTCCCCCAAAACTCGAAAAAGTTTTATTCAAGTCACAGTTTTGCTGAAAAAGATTTAACCAGGTGTAATTTGTAGCTTGGATACTAGGACAGATGCAAATTAGGTTCTTCCCAGGAAAGAGAAATAGAGGTCAAGTGGTGTGGAAAGACTGCAACCAAGGTTGACTGAGGAGAAAGGAGAAGGGGAAGAGCAAAGCCAGGAGAGAAGGCTGGAAAATCAGAGACACACCTACAAATTTCCCAGCTGGAAAAGCAGGATAGCTCCTAGAGATCTGGGTGAAAGGTTTGAAGGATCTGTGAAAGATATAAAAAGGTGGAAGAACACAGAGTCTGGAATTTGACCTGCAGGAAAGCCAAATCAACCACTTGCAGTCAGGCACTTGAGAGTTGACTTGGGAGTCACACCAAAGCTTTGGGCACGGTGTCAGTGAACCCCCCAAACAGGCTGCTCAAGCACTCTCACCTTGGCAGGTGCTGGGAGCTGGCTCTGCAGGTCCTCCAGAGAGGATGACTGCCACACTCAGCCAGATTTTGGACAGAGTAGTCATCATGTCCAGCTTCATCTCCCAGTCCGTGCAAAGGTGCACAGGGTTCTGCAGAGCCTGACGTTCATCTCCAGGTTTTGGAGTCTTTAAAGGGAAAAAAGCCTCCTTGTATTGTCACAGGTTGAAACCTGATCATTTCAAGTGTCCACATTCTGCTAATGGTGTGAAACAACTTAAGCTAAGCTTACCTTCTCTGGGAATGGCTGTGCCCAGTGGATAGCCTTTCTCCACTGCTCCAAATCTCCCTTTTTTGAGTCGCTTTTCAGCTTCGATGAAGATGCCTTGCTCTTCCTTTCCAGTCCCTGGACTTCCTAATGCCTAATCAGCTCTGGGTGAGGCCATATCTTCTTGGAACTGCTGAGAGCTGCTGCTCTTGGCAGGGTGGATTTTCCCTCTTCCTTCATTTCCATAACGTTTCCCTTCTGTTTACTTTCCCATTGCTCTCCTCATGGCCGCAATTCAGGACAGCATGTAAGCACATGTTTAATCTCATTGATCTCGTGGCACTCCACGTACGAAGGAAAACGTGGGTCCCTTTGCCCAGCTCCTGCTTAGGAATTTCTGGTTAAAAACACATGAGGTAAAAAGTTAGAAGTGGTCACCCAAGGGTGGACTGGAGCATGGGCTTCCCCTTTCTCTCTGCCAAAAGCTCAGGCTGCTGATTCCTGTGGATGCTTCCTCTCCCGGGTGTGTGTGTGCCCAGGAAAGCCACAATGCTTTTAGGAAAATCATAATGCCTGTGGCAGAAGAGGTGAGCAAGCCCTCTCCAAAACAGCGAGCACCTTGGGACATGCAGACAGGAAAGCCCTGCAGGAGAGAAGGAAGTGTTGGCTGGGTCTTCCATATATCCTCTATGGGGGCTCACAGAGAGTTATGCTCCCCTAGGCAAAGCGGAATTTCATGTCTGGCCTTTCCTACTGCTTAGCCTTGTCAGGTGGGAGCCTTTCCCAGGGAGGTGCAGAACAGAGCCATGGGGCCTCTTTGTCAAATCTGGGGGGTGTGAGGGGTCTGGGCATCCCCAGCACATGACATGAGTTAAACAAGGATTTGCAGGATCACGTTTTGCACTCAGGTGTCTAAACTCCACCTGGGTCCTGCTTTAGGAGACCAGGAGCTTCCCTCTATTTGGCTTATCTCTCAAGTGAGAATTGTGATGTCCCTTTCTTGCACTTGTGTAAATTTAGATCATGGTGGAAGATTTGGGGGGGCAGCAGGAAAAACAACCCCTTTTCACTATGTGCATATACAATGTCTTAAATAAGTCCAACCCCAGCTCTGTGTAGGTGACTGCATGGGATAGGAGAGTCTGACCCCACACACAGGGAATATACCTAAATTTCCTTATCTGCACTGAAGCTGTTCCCTCCTCTACAAATAGATAAAGAATGTGTAAAATAAACCCTATGTTTGTCCCGTTTTCCAAGTCACAGGGTAGAGCAGACACCTCAGAGCACACTGGGCAAACTGTACATATGCAGATCATCTGCACAGCATATGCACAGCAGGTCTGACAATTTTTGGATTCATTAGACATGGTTTGTGAATGCTGTAGAGTTCACCTCCCCAGTGTGCAGTCAACCTATCCTGAATTTCTGGATGCTCAGCAGTCCAACTATCTGAAGGGCCTGATGGGCATGTGGAAATTCTGGATAAGCATATGCACTACTGAGATTTCATCCCAAGCAAATTCCCAGGTGGAGAAAGACAAGATGTCCAAGGAAATAGGCACATGGAAGCTCACAATGCTGAAAAAGAAGGGGTGGTTCACCTGTTCTACCTGTGCAGAAACCATCCATATCTCCTCTGATCTATGCTGCTCTGCCTTGCCCAGCACTTTTCTTCTCACTGAGTGCCCAGGCTGTTCCAAAACCTGCACTTTGGTGTCTGCTCTGCTACCCTGAACTTGCATGGCTTTCTGTGGTTGCCTGTGCACACACATCCTGTCTCATAATGTGTAGACTGCTCTTATTTGCTGCCTGTCCCTCTGTCCCTTGCAGCAAATGTCCTGAAGTGGTCACATTTTGCAGCACTCCGGAGAGTCTTTTGCTCAACCCCATCTGTATTTCCCCTTGTCAATACAGACCATCTAATATCCCTGCTAGAGAGGTTTCATTCCTGGCCAGACCTCAGACAAAATATTCTCAAGAAAATCTCAGGAATCCCATTATTGCCAATTTTCAAGCCATCTGTTATTTTTCTTGAAGTCCCTGGTCTTCAATTCATGGGCTTATGCAAGAAATAATTCACTAAAATATGGAAAGTAACTTTTGTAGCTCGTGAAAGGCTCTGACACTGGAATAGCAGAAAAGAACCCTGAAGTCGTCGTGTGTGTGTGTGTGTGTGTGTATGTTTCCAAGCCATATTTCCGAGCCCATGCCCTGCTTTTCAGGTCCTGTTGCTCTCTGGGGGTGGCAGTGCCCGGGTTTATCCCGTTCCGCTGGAGCAGAGGATGCTCCGAGGAGTGTGAAAGAGGAGAAGGGAGGCTGCGGAGCGGTGCGGCAGAGGTATCCCGGAGCGGACCGAGCCGGAGGGGGCTGTTCCCTGGCAGTGCATTGTTTCCCGGTGGTGTCATGCCGTGAGGTGGTGCCGGCTGTGGTTGTAACCAGCAGGCGGAGCTGGGCTGGATAAACAAGCGAGAGCTATTCATAGCCATGAGGAGGGCAGAGCGCTCCTCTCCTAGCAACACAGCCAGGAGAAGAGCAGGAGAGCTCTGCCCAGCTGGTGGAGAGATGTGTGTGCGAAATGTTGGTGTTCTTCCCTTGCCCAGCAGCTGCTGGAGCCCTCTCACCTGGAGCCGTGCTCGGATTGATCGCAGTGATGCTCTCCCGCAGGTGGTGGCCAGCTCTGTTCCCTGGGGTTTGCTCAGTGAAAATGTCCTTGTCTGGTTTAAAACCACCAAGAGATGAGGATTAAAAGGTGGGGTGCAAACCCGTGCAAGCTCCTAGGAAGGGCTTGAGCAGGGACACCCCTGCTTGCTGCCCATCCCCTTAAATACCCACAAACAGCTGGAGGGCTGCTGCCCTTCCACTGTTCCCTTCTTACCAGTTACACCAAAACCTGCAGGTAGGGTCTGATTTATTTTCTTGGATGTGTGGAGTGAGGCACTGAAACAAATTGTCCAAAGCAGCTGTGGATATCTCATCCCTGGAAGTGTTCAAGGCCAGGTTGGATGGGGCTTTGAGCAATCTGGTCTAGTGGAAAGTGTCCCTGCCCCCTCCCCTGCAGGAGGGTTTGGAAATGGATGATCTCTAAGGTCCATTCCAATCTGAACTCTGTGAAATCTTAGGGCATAGCTCTGGTTGCAGGTATGTGATAAACCCATGGCAGGGGAATTACACCAGGTAAGTGTGCAGAGACAGCTTGCAAAGGAAGCTAGCACACCCAGACATTTGAAAAATTAGGCATGTAGTAGCAAGGTACTGACAAGTGTTCCACACACCTGTAACACTGCCAGTAAATCAAGCAAAGGCATTTGTCAGCTTGTCATTAGGAGAGTAATGAGGTAAGTACAATAGAATTTAGGGCAAGCAATGAGGCCAGCATCCCTCTGCAGTAGATTTGGCCAGAGACAAAGAAGAGTCAAAGTTTAAAAGCAAACAAGACTCCGAGCAGAGGGAGCTCAGTCCCTAATGAAGAGCGTTCCTTGCTCTCACCTCTGCGTGGTGCAGGCTGAATTGGATCTCTGGGAAGGACCGAGGCTGCCTTCATCCTGCTCCTGCCATGTAACAAGAGAGGCAGACACCTCAGGACCCCACACTTCTGATTTCTGCAGTCCACACTCATAACAAATGCCCTCAAACCAGCATACAGGTATTTTGATCTCTGGCAGACCACGACGAGCAGATTGCTGACATACAGTTTTCCAGCAAGGTTTCAATGTGTGAATTGAATAAATTGTTGTGAATTTGGAACAAAAAAGGAGGGGAAAAAATCAGAAGCTCAATTACAATGTCTATCTGAAAGCTGCATACTAGGCCTCCAGAGCTCTCACAAAACATGCCACCACTTGAACTCCAGGAGTAATTAAATTTTATGGAGTTTGGCGAGAAGAGAGGGCCTCAACTCATAGTTTACCATTTGGTTACAAACTACTTGTTAAATAGCAGAAGAATTATCAAATCCAGGAATACTGGGTTCTGCTCCTAGCTACAAGAGCTAGAGGTTAAAACAGTGAAGGGGTCGGTCCAGTCATGTAATTTGGCCCATCCAGATGAAAGGCAGAGTAGCTGAAGGAGTAAGAGAAATGTATTCTAGTCTCAATTGTTGCCATACTGTGCAGCTTTTTCCTTTATTTTTCCATTGCAGGACATTAGGGCATGCAGGAGGTCACAGACTGAAGCCTTTGCCAGCAAGTAAAGTTAGGAAGTGCCCTGTAATGTAAGTGAAATAGCAGTAGGGGAAAGCCAGGGATGTAAGGTGTGCTTCCTCAGGGCAGCCTCCCTGAGTCTGCAGGAAATTCAGCCCGGGACTCTCACTTAATGATCTCACTGATTCAGCTGAAAAAGCAAAAGCCCAGTACAGCTAAGAGAGTACGTGATAGAAACAATGATAAGGCAAGAGAGAGGGAAGAAAAAAGAACAATTGATTTAATGCCTTCTTCATTTGTATTTAAATAAATAAAGATGCCAATAGAAGGCTCTAGGCACCTTACCACACAATTAACACAACCAAAGAGAAACCAAACTATGCACCACTCCCAAGCAGCATGAAATGATTATCCAGAATGTGCTCTGCCACCTCCCAGAGGAAAAAAAAAAAAAAGACTTGCCCCAGCCCTCACAGCCTCTCTCTCCAGAGGGTGACATTTGCAATATGCTTGCCTTGCAGGCATCTGCTGGGAAAAGGGGACAGCACACCCCTGAGAGCCACTGGAGCCCTGCCAGGGACATCGCTGCACCTCTGCCTGCCCATGGCCTGAGGAGACATGAAGTGCTCCTAGTCACTAGCACATTGGAAAGGGATGCAACGTCCTGCTCTTCTTCCTTAGCAGAAAAAACGTTGGCTCACCCAAGCTCCTGTTGACACTGAAGAATATTGCTGGCCCTGGTATAACGAGCTGGAAAACTTCTCTGTCCTAATGAAAAAAAAAAAAAAGGGAAAAAAACTGTAATTTCACCGGCAGTTCTTTCACTAGCAGGACTGTTACAAGCTCCAAGCCATAATGTTGTTAGTGTTTCTCCCACCACCAGGCAGTTTGAATTGTTTCTGTTTCCCATTAGCATCTCTTGCCCAATGCTGCAGCTGCACACACACACACACACACACACACACACACACACACACACCCCTCTCACTGCCTGTGGAGCCAAGGCTGGAGCTGACAGTGCTGCAGCTCCCAGCCCTCAGCTCCAGGGACACAGCCTTCCCCTGCCTGCACCCAGCAGGGACTGCTTCTGCAGCAGTCATGCTCAAATGCTGAGCCAGTCACTCTCAGAGTGCCCCCAAGTCACCTGTGAGTGAATGCTTTGTGCTGCAGGAGGGTCCCTCGTGTCCCCTCTGGCTGGTCCCAGTGATCCCCAGCCCCACCTGTCACACAGAAGCCCCCCAGAAGCTGCAGTGTGCAGGGCAAGCTCAAGGACACACATCAAGCCAGCAAAACAGATCAGGGGCTGGGATGAGATGGGGACATGGGATGTACCTGTGTGTGTTGGTCCAAAGAAACCTAGGAAAGGTGCAGCGTTCAGGTGGGACCCAGAGTCAGAGGGCACAGAGGCTGGGTGCCATGAGTGGGGACAGTGCAGGAATCAAAACTTGATAGCATCGTAGAACCAAAGAATCATAGAAAATGCTGGGTTGGAAGGGACCCATGAGGCTCATCAAACCCAACTCGTGGCCCTAGGCAGGACACCCCAGGAGTCACACCATGTGCCTGAGAGCATTGTCCAAACACTTCTTGAACTCTGCCAGGCCTGGTGCTGTGACCATTTCCCTGGAGGGCCTGTTCAGTGCCCAACCACCCTCTGAGTGAAAACCATTTTCCTGATATCCAACCTAAACCTCCCCTGACTCATCTTCCTGCCATTCCCTTGGGTCCTGTCACTGGTCACAGAGTGAAGGGAGCAGTGCCTGCTCCTCTGCTTCCCCTCATGAGGGTGTTGAAGCCCACAGTGAGCTCTCCCCTCAGTCTCCTCCAGGCTGAACAGACCAAGTGACCTCAGCCATTTGTCAGAAGGCTTCCCCTCCAGTCCCTTCACCATCCTCCTCTGGACACTCTCCGATGGCTTCACGTCTTTTTTATATTGTGGCACCCAAAACTGCCCCAGGACTGGAGGTGAGGCTGCCCCAGGACAATCCCCTCCCTTGCCCAGCTGGAAATGCTGGGCCTGGTGCCCCCAGTACAGAGATGTCCCTCCTGGCTGCCAGGGCACTGCTGGCTCAGATCCAACTCACCATCAACCAGGACCCCCAGGGCCCTTTCCATGGCCCTGCTCTCCAGTCTCTCATTCCCAGGCTGTCCACACAAGGCTTGTCCTGTCCCAGCAGCACAGTCTGGCACTTGCTATTGTAAATCTTCATACAGTTGGTGATCACCCACCTCTAATTTATCAAGGTCTCTCTGCAGGCTCTGTCTGCCCTCGAAGGAGTCAACAGCTCCTCCCAATAGTCTTGTCAGTGAATTTTACTTAGCATTCCTGCCAGTCCTGTGTCCAAGTTGTTAATGGCAATACTGGAGATCACTGGTCCCAGAATGGAGCCAGCCTGCTGTCCCC
Source organism: Catharus ustulatus (assembly GCF_009819885.2). Classification (NCBI taxonomy): domain Eukaryota; kingdom Metazoa; phylum Chordata; class Aves; order Passeriformes; family Turdidae; genus Catharus; species Catharus ustulatus. Next base: position 5,090,571 of record NC_046222.1, on the reverse strand, counting down.
CCACTCACTGTAACTCCTTGTGCCCAACCTGTGAGCCATTGCTCACCCACTGTGTAACATCCATCTGTGTGCTGGACACTTTGTCCAGGAGGAGACTGTGAGAAACACGATCAAAAGCTATGCTGAAGTCCAAAAGGGCTGTATCCACTGGTTTTCCTGCTAAATGGTGTTTGATTGTTGACTTTTTCCTGGCCAGGTCTCAGGCAAATTAACAACTGCAGTTGCTGGAAAAAAAAAAATCTCTGCTGCAGTAAAGGCTCTCTGCTGTTGTGCTTCTGAACTACCTGCTCCAGACTGAGCATGAGCTGTATCCAAACCATCTGGGTGATGCAGAGGTGCTGTGGGGCAAGCTCAGACTGGCATAATGCACAGTTCTGAGCACTGGACAAGAGAAAGAGCTTGCCATGGGAAGGACCAGTGTGTAGCTGTAGATCTGGTGTGCAGAGGAGTGCAGCCTCCAAGTTGTGTGCCAGCCAAGTATGGGAGACAAACATCACCTCCAGCCTTGGTAGCCTGGCAGGACTTGAAAGCACAAGTCTTGAACCACAGATAGTGGTTTTGCCAGTTTAATCTTTACGTCTTCTCCTCTCTGGCTCTGCCCTCACAGTTGACATCTGACCATCTGCTCTGACAGAACCCTAAATCCTTGCAGGGTGAAGTTACAAAGAGGAGACTTTTGACACTCCAATGACTTTAATTTGTCTTTGGGGTCTCTACAGGTTCAGAGTCACCAGCTATAGCAATAACCAGAGTGATCCTTATGAAGCAAGGCAGGGTTGCCAAAGCAGGGGCAGATCTGCAGGTACTTGGGAATCACAGTTGGATACACCTCTACAGTCATGGGGATGACACCTGGCAACAAGACTGCCCTTATGAAAGCACTCCATGCATTTGGTGGGTCAGCCACTGCCCTGCAGAGCCAGTCTGCATGGTCCCACAGTGTTTGCCATCTTGGCAACCCTGACACCTATGCAGTACAGAGCACAGGGTTCTGTTGCTGCTAAATCTGTACCAGAGCATGCAGGCATAGCAGAGCTCACGGGACATGAGCTGGCTTGAGTCCAGTACTAGTCCTGCTGCCTCGGTTCAGCAGTGTGCCTTCTGCAACCAGCCTTGCCCTTATTATTTTGTGCCATGGCTTCATGGGATCAAGGCCAGAGCTTTGCATTCTGCAGGGCTCCCTGGTACTGCACAGACACAGTGATTTGGGTCTTCACTGGCAGGACATCCTTGCACCACCTTTCGCTGTGTGAAGATGTTGGCAGTATCCAGGGGGAGGAAAAGGAGGAATGAGTGACATCAGGAGATCTGCCTCTGACTGGGGAATCCAGAGAGTTCATCCCAAGGTGCTCTCAGGTGTGCTTTGTCACCTTCCCCCATGCCAGGTATGCCTCAGCACACACACATCCCCACAACCCCAGCCCAGCAGCCATCATCACCCTCCTCTCAGTGGGCACTGCCTGGCTCGGAGCCATCTCCTCGAGTTTCCACAGCTGCCAGAAAAGCTCCCACTCTCTTGTCCCTGGTGGCCAGAGCTCACATTTGGCAGCAGAGCCCAGCAATCCTGCGGGAAGGCATGCTTAAACAGAGGAGCTGAATATATCTCCTTCCTCGTCCAGCAATTATTCTGCTTCCTTTCCTCATTCCAGGTCCCCAGCCTGAGTGCCTCTGCCTGGCTGCACGCTGGATGCACTCCCAGCAGTGCTCAGCCCCGAGTGTCAGCTGCGAGTGCATGCAGCCACAACATCAGGCATGATCCCTGATCCCAAACAGCACCAGCTGTCACCACCTCAGCCCGCTGGGACCCGGCAGAATGGGGTTTTTCTGGTGTGCACATTCTGCCAGCCCCAAGCCTCAGAAACCCACCCGAGCTGCACATTACTCAGCAAGCCCCAGTGCTAACCACCATCCCAACGAGGAGAAGCTGTGGTTACTGTGCTGCCTGCGTGGGCTGGCAGAAGGAGGGGTGACCCTCCTGTGGGCCAGGGAAGCTCCTGGCAGTCTCTCAGCAGACCCCTGGGCGGAGAACTCATCCCATCCACAGGTGCAGAGATGGCCAGCAGAGCTGACATGCATGGAGGGAAGCGTGAGCCAGGGCTGGCAGTGTGGACTCTGTGGGATGATGCACGGAGGGAAACTTCTCCTATCAAACATCTAGCCTTGAAATAGTCTGAGTGACCTCATCTGGCTTCCAGTGTACTCCAAACATGTGGGTTGATGTTTAAACTGTGCTGCATAGGGTGGAAAAGCCTTGTCCACTTCCAGTGTGTTTCTGCCTGGAATGTTGCCACTGGCTCCAGGTGGAACTGGGTTTGTGCCTGAGGAAAGAGGAGATGGAGGAGGAATCAACCTGCACTTCTCAAAGCCATGCAGCCGTCCTCCTGGAGGCAGAGGTGGTAAAGGGAGGACATCCAGACGGGAACAAACTGACATCTGGAGCTATCTGCCTCCATAACTCTTTGTCTCTCCAGTACTTACTGTTCCTACAACAGGAGTGATTAGTGCCCCCACCAAGGTCAAGGCCTCCCTGTACGAGGCACTGAACAGGCACAATGAGAAACAGCTCCTGCCCCGATCAGCTGAGCTGGAGACAAGATCAAGGGCACGGGAAAGGGGGACAGACGTGGGAAATGACTTGCTAACCATGGCATAGGCTAGGAGAGGATCTGGGATCACAGACAGGAGTCTTTCCACCTCCCTTCCATCCCTCTCCCCCAGCCCAGTCTCCTCGGCACAGAAACCACACAGAAGCTCCTCCGCAGCTCCGCGGCTGCCGAGTTAATGAGTTAGGTCTGTGAATTAGTTAATTCCCAGGGATGGCTCTTTCATGACAAACACCACACAGCAGGCATTTTGCATCTACAGCTACAAGAGCAGCCTCTAAGCCCACAACCCTTTGTCGAGAGTAAAAATAGAAAACAGTCACTGTGGATGGAAAGAGAAAGGAGTACGGCAAGGGCAGGGAAAGATGGAAGCACTTCAAGTTCTGCAGAAGAATGGAGGCTTCCAAAATGTCCAGTTATCTCCAGAATCTGCATGCTGCACACTTGTTCCAGCAAGAGGGCTCAGGGCTACACAAAGCCATCTCTAGCAGTTACTGGGATTCAAACCCCGTAGACTCACTTCTCAATAATTAGGGAGCCCATCCTAGCCCAAAAGTCACATCTTGTCACCTTGGCTGAAGCTGAACGAGGCCCTTGCGTTTCCATCCCCTGGGATTAGGGGGACCAGCAGCGTGGGGCAAGTGAACACTGGCAGGGCTGTGAAAGGCAGTGCTGCTGCACAGTTGTGGTTTGCAACAGGCACAGGGGAGCTGCGACTTTGGTGAGTTGTGTTTCCATCCAGGGGAGCTGGGGAGGGGTGGCAAAGGCATGGGCAAGTGCCAGGCAGTGGAAAAGATGGAGACAAAGAAGATACTTTAGAAAATAGTGGAGGGGATTGATGAGGAATGGAGCAAGAGGGAATGGATAGGTCTCTAGAAGATAACACAGTAGGGAAGGAAGAGACTTTGGTGACAGGTGGTGGTGGAAGAACAAAGCAGAATAAAAGAGAGGCGGTGTGAGGAAGAGAGCGTGAGTACAGCCAGGCTGAAATGAGAGACTGAAATAATGGTGGGGAGAGCACCCCTCAGACATCCTTTAGAAAGAAAGTGACAAAGTGAAAAAGGAAAAACAAAATCCATAACATGCAAAGGGAAGAAGTGGCTGTTTTCTCACTGTGTGAGGTGATGCTGGTGTGCAGGAGCCCAGTGATTGAAAAGCACAGGCAGAATGGTAAATTCCTCTACATGTGCCCACCACAGGCACAAATAACCTGGGGCTGAAAGGACTGCCTGTTAAATTGGAGTGATGCCCAGAAGAATGGCCCACCACCTTTCCTACTAGTGTTTTCTAGGCTGGACCTAGATCTCAGGCACCAATCCACCCCAGGCAGGGAATCCTGTGTCAGTGCCCCCCTGCTTCCACAGCCTGCTGGGGAGAAACCTACTGATCTGTATTTGGGGATGCCAGCCTTGGAAGCGCAGGAATCCTGCCTGTGGGGAGCCAGGGTTCTGAAAACATCAGGCTGCTCTGAGCAATAAGAAGGTTCATCTCCTCACCTTGGGTGCTCTGCCTTTTGCCTACACTGAAGGCTTAAAACAGCCACAGGGAGACAACACCAACACTCTCAGGGTTTGCCTGGGCTCCCCTGGATAAACATGAGGCCGGTCTCAGCACACAGAGAGGAATCCAAGCATCATATCTGTGGTCGTGATCCCTGCTTCACTGCTCTTACAAGGAGCATTTTATGTATTAAAATAAGATTTTCCCTTTTTAACACTGCTGGCTGTTCAGCCTGGAAACCGTGACTCAGGGAGAGGCTGTGGGCATCTCCCTGAACAGAGGGGAGAGCAGCGAACATCAGAGAACAGAAATCACATCCCTTGTCATCCAGACACCACCCAGGAAGGCCAGCCTGCTGCTGCTCGGGAGGAGGGCTCGGGCAGAGCAGGGTTTGTATGCTCTGCCACATGCAGCCATTCCCTTCCTTGAGAGGATCAAACGCATCATTTACAGCTGTGATTATCAAAGCCAATCTTTTGGTCTCGCTGGTCAAACTGGAGAAATCTCCCAAGTGCTTGTACTGCTAAAATAAGATCTTGTTCAGTGGAGATTATGCAGAACCATCTCTTTCCAGGCACATTTTGTTAGCAAGGGATTAACTAGGAATGTTGACATTTAAGTTGTTGTCACTGCATATTTGAGGCTGAGTGTACATTAATTACAGGGCAGCACAGCTCCCAGCCTCAAAGCTCCTTTTTTTAACACAAGAAGGGAACAAGGCTGTGCCTCCCTGTGTGAGAGAGGGGTCAGAACTATGAGGTGCTCCAGGAGGGATTTCGAGGGGGAAGATCAGGGGACAAGGGGAGACAGTCTGGTGCTACAGAGGCAGCTTCAGCTAACAACATATTCGGGTGAAGAGGGCAGTGTGCACTGATGGCAGACTGTCATTTCAGGCATCATCTTTTCATATTTAAGGAATTGGGCATTTATTAGAGGTTCTCTGATTGGTTCTTTGATAAATGTGGCAGAACATATTTATCTCCAAAAGGGAAAGAGGGAAAAAAGGAGAAAGGATAATGTCACTTGAGCGACTTGGCTTGTCCTCTTTGGTGTTTGGATGGCAGGTAACACTCAGGGCCATGCTGTCTTTATCCAGCCCGAGCATCTCAGATGACTCTGAACTAAACCGGCTCAAAATATCAGAACAGCCATCCATCACATCTCATTCACGCTGGATTTCAAATCTCATTATGATCCAAAAAGGCACAGGCAGAAATCCGCAGTTTTGTTATTGTCCTAGTGTTTCCAGCACGAATGCATCCAAAATACCACAGGAGCAATGGTGCCTCGGCACACGGACATATGGCAGGAACAGAAAAATCTGCTCCGGTGCAATTGTTCAGCTCCATTTCATGGAGAGAGCTGCACAGGGGGAGGGCTGAGTGCCGGGGAGAGGAGCAGAGAAACACGCCAGGATACACAGAGCTGACACAGGGAGCAGGACAGAGGGAGAGCAGGGCAGCGAGAGACGCGTGCGACTCGAGGGGAGAGACGGCAACCACGGCACGCACCCCCGGAGGAAAGGAAGAAAAACGAAGGCAGGGTAGCTGTAATGAAAATAAAGGGGAAAAGGCGGGGAAAGGTAGGAGCAGGGAAGGAGGGAGGGAAGGGAAGGAGGGAGGGAAGGGAAGGCGAGGGATGCGCGGCGCGGGCAGCCCCGGCCCACCATCGCCCCCTGCGGGCCGGGCGCGGAACTGCGGGCGCGGCTCCCCCTGCAGGGCGGCACCGCCGAGCTCCCAATCCCGGGAATCCTTCCGAATCCTCAATCCCGGGATCCCCTCTGAGCTCCCAATCCCGGGATCCCTCCGATCCCTCCCATCCCAGCGGTCCCTCCGAACCCCCCTCCCCGCCCTGCCCTGCCGGGGCCCCTGCTCTGCGCCTTCTCCGAGTCTGGCCCCGCTCCTGCAGCCCTCCCTCTCTCCCGCCGCTTGTCAGAGCGCTGTAGCTGCCAAGCTGCTGCCCCAGTCTGCGCGGGAGCACTGTCTCCTCCATAAGAGGAGCTTTCTGGATAGAGCAGACCCTCCTCAAGTGGCAGTGAGATGGAGAAGCAGCTTTTGAGGAGGGGCTCGGAGAGAGCCGGTACATCCCCTGCACCACCGCCCGGCAGTGAGGAAGATGCTGCCGGAGGAAGACGGGCACAAACTCGCAGCCCACAGCAGTGGCAGACCTCATCCCTTTTTTTTCTCTTAGCACACGCAATCCAAGGACGACTCATGGGATTTCCCCGTGGGATAAGGGTCACAAAACCCTGGTAAAGAGGCTGGAGCAGCTCCTACTCCAACCGCAGTGGGGAGGGACATCCCCACTTACAAGGACAACATGGGGTGACCATGGAGGTCTCTTGAATCTCTAACCAAGCTTTGGGCGTGTTTCCCTTCCCTCCGCGTGTAAGGCACTCACTCCCACATTCCTGCTCGTCCTCCGCCAGCCGGGCCGGGCGCTGGGAGCCCTTGGCCGAGCGCCGGGCCGGCAGCGGCAGCGGGGAGTGTTTAAGTGCCCCCCGAGGCCCTCCCGCCTGGGCGCAAAGTGGAGAAGCAGCTGCCTGTTTACAGTGGGAGGGTGCAAATTGGCCTTCGGGGAGAGCAGCACCGCTCATTTCCCTGCGGCTCGGCTCGGGCGGGAGCGGGGGGGAGACCTCCAGCTGAGGAAAACAACCGGGAAGGCGAGTATCTGCCATTTCCTAGGGGGAAACGATTCGGAGGAGAGCTGTCTGAGTCTATTAACTGATGCTGGTTCCTGTGGAGAGATGGTGGCACACTGGTTTACTTCAAATAGTCTGTTTCCATCTCTAGTACCATCTCCGAGCATCCAGACCCAGACACAGAACTCCCTTCCTGCTGCCCTCCACGGCGTGTCTCTCGCAGAGGATTTTATTTTATTTTCCTAACGGGAGACACGAAGCAGGGTTTGCAGTAAATGAAAAGAACCGTGTCCATTTGCATGGTTGCATAATCACGTTATACAGGGATCTTTCAGACTCTGGAGAGCACAGAGAGAGAGAGAGAGAGAAAAGTGGGACGTCATGAGCGGGAGCTAAAAGCCAGATCTCTGGATGAGATCAAGGAATAGATGTGAAGTCAGTCAGATGGAGAAATGTCTGGATAGCTCCTCCAAACAGTGAGAGTCGCAGGCTTAGCTCGGAACATAAACAAAGCGAGATGTTTCTGGGGGTTGGGCTGGGTTTTGTATAAACTCAGTTTCCTCTTCCATCATTGAAACCGGATGAGAAGAGCAGCCTGTAGCCAGGATCCTTTGCCTCTCTGCTGAGGGCTTGCACAGGGCTCAATTCCCAGGGTGCTCAGGCCAGGACCTTTCACCAGCATCATATTCACTGCAGAGTGAAAGAAAAATCGCTCACTTCACGCTGCTGAATGAGAAGCTCTATTTCCAGAATTTGCCTCTTAGTAAATGGTGATTTACCAGCACTGGCAGTATTCCCTTTTGGATCCCCTGGTGACCATTGATTAGTCCAAGCCTCAGCCCAGGGGTCACCCAAACCGCAGCCCTCTGAGAGAGAAAGGTTCACTCAAAATAGAAATGCTATTAAATCAAAAGGACAGATTTTCACAGAAATTAAATAGTCTCCAAAACAAGGGAAACTAAAACTGGACATGTGTAGCCTTTCCTTTAAAAGGATAAGAAATTAATTTTGAAATAGCACCACTCATTTACTATCCTGTTACCCTAAAATTCCCACCTCCTGTTCCTTACTCCATTATTTTTTCTGATGTCAGTAGCAGGAGGGTAAGAACATCTCCATAAACATTTCATGGTCCACTTTGTAACTCAAGTACTTCTGTGAAATTTTAAAAATCTAGGACATTTAGCCATCCAAACCATTTGAAATGTTTAACCATCTGAAGGATTTCTCAGCTGCTTCCTCAAGTGCGAAGTCAAACATTGCCTATCCTGTGGAAAAGGGAGAGTGGGAGGACATGTTTTTTACATGTTGTACCTCTTTGCCTCCTTTGCACAGTCTGATTTCTTGCTCACTGAGTAGCTAACAGATACAGCATTTAAAGGAGATGTATCCTCAGCCAGAGAGGACAAGGAAGCAACAGGTGCCCGATCTAAATTAACTCTCTCACCCTTAGGAGCGAAGCTGTCATCGCCAGACCCGAACTTGTTACAAGGAATAAAAGGCTAACCTGAGAGGCACAAGAGATCCTTCCCTCCCCTGCAACCTGCAGCATATGGCAGCAGGAACCTGCTGGATTTCCAGTGGCACAGGGCGTGACTGCCAGGGGCTGCCTTCCCTTTGATGCCCGGACCTTTTTGCATCGTTTGGGAAGTGTGAGGAGGCAACAGGCAAAATGCAAACCTAGCCCACCGTGCCCACATTAAATTCCTCAACATGTGCGAGTGGGATAACTGCCAGACATTGCCTCCCGAGGACGCGTTCCTCAGTGGGCTTGGACTGCTCAGAAAATTCTGGATTCCTCCCCCAGGCCAGGCAGCTCTTGGTTACCTGTCTCTGCACTGCTGTGCCACATTCTGCCTGCATGAAAATTGGGGCATTTATCCGTTCCTCTGTGCTCCACAAAGGTTGGCTAAGGATATCTTCTTCCACATCCTCGCTGTGAGCTCCCAAGAGAAGCACCTAAACCTCCCAGGGACCATGAACAGTCCCAAGAGTGGGACTGAAAAGGAAGCTGAGAGGAATACAGTGCCACAGAAGGGATACCTGAGATACCTGCAAATGAGCTGGTGGAAGCTCTGAAAAAAAGACTAGGAGCTCTGGAAGCTGACTAAAAGGTGAATACAGATGCTGGTTACAGCTGCAAACTACTTGACATAAACCATTAGCCACTGGCAGTAGAAAGTATGGATCTTAGAGATTTTGCAGAAAATAATATATTGCTAACTTGTTGCTTGAGATGTGAGGGGCCAAAGTTACCTGACACATAAAAGATGAACAGGACCTTTGCATAGAATTTCCTGCTAGTTTTCTGTCTGGAATGTCAAGAGGAGGAACAAGATTATGTATTTAATTATGAGAATGTTCTTTTTTGGCCTGGACTGTGCCACATGCACCTTACACACCAAAACAGGGGTCAGGTACTAAGTAGAGGGAAGCAGTGAGCAGAACCCTGTAAGAGGAGCAAGGGGTTAATGTGATGTTGAGAAGGGGCAGAACTAGGGAGAGGGGGTGACTTTTTCTCTGCTTGATTCCCATTTATGCAAAGATTTTTTTTTTTTTTAATCTACTCTAGTGTGGAGACAGTGGGAGTACCCTGTGGGGGGAAAAAAAAAAAAACACAAAACTTTTCTGAAGAAGTTTACAAATAATGGTTCAAATCTCCTTCAAACTGACATTGAATCAGAAGAAATAAATGGAGCTACTCAGATTTGGTAAATAAGTGATCCTATTGTTATAGTGTTATTTTATTTAATGATGTTGGAAAATGATAACAAATTGGCTCCCTCTGGTTTGGATTTTTCCAGACTGGCACAGGACAGATGAACAAAGGAAGAACGCCAGTAGGACTATAAATGGAATAGAACTGTAGTTCCTACACTCAGCTATGCCTGTATCTCACATACCAGAACCAAAAAGAAAAAAAAAAAGGCAAAGGGAAGGAGCTAAGCTGACATGGAGTTAGGGCTTGTGTTAATAAGTTTAGGCTAAGATACATCTCAAAGCACTGCAGACCCTCAGGGCTTCGCATTAACTTGAAAAAAATTACCGTATCTCTGAAATGCAGTGCTAAGGGCACCCAAAATAAAGTGATTTTTGCCATGCAGTGCCACTGCTGACCAAGAGCATGATTATAGTTGGATCATTTTGACATTGGAAACCAAGGACACTGCCCTCTCCTGCCAGCCACTGTGGTAATTCCCAATGGCAGTGGGAATCCATTCCTGCATTTTCAGATATCTGCATCTTTGGTTTAACCTTGAGCCTGACTTGCAAAATTTCTATTCACAGCACATCAGTTACTTCCATCCATCCACAACAGTTTTCTATGAAGTTTACATTTCCATCTTCATCAATAGATTTTTCCAAAGATGTGCATTTCATACGAGGGGAGTTCTGCCTTGTCAAAGATCTCATGCTCACTGATTCCAGCCTGTCTCAATATATACTCACATGTGTATTTATTTTCCTTAACCTTAAAGCAAAGCAGCTCAGCTTTGTTGTGTAGACGATCCTTATATTTTCTTGGTTTTGAGAATTTGTATACAGATAAACAACATTCAGGATCTGACATTTCACTTTGATTGCAAGTTGCTGTAATTAAGAACCAAAGCTTTATGAATTTTAATCATCAGCTGTAAGTGGTACATTATCTCTAGTTCACAATGAAAGCAATCAAGTGGACAAGATATTTTTAGAGACATTACTGTGGTAATATTACATTAAGTAGTGGTTAGTACACTATTTTCACACCCAGTGATTTCACACATTAATGCGGCTATAGATCAGCGTTAATGACAAGAGAAAGTTATTTTTCAAGTAGCATGAGAAGGGTGGTTAAAAGAGCTGCTGGGGATTTACACTCCAGCAGCAGGAGGGGCACCTCAGCAGGGCTGCAGCTGAAGATGTTCCAGCAGCAGGGGCTGCTTCCACTTCTGCTGGAGGCCGAGGCAGGATGGATATCCTGAATGGATACAGGTTAATCACAGGGGCAGCGTTTCCTCCCTGCTCCTCGGGAGGGAAGGAAGGACAGGAGGGGACAGCAAGGTGAAGTGCACTGAGGCTGGCACTGAACCTCAGAGCTGGTGAGAGGAATAGCATACCACAGCTTGCCCAGGGCTGCAAGACAACGTTCCCTCCTTTCAAAGAGGGCACAGAAACATCCAATGGCTTAAAGGTAAAAAAAAAAAACATTAAAAAAACAAACCAGGGAGTCTGGTACATTTTAAAGTTTCAGTGTATGCTACTCCACGTGGGTACAATGTTGTCTAGATAAACCTGTAAATACAGACATCTCTTCTTTCAAGGCAGGAGAGACTAATGCACAACAATTGCACAGGGCCCCAAAAAAGAGCACATTTAAGTATTATCATCCTGCCAGTTCATCCAAAAATTATTTGCCTGAAACTAAAACTAATTAGAAACACTGTTCTGGGAAGGAGAAATTCTTCCTTCTTCCTGGAGTCTCAGATCTGGGATAATAGAAGCTCCAGCAGCCTCACCCCAGACCTGCAGGCCATTTTATTTCACTGCAGAGGTCCCGTGGGGATGGCAGGGCTGGGGTTTGGAGAGCTCAGCAGCCAGCTGTGCCAGGGAGAGAGTAAGTAAGCGACAGGGAGCTGTCTGTGTGTCACAGTGGCAGACAGATGTTGCTCACTGCATCTTGGATTCTGTTGGAAATGCCCCCAGAGAAAGCCAGTTTGGCTCCACAGAGGTGCACTCAGGGGATGATGGCTCTGCAGCCAGGACATGCTGATGCCAACATCATTTGCAGCTCCAGTCCAAAGCACCTGGTTGGAGGGCAGCTGTTGACAGCAGGAACTTTCTGTGGCATCCAGATGCAGTGATACAATGGCCTCTCCCCCACACAGCACCAGTCACATTCCAGCAAACAGACCAGCCCTCAAATTCACTCCAGAATTTTTGTGTGTCGGTGGAGAAAGGCTGGACCACTGCTGCTCTGTGATGTAGAGACGAGGTATGGAAATACCAACCAGACTTTAGGTACCATTAAAATGATCCTTTTGCAATGTCTGCCTTCTTTTGTTACAGGGTAACCCAAGCAGCTCCTCATTAAAAACAACCTGAAGAAGGAGCACTAGGTTCTGCATCCCACAGTAGGAGAGGAACCTTATATTGGAGCAATAGACAACCCCCTCTAACCTACTTGTGCACTGAAGAATTATTTCATTCTCAGGATCCTATAGCTACTTTCAGAAAGCAGCATTAACTGCATATCAGGGCCTATTGGACAGACTATATCCACAGAAGTGTCACTGCAGTGCACACTAAGACTGTAAAACTTGGGGAAAAAAAATTTTGAAATAAGATACAGACAGAACATGAAATATTCTACCTGAGAAGCTGAGGAAAATACACACTGTTAAAGCACCTTACATAAATCCTGTATGCTGTTTGCTCACTGTCCAGATTTCCAGGCTCTGTTGGGATGTTTCTGTGTGGAGAAGCCATCAGTTGCAGCAGCTTTTCCTGATCCACAGCCTGTCTTCTGTTCCAGCCCCATTTCCCTACACCCTGTAGAAATGCCCAGTGAATGTGGTTTCCCTGTACAGAAATTGGAGTCTGCCTCTGGAGCAAGCTCTTGTTCCTTGCCAGGCAATGCTCTCAGCTCTTCCCATGGACCTTCAAGTGGCAGCTCCACAGCTCCCTGTCACATATTTTCCAAAGAGATCATTTGAACCAATGGTACCTTGTGTCAGGGCTGTGGCTTCATCAGTGTCCTCTCCCACCATGGGAAAGACAATGAAATTGCTTCTTCATTAGTTCAGATGAGGGATGATTTACATATCCATCTCTGCCTGTAATTAAAAACATAATGACAGGAAAACACTAACTGTGATAACAGAGGATGGAGTGTCCAATGGAGTGAGAGGTTTCTTGACCATGGAAAGGTGTGCACTTGCATCTCACAGGGCTTTCTTCACTGCTTCCTTTTGCCTTTCCAGAATCAGTTATGTGTGAAACACAAATTTGGCATCAGTTGGCGCACACAGAGGTGTCCCTGCTAAGTGTGGGAGACACAAAGAACAGACACCTTTATACCATTTCCTTACATCAAAATGGGAATTCCCTTCTTTGGACTTCTGCAAACTGGGGCTCAAGTCAGTGCCCTGTTTCTGATGATGCCACACATGGATGCTCAAGAGGAATATCTAAGAGTGTCCCCAAGATGTACAAAATCTAGGAAGGGACCTCTGAAAATTGCCTGGTTCAACCCTGATCAAAGATGCTTCAATTAGAGTGGCTTGCTTGGGCCTATATCTGGTTGGATCTTTAATATCTTCATGTGCAGAGACTTGGTAACCTGTCAGGGCAACCTGTTCCAGTATTCAACCCATCATTACAGTACTAAAAAACCCCCAAACCAAACCAAAAAAACTAAAACAAACAAAAAAAACCCCAAACAAACCAAAACAACAACAACAAAAGCAACAACAAAAAAACCCAAAACAAAACCCAAAAAAAGTGTTTTCCAGATAAATCTGGACAGTTCCAACCCTCTCAGCCTTTCCCCAAGTAAGAAGTGCTCCAAGCCTGTAACTATTTTCCTCGTCCTCTGCTGGAACTGTTCCAGTAGCCCATGTATGTTTTGTGCTGAGGAGCTCAGGACTGGGCATCACTCCAGATGTGCCTCATCCGTGCTGAGCAGAGGGGAAGGGCCACCTCCCTCCACCTGCTGGTGATGTTTTTCCAGGATGCTGGTTTTCTTTGCCTCAAGGGCACACTGCTGGCTTGTGCTCAGCTTGGTGCCCACCAGGACCCACAGGTCCTTCTCTGCAAATCTGCTTTCCAGCCTCTGTTCTGGTGGCTTGGGATTATTCCTGCCCAGAGACAGAGCTTGGCATTCTGCTTTGTAGAACTTCCTGAGAATTCCACTGGCCCCTTTCTCCAAGCTGTTTAGGTCCCCTTGAACTGCAGCAGAACCATTTGGTATCATCTGCCTTCTACAGAGTGCCTTGCTGATACCAAACAGTTGGAGGCTGGCTTAAATCTGGATGTTACAAGGCATCATTGTCTTGAAAAATTCAAGCCCTCCTGTTGGCCATTTAAATGTCTAAGAACCCTCAGAAGTATTTCTGAGAAAGACTTAACTACATGCCATCAGTACGAGATCACTGTGCAACCCAAAAGGCAAAAGCAACAAACCATGAGAGCTTTTTTCAAAGTAATAAAACCTTTAAGGAATTTCCAAGTGTTCTATAGAGGTCATGCCCATTCCAAAAGGCTTAAATCCACAGTTTTATGGATTTTTTGTTGTTGTTGTTGGGGTTTTTTTTCCTTCTCTTCTGCTGAGACTATTTCTGTAACACTCCAGCTTTAAGGCCAGGAGGTGTCTTGTCCTGCTAGGTGTCTAGCAGGATACCATAAATACTTAAAGAATTTCCTTGAGCAGATCATCTCCCTTTAAATGTTTATGGACTTTATGGCTAGAGCACAGATCCTCTACAAGCTATGAATAAATTCTGCTGTTAAGCATTCTGTTCTTGCCCAGCCTTTGGAGACTTTTCTCAGTAAAAGTTTTGAAACTTAGAATGTTTCACAATATGCAAAAATTATTGTTCTTGACTCTCAGTTGGAGGAGAGGGAAATCTCATATCCAGGGAAGTTACTGCTCCTTCTCCATCAAACAGGAAAGATGCATCAAGCAGGATTTTTGTAGAGAACTCTCCCAGAACTTGTATTATTCAATATTTTCATTAATAACAAGAATGAAGGAACAGAGGCTGAGCTTATTAAACTTTTAGATGGCACCTTGTTGGGAGAGGCTGCAAATATGCTGGAAAACAGACTTTAATATTCAAAACATCTTTGATTGATCTGAGAAAGTCAGGGAAGAAAAAAAGGATGGAATTCAAAAAAGACATGAAAAATTCTACAGTTGCCTAGGAAAAATCAGCTATTCAAATGTAGTAGACAGGGGTAGGACTGGCTACAGTCCTACTACAGATAGTTACAGTGTTGGCACTGGAAGGCAGGACTTGAACTCACAGGGAAAGCAAGCCCAAAATGAGCCCCAAACTGCTACAAGCCTGAGCAAGGCTCCATCACTGCATGACTTTAAGAAAAGGGCAAATATTGGTCAAGAATGGCAGAGATATCCATGCTATCAGATAGAGGAATGGACTGGAAAACATCCCAAAGCACCCTTCAGTCCTATTTTCTGGCTTTTCAGTGATATCATATTTGATAAGAAGAAAAGTTTCACTGCTTGTTTCAGAGTGGTTTCTCTGAACCTGTACCCTTCTTAAAACTCTGATGAAAGGCGGTGACAAAAAAAAACGACTTCTGCTTTTGGAAGTGTCTTCCAGAAGATCTGCTCTCTGATCAGCAAAACCCTTTCTCCAGTTTTCTACCTCAAGGGAACCAAAGGCAGTTTTTCTCTTGCCCTTACTGCCAATGTCATTTAAAGAGTGTAGGGGGATGCAGAGTGCAGTGGAAGACTAAGGGTGAAAGAGAAGTTCAGTTTGAGTCAATAAAACTGCCATAGGAATTAAGTTAGCCTACACACTTCCTTCATGGCAAATTGTTCTCAGAAACCAGGTTTCTCATACAGAAACCATATAGACAGGAGTGCTGAAGAATCCAACAGGTTTATAGACCAAAAACTGTGCCAGACCTGAAAAAAACCTACTATAAGCAGAACTTCGTGATTTTTTAAAACCAAATTGTTTTAAATCCCAGAGTTTTGGTTTGAATTTTCTTCTCCATTACTTTAATGCAAGCTGAACCAGATAGAAGATTCAAAATGTCCAGCTAAGGGGGCTATCACTGTGAAGGTAAAGCCTAATTCTGAGAAGACATGATCTAGTAATGCTTTGGAGACCCCCTGTGCTATTAAATATGGAATAAGAAATTGTCCATATTACTGCCACTTGAGATCCAGCTCTTATAAAGTTTGAGGAAACTAAACTAATCACCATTAGAAAACAAGGGTCAGTAAGTGATAATTAAGTAGCTTGGGGATCTATTAAAAAACTTTAGAAATCAATGTTTACACTGTGTAGTTACAAATTAGCTGCAATGGGCATTGTTAAGGAACCATTTTTATATGACAAACACTGAATGTGTGCACATTAGAAGAGTTCTCCCATGATTAGAAATCACAGCACAACTCATTTTATCCCATCCCTAAATTAGAAACTTAATGCCTCAGTTTATTAGCAGACGGAAATTCTATTGCATTCAAGCAATGCTAGGACAGAGAAAAGAACGATTTTTGTGCAGCTCTGCAAAAAAGTTTTAACAAAGATGCTCACAATTACAGTGCTTCAATGATTTAGCAGATTCAATGACTTAATGTCTGTGGAGTCACAAACATCTAGGAATTCTCCAGTGATGATGGTCTTCAGGAAGCAAGGTAGCTGCAGCAATGACAGTGGCAGTGACAAGCACTGGGATTTTAGGAGGAAACAAAGCCCTCTCAGTGGGCAGGTTGTACCTGAACACACCTTTTGTTGCTGGCTGAAATGTTCTAACCCATCTCCTCTGGAGAACCCATCCCATGGTTAGCCCACTAAAAAGCTGCTTACTTTTCTAGACTACAGCCACTGCAAGCCAACACCACCGTCGTGGAAGGCAGCAATTGACACTCTCCCACTGGCCTGTGGAATTTGGGAAATGCAAATCTATTCCTTACAGCCTAGCAACCCCCTTCATGTGATCTTGAGGTCTCCACAGGGCACACCCCATCTTCAGTTGTTGAGTCTCTCTGTCACTGTGCATCTCTATCACTTGTGAAACACTGCCAGTCCCAGGCTACAAAATCACACCATGTTTTTGCTCCACTTTCCCCGTTTGCTTATCTCAACAAACCCACCCTCACTACAATATCAGTTTCTGCTAGCACAGATGTGACAATTCACTGCAACTGAGCAGTGCCAGGAGTGCAACAGATTGATACTGCCCCCTTCCTGGCAGAGTTTCAGCATTGCTTTCCCCTGTTGGGGTAAATTTAGGCACGAGGAATTAGCTGGGATACACATAAGGTAGCACAGACCAGCAGTCCATTGACAGTCATGTTCTCATGAATTTGAAATCCACTATTGAGAGATACCAGCGACCTGCTCCCTTACAAAGCTGTGATGCTTTCCCTCAGAGACTACCCTGCAATATGAAAATGGCTGCTCAGGATTCCCACATCAAGCTGACGCCAGCCTGCTTCCCTAACTTCCTTCCAGAGGGTGAGTGTTTTCCACCAGCACGCACTCCTCCATTTCACATCTCTTGTGTTTCTGGCTATTGAGGGAGGCAGAGATGTCTCACGCTGCCTTCAGGCTCTAAATGGCTTTCTGTGTCTTTATTTTCCTGCAACACTTCGAGGATCAGTTTTCTTCATGCCTCAGAGAAGTGGTATCTAAATCGTTTTCAACTGAAACAGGGACAGAATAAGCTGTGCAAATCATTTTCTAGTAGAACCTTAATTACATCCTGCAGTGTCTCGTCCTCAGCAAACTACCAGCAATAAAATTCTGCATTTCATTTTAAAACCGACAAGGCTGGGTTTTTCTATTTTGTTTTCCCCAATTGACATATCCATAATCTAGCCTGGGACTTTGTTCCACGGAATTTTTGTCAAAGGCTCTAGAAAGTGTGCCTGCAACTACTAAATCTTTCTCAGGTTCGCATTCAATTTGCAAGTTATACAACTGTAGCTAAAGAAAGAGACGTTCTGTTTGCAGGAAGGTGTTTGCCAGATCCCCACTGGCAATGGCAAAAAGTGATTTATGATCAGTTTTAGTTAACATGGCCTCTCAAACAGATTTTTAAAAGTCTTTACAGCCATGGCCTGATGCCAAGGCTTTTTCTACAGGAATGTGCTCAAATTCAGCTTGTGGTGATGTCCTGTGACTCAAATGCAAAAGGAAATGGGTACAAATATTGAATATATCCTCTTGATGAGGCAGAGGGCTTTTTGCTTTCCAAACATCCCCTCTTGCTCCACTACTACAAATTTGCCTTTTCCAGTTTTTGGTGTGCAGGGGTGTTGGTGACTTTAGTCCCTCAGTTCACAAGATGCTCAGAATTACAGCTCCATGCTTTGATAATTTAACAACTCCAATGACTGAATGTCCATGGGGTCACAAACATCTGGGAATTCTCCAGTGATGGTGGCCTTCAGGAAAAATAGTATCTGCAGCAATGACAGTGGTAGTGAGAAGTGCTGTATCTTTAGGAGGATCCAGGACTCAGTTCACCCTTCTGTGCAGGAATTTTCTTAACTCCTCCAAGAAAGATGGATTTCTCTGCACTGTTTTTAAAGGGTACAAATAAAAAGCCTCAAATATATTCCTGACCCAATGTTTATAAGTGTATTTACATACTCAATTCACACTAAATAGGTGTCATTCTTCCCCTTTGGGGCTGCTACACTCTGCTACCAAGATGAAAAAAAATTTTTATCACAGTGTCATCACTGTCATGAGCACAGGAATCCTCTGCCACATACAAATCCCTCAGGGGATGAAACCACTGCAGTTCTTGCATCTTCTCCCAAGCACCAGATGTAGTTGGTTTGTGTTGCTCACACAGCATGCACAGCTACTTAAACTCTGACCTTGGGCTTGAGCTACAGATGCCTTTCCCACTGTTTCTTGGAAGCTCCATTGTTTCCTTTGCCTTGACAAATCCTCAGGCTGGGTTGAGGGCTGGGTTACTGACTTCCTTCACTGGCACACTCTGATGGGGTTTCATCAGAGCTGAACTTTTGGGTCTCCAGCATTGTTTTGCCCAGTCCAACCCTGAGGTCCTGCAGACCCTGCAGAGTCTCAGTCTGAGCCTTCATTCATGACCCCAACCCTTACTGGGTGTCCTGTTCTGACACTACACTTCTCTGCAGCACTCCAGTTGCTGTAACACTTTTGTAATTCCTCTGCTTTGCATAAAATAATTGAATATTCAACACCAAACGTCCCCAAGCCATGTACTGCAGCTGTGGCCAGCCCTGAATCCTGACAGCCACAGTCTGACACCTCCACAGGGCTGCACGCTATGGGACACAGCTCAGAGCCAAGGGGAAAAGAAGCTCCTCAAGGATCTCACCAACAGGAAACAATCTTGACTCTCCAGAAGCTGTGTGGCTTCTTATCAGCAAGACTGGGCCCATCCCCAGAAGCCTTGGTCGTGTCAATCACAGGTTTTGAAGCTCAGCAGCCTGTGCAGCTTCCTTCTTCCCTCTGCTGAGATGTTTCTTCCCTCTGCTTCTCCATGGGAAATATTCCCCATTATTTAGGAACTCAGGAAGCCTAGGACTTCCATTCAGCACAAAAAGATGAATTAAAGGAGAACAGCCTCCACTGCCCCCCTGCTCAAGCAGATAGCAGCAAAGAAAAGCCAGACCACAGAGAGAAACTCAATAGGTAGGAAGTATGTTTTCTTCAACTCAATCTTACAAGCAGCTTGGAGAACCAAACTCTTTCCTGAGCACCCTTCTTCTAACCTATGTTGAATATGTAAAGCAAGGACACCAGATCTACAGCCAAGTGATTTTCCACTCCAGGCACATGGAACAGGATGAAAGTAAATTTGTGGGTGTTTATGCTTGATTTGGCAGAGAAAAAAAAAATGAGGGAGGGGCTGTGTTTGAGGGAGGGTATCAAAGATCAGAGCCAGATGCTCCTGCACGGAGCTCTGGATTTACAGGAAATTAAGAAGGTAGAGAAGGTGAGGCAAAGGCTGTGTTTGAAGTGAGAGTCAAGGGGTTCTGAGGCTTACAACCATCCAAGGTGCTTGGGGGGAATTACAGCACATGCCAAAACCACACCACAGTGGCCTGGGGTGCTTTCATTATACAAAGCCTGGGAGAGCAGAGGCTGTAAATGTAGCTTCAAAAGGAGCTTCATCTTAAAGTTTTAGCTCTCAGGGTCTATTAAACATTTATGCTGACTACCACTCCTACTATTTGCTTCAGAGAAAAGTACCCTAAATAACCTTTGCTACAGAGTGAACTACTACAGCTCTACTGGCTGTGTAGGAGACTAGCAGAGAGCTGTGAGAAACAAACAGAAATGGTGTTGGAAGAGTGAGCTGCTGTCTCTGTTCAGTCAGCCAGGAAAGAAGCAGGAAAATCTGGTCTGGAACCCGAGAGGGAAGACAGAAAACTTTGCTAGAACCAATGGGTGGATTAGGGATGTAGGAATGGCTAAGACTGAGTGA
Source organism: Catharus ustulatus (assembly GCF_009819885.2). Taxonomy (NCBI): domain Eukaryota; kingdom Metazoa; phylum Chordata; class Aves; order Passeriformes; family Turdidae; genus Catharus; species Catharus ustulatus. The sequence continues at coordinate 5,070,657 of NC_046222.1, read as the reverse complement.
AGCCTGTGGAGGCAAATATAGATATTTAAGAGTATTGACAATTTTTTGGTTCACACTTTTGGGGAAGTCTTCAGACCAGTCTCTAGTTGGATCTGTGACTACTGCAGCTCTAAGAAGGACTGTAAAGAGAAAGAAAGAAAGAAGATCCTTATACAAAAATCAAAAGGGAGACAGAGGATCTCAAGGAGAAGATGAAAAGAAGGGATTAATTTTCCTGATTTGCTTAAAAAAGTTTGGCCATGCAACAAGAGTTTAGGGTGGGACAGCCAGAAGTACTCAAGGTTTTCAGTCTAGGAAGTTGTTACTATGAATAGCAGATAAAACACAAAGATTCACTTATTCCCTTATAGGGACAACCCCAGTAATGGGCTGTGCTGGCACTAGCAGCTTCCAAGCAGGCCTTGCACAGATTGCAAGTTCAGTAGAACTACTGGTCTCTGGAATTTAGCAGTCCTTGGGAAGCCATCACACTCCTTGCCAGCACATGCTTCTCCTCTTTGGTCTGTTTTCTGGTAATCATTTCTCCACCCAAATCTACCAATACCTACAGGACTAATTCAGTTTCACACTAAAGAGGCCTCTGTGACTGGTGGAGTTGGAGGCTGCTGTGGCTAATCAGAGTTCACTCTATAAAAACTTAGTGTAAATGTGGCTCCTTCCTATCAATGAGCAACCACAGCTCCTGAAATCCAAAGCCACCAAGCTAGGAAAAATGAATGTTTAGTGTTCACATTTGAATATACAGACCCTGTGAAGATGGGACAGACCTTCCCACGTTCAGCCTCGGAAAGAAACATTGATTGACTGGTGTGGATTCATTTTTGGATGGTATCTGTTTATCTCCAGTCCCTCTAACCTATGGTAATTTGGCTGCTTATCAGCATGGGTATTGCACCTAGCACCCAGCTGATAAGCCTGTCTCCTGAAGGATGGCCAAATACGACCAAGCTGACCCAAACTCAAACACCAAACACTAAGAGGAGGGTAGCTTTGAAAACTGCATTCTCACAAAGCATTTGGCGAACTGAAAGTCCTACACATTATGTGGATGGTGCTCAACCACTGATTCTCAGCTCTCTTCTTTCACAGAGCCGTAGAATGAGTTGGAAGGGATCTCTTGAAGGACATCAACCTGTTGGAATGAGTCCAAAGGAAAGGCTGACAGAATTGGGTTTGTTCTGGAAAAAGGCAGCTTAGGGGTGAGCTAATTGCAGCCTTCTAGTACCTGGAGATGGAGAGGGACTTTTTACAAGGACATGTAGTAGGACAAGGAGGAATGGATTAAAACTCAAAGAGCATGGGTTTAGATTAGATGTTAGGTAAAAAATTCTTTACTGTGAGGGTGGTGAGGCACTAGAACAGGTTGCCTGAAGTTGTGGAAGTGTGAAAGGCCAGGCTGGACGGAGCTCTGAGCAACCTGGTCTGGTGGAAAACATCCCTGCCCATGGCAGGAGGGCTGGAACTAAATAATGTTTGAAGTCCCTTTCCACCCAAACCATGATTCAATGATTCCTTGCAGTCCACAGCCCTGAAGCAGCAAAGAAATTCATACAAAAGAAATTTATACTGCAACGAGGAGATTTGTGACTTTATCCTAGAGGTTCAAATGGAATCGAGTGGTCGGGCCAGGAGAAACTGCAATTGCTTGATGAACACAGACGTCCAGGGAAGTTATTCCCAAAAACGCCCCTAGGGAGCGAGGGCCAGCAGGCAGCGCCCAGACCTGTGCGAAGGCGGCCTGTCCCAGGTGCACACTCAGAGCTGGTGCAGCACCCCACCCATCGCGACTCTGTCGCGACACGGCGCTGCCCACCCACCCCCCTCAGCGCTGGGGCGCGAACCCCCGAACTACAACTCCCATGGGCCCGCGGGGCGGGAACCCCCCCCCCCCGAACTACAACTCCCATGGGTGCGCGGGGCGGGAACTCCCGAACTACAACTCCCATGGGCCCGCGGGACGGGAACCCCCGAACTACAACTCCCATGGGCGCGCGGGGCGGGAACCACCCCTCACGAACTACAACTCCCATGGGCGCGCGGGGCGGGCGGCGCCGCCATCTTGGGCCGTGCGGCGGGACGGCCATGGCCGCGGGGCGGGCGGCGCTGGCGCTGTGGGCCATGGCGGCCGCGCTGTGCCGCCTGCAGCCCGCCCTGGCGGCAGGTGAGCGGCGGGGCGGCGGAACCGGGCCGCGGAACCCGGCCGGGAGGGCCGGGAGGGCGGCTTCCCCAGCATCCCGTGGCGGAGCGCGGGCTGCCAGGCACACCCGCCCCGCTGCCCGCGTCCCCAGCCCGGCGCTTGTTGTGCTGGAGGATGGATCGAGTCCTTTGGCTTTTCCTTCCTGTGTGTTTTAGATGCCAAGTGGAAAACGATAACTGGCCAAATTAAGAGAGCTGTGGAAGCCTATGAGCCGTGTGTTAAGGAAAATTGCAGCTGCCACCAAAGGTGAGAGTGGTTTCCTTCCGAGGGCTCCGGACACAGGAGGGAATACCTTCGCCTGGGATAACTGGGGATTAGAGCTAGGGAATGTTTTATCCCAAAGGTGTCACATCTGCAGCTGTGGGACTGCCGCTGGTCACACGCCTTGCTACCCTCTGCACCTGAGCATACATTTCATATGTGAGCACACAATAAACCATACACAGTGACATTTCTCCTAACACCCCACTTCTGCCTTCTCACTCTGTAGGACTGGGGCGGTTTGGGACCTTTAAGCAGCATTTTTATTTAAAGGAGGAAAAGGAATTTAGGAGTTATCATATTCTTGTGCCTTTAGGATTAAGATTTCAGATGCAGAAACACAGATGCCCAGCTTCAAGCCTCCTATTTAAAAGTATCAGATGTACTCACTCATTTTGGGGTTTGAGTGCTATATTGACTTTTAAAATCAGATGAGTCATACTGAGCAACTATTTGTACACTGTTTGGAGTTTTTGATCTTCATTGCTCTTGAAATATTGATGAGGGAAAATCTCTTTTAGCCGAGCCTTACAGTCTTTTTCCTGAGGTTCAATCCAGATACAGCCTAAAGACATATCCTAATCTTTAAACATACACCCCACCAGCTCCTGCCCACCTTTGGGCCAAACACCTTCCCAAGCAGAACATGACAGGCAATAGTAACATGAAGTGAGGATGGCTGTGGATGTGCCATAGTGCTGCAGCTGTTTTCCTGTTCTTTGCATCCCTGCCAGGCTGCTCCTGCTGTTGTGGTCAGACTATCTGCACAGTGGCAATTCCTGACACAGGCAATGATGCAATGTCCACCTCAAAGCAAAGAGTGTTTCCTGACTGTGTGTATTACATGCTCCAAGCAGTTATCTCACAGGACTTTTAGACTAAATTTATATGAGTTGCATCCTCCTTCTGTGTTTTCTTATATTCATTAGGTTTGTGCTTCCGTACTGTGTCCCTGGAGCTTGCTGGTGATGTGCAGAAGTCACAGGACGTGCTGCACAGGCCTGTCCTCCTGGGCCAGCTTTCACTCACCCAGTGCTGCTGGGTGATGGTGTTCCATGCAGCTGGACTGTTCCCTACATACTTGCAAGTGACTTTAATTCTCACATCAGAGTTCTGTTTTTAGCTGCAACAGCTGAATACACAGTATCTTCCCTGTGGTACTTAATAACGGCTGGTGGTTTTGTTGCAGTGTCTGGAAGCAGGACCTGGCTCCTTTTCGGGGCGGCATTTCCAAGGAGACGATGTCAGACGTGGTGAGCCGGAAGCTCGGCACCCACTACCAAATAATTAAGAACAAACTGTATCGTGAACAGGACTGCATGTTCCCTGCAAGGTAAGAGCTGTGCAGAGCATCTGCTCTCCCTAGCTGGGACAGAAGAGACTGCAGGAGTCTGCCTCCTTGTAGCTCTTTGGCCATGTGTCATTTCTCCACAGATGCAGTGGAGTTGAGCACTTCATTCTGGGGATCATCCACCGCCTCCCTGACATGGAAATGGTGATCAATGTGCGAGACTACCCCCAGGTTCCCAAGTGGATGAAACCCATTATCCCAGTCTTCTCCTTCAGCAAGGTACACACACCTTTAAAAGCTGAGCATTTCCAAGATATGCATGTCCTTCTTTCTCTTGGGAACATATTTTTGAGGATGGTTCTCTGCAGGTTTTCTTTCCATCAAAATTGCTTGCTCCTTCTTGTCCTTTGTTTCCTTTAGCTTCCAGTTTTCTGAGACAGATCAATTTGATAGATCAGCTTTTCCCCTCATTAGCTCCTCTTCCAGGTCAAAAAGTGTACCTCTGCTGCAGTGGAATGATATGTGCCAGTGTTCCACCTGTTTGCTACAATACCTCTGTTAAAACTGTAGCCATAGTTTATAAGCAATATTTAGGATTTTTGATCATACAATAATCTCATTTAATGTGAATATTTTAGTCCTTTTTTTTGTGGTGCCACAGATGGGTGTTTCTATAATCTTGTCATCTTCTGTGAACCATTTTCTCCTGGATCCCCTTTCCACCTGAAAATGTGCACACACATGCAGAGGTGCATGCATGCACGGAGACAATTGCTCTTTGCTTCTCTGTTCCCATACTCAAGAACCCTCCTGCATGTTTTCCTGCCTCTCCCACTGTTAAACCTGACTGTGGCATAGTGTCTCATCCTTTCCAACAAAATGTTCTTGCACCTCAAGCTTTGACTAATCTTGCTTTGCCATAGTGTATGTCCTGTATTCCCCAATCCTTCGTTTTCACGACAGATCCTATTCTTGGCTGAAGTCCAGCAGGCAGTAAGATGCAATGAACTATTTGGTCTTGCTAGTTCAAACCCAAGTCTGTTTCTGCTAGCATCTTACACTTTCTGTAGCATCTTACACTGTACCTAAGTCTCCAGCTCATGCAATCTGAACTATTAGATGATCCATAACTATTGCCTGCTCCCCAGTGACCCTAAAATCCTCTCTAGATTTTCAGTACAGTCAATAACGGTGTTCGCTGCTGGATGCAGCAGTAAAGCCAAGCTGTTTTGCCCCTTGACCATTGAACAACCTTAACTCTAACCAGCAGAACCCAAGTTTTTGCAAAGCAGGTTGCAGGAGTTTAATCTTTGCAACTATGTTCATTGTTCTGCCCCTGGGTGCCCTGCAAGACCCTACAAGAAACTGAGCTCTGTGCTCACTGTTGCCCAGTACCTGAGCTGTAACCCCAACCCTATCTTAACTGAAACCCAGTGACCCAGGCACAGCTTACATTTCAGCAGACAGTGTTAGGAAGACTTCAGGGTGCTGGTCCCATGTGCTTTCTAAAGCTGGAAGTATTGAAGTATTTTCCTGTTCTGCATCTCAGAAAGTTGATCATGGAGCTGTCATGGTCTGTTACCAGTGCCTGGTTGTAGCAAGACTGAGCAGATAGAGAAGCACAAACTCATTCAAGTTGGAAGGGATCTCAAAAGGTCACTCAGTCCAGCAACTTTGCTCAGAGTAGGAACAGCTCTGGGCTGCATCCTGCTCATATCTGAGCATCCCCAGGGATATGGCATCCACAGAGTTTGACCTGTTGTCAGAATGAAAACGTATTTCCCACTATCTAAGAGAATTTCTTCTCCTGTAATCAAAGCCTGCTGCCACTGATTCTGGCTCTGCACTTCAGAAAAAAAAGTGTTCCTCCTCCTGAACTCTCCTATTAGGCAGTAGGAGATGGCATTTACATTCCCCCAAGCCTCTTTTTCCTGTGCATGGACAAACCCATTTGTCAGCCCCTGTTCATAAGTCATGTGCACTAACCTTCTAATTACCTCGGTGGCCTTGGACTCTCCAGTATCTGCAGGTGACAGATAGATGGATAATTGTGCAGGAAGTTTACCTCTAGTGCAAGGAAGTTGCCTGTAGTCTGGTTGCATAGAAGGGTTTAGTCTTAAGTTCTGGTCTTCCCTCTGGTAATATATGGGGACTTAAGCAACCAAAAAGGAGTGAGGAACTGGAATTCTTACATGACCTGGATATTTAAGGTGAATTGTTAAGTGATCTCTAGGAAGTCTGGAATGAACTGAAGTGTTGGAAACCTTAATGTCAAAGTGTCTCTAAGGAGGTAGTAATGCCTCTTGACTTACCTTCAGAAGAAATCATTGGTTGCTCCACATAGGCACAAACCTTTAGAAGGGTGAGTTGAGCTCAGGTCTTTTGCTAACTGCATCATGGATCTCTTTTGCTATTTTCTACATGAAAGTCCTGTGTCACCACACAGCAAGACAAGGCCTTTTATAGATCATTGAAGCATTTCAGTATGGAGCTGTCTTCATATGAACCCTGCCCAGGGAGGTCGTGGAGTCTCCTCTGGAGACGTTCCAACCCCACCTGGATGTGTTCCTGTGTAACCTGGTCTAGGGGGCTTAGACTGGATGATCTCCAGAGATCCCTTCCAACCCCAGTAATTCTGTGATTCTGTAAGCCCAGCAGATGGTGACTGCAAAGCTCTTGTGGCCTCTTTTGCCTGCTCAATGGAGAAAGCCAACAGAGTTCCCAGAAGGAGCATTTGTTACTGGTGGGCTCAGTTAGTAGATATTACTCTCATTCTTCCATTACTCTCCTTTTTCTCAAGACATCTGAATACAATGATATCATGTATCCTGCCTGGACTTTTTGGGAAGGAGGACCAGCTGTTTGGCCAATTTACCCAACAGGTTTGGGGCGCTGGGACCTGATGAGAGAGGACCTCAGGAGGTATGTTATGGAAATGGTTGTGTGCGGGGGGAGGTTTTGTGGAAGACAAAAATCCACCTTGTACTGGGCAGCACTGGGGCAGTGTTGATGTCCGTAGGTCTGTTGGCCTGTGATCTGTCCTGCTGCCTTACATTAACTACCTACAATCTAAATGCTGTATGGTAATCCTCCATGGAAATCTTGGATGATATCACTGGAAGTTATAATTAGCTCCTCTGTTTGCAACCCTTTAGTAGGGAATGCAGAGGACAAGCTATGCACATCCTTCATGCTATAAGGGCCAGATTGCTATCAGGTTTGGGGAGAGCAGGTTTGTCAATAAAGTAGCAGTTATCTTTTGCCTGCAGAAATCTCCCCTGACATACAGAAATATTTTTCTTTCTTTTCAACTACCTCTGTAGGAACTGTGTTTTTTTCACTGCAGGGATGATCCAGGATGGTTGTATAAGCTTCTGGAAGGCTAAAGGAAAAGCCTTCTTTAGATCTGCTTTTACTTGAGTGTCATTGTGCAATAGAAAAACCTGGAATCATTCCTAAGAATCAAGAGCCACTACTGGGCTAAACAGAAAACGTTTCTAGCTAGGAGTCTTCCTTTTGGCAGGATCTTTTGACTTCTTAGCAGAGTAAGGGGCTGCTATCCATGCAGAGTGACAAACCAAGTGTGCAACAGTGTGTGAACACAGAAACAAAACAGCAAAAAATGTTTCTATGTAATTGACTTGACCTCTGAATGCAAGGTTGAATCTGTCACTCTCCAAAATCTGAAGATCCACGTGATTATTCATAGCTAAAGCTTAACATGTTGTAGTGTAATGGGGGGTAAAAAAAAAAGAAAGCATTTACTCATCCTTGTGTTTTCACTTGTGTCACTGGGTTATAAGGAGATGCAAAGCTTGACCTGCACAGGTAGATTAGCTTGGGGGTCAGGACCTGCGTGTTCCACCAGGTGCAGTAGAAAAGTATGGCAGAGTTCCCTGGAGAGCTGGTGAGGCAGGTGACTGCACTGGCAGGAAAAAACCCCAGGTGAACCGCTATTTTGAAGGACTTGATTAGCTTTAAAGTGATTAGGAAAAACAATGAACTCCTCTGTTTTAAGTGCACTGGGTGGGTTTTTTGTTTCTTGATTGGTAGTTTTGTTTTGTAGTGGGAAATGACTGATTAGAAACTCTCTAGTCATTTTTCACTATCCATATTCAGTGAAGTGCAGCAAAATAAAGCCTTTAGGTAAACTTTTAATACCCTTAAAGGTTTAGTGGGGGGCTGTGGGTGTGGCTTTTTTTGCTTGAAAGGTGTTCTGGAATGCAGCCCAAATTATGTTGCCTTACACACAATATTCACAGAAAAATCTGTTTCATTGGACCTGGCTGAGAGGTTTTTATGCTATAATGAAGAAAGTGATTTCCATCAAAAATGAAGAACAGAAAAAGACATCATGCTGTGAAAGCTGATGAGAGTGTTGTTTCATGGTTGTATTAAATCATTTATTGCCATGTATAAAAAATATTTTCAGATCTGCAGAAAAATGGCCATGGAAGAAAAAAATCTCTAAGGGATATTTCCGAGGATCCAGGTGAGCATTTTTTCCTGCAACAGAAGATTCACCAACAGAGGCTGTGACAGCTGTATGTAGAAATTCCGTGTCTCCAAGACCTAATCCCTAATTAAGTGTAACTCAGAGTGTGTTTTCCAAAAGTAAGGAAAGTGAGACCTGTTGTACATGTTGCACTATTAGCTATTCTCCACGAGAACTGCCATTTGCAACTAGTTTATTATAATCACCTAATACTGGAAACAGAAGTCGTGATGGATTTACCACATTAGTTCTTAATGACTAAAACTGTCACCTCAGGAACCCACTTGTTTTGTTCTGTGAAGGAAACTGCAGGTGCTTGATACAAATTTAAAGATTTAATATTGCTGTACATGCTTCCTGCCAGTGTGAATGCTTTATTTGCTGTGCAAGTGTTCCACACTGAATGAAAAGTATTCTGGTCTTAAGTTACCTGAGTGGTGGGGGATAAGAGAAGGTTATTTTTGGCCTCTCTCCAACGTTAAACCCCATACTTTGTTTGTTTCCCTTCCCCAGCAGGGAAGGATTTGATGGCTTACCAGGTAGTCTCAGCAAGTGATGAGGAATGTGTTTCAGGGACATCATAACCTTGTTTATCAACAGAGTTTTAAAGTCCTGTCAGAGGGATCACTGCTGAAGATGCTGAGCATCTCTTAATTCTCTCTGAGGTGGGAATTCAAACATTTGGCACCCATCAGGATAAAGGAAGCAGGATTTGTCCTGGGAATTGTTTAAATAATACTGTTAAATATATAGCCATTCAAATAATTCTGGTGTACCCATTACTCATTCTCTTCTGTTAATATATCCTTGGACAGAAATACACTGTGGTAAACACTTCATAATGTTTTGGGGGCACACAGGGAGGTGAGCCTCAAAAAGAAGCAGTGCCTCGAGTCCTGTAGTCTGTTAGCTGTGTTGAGTCATGGGAATTGGCAATTAGTGACAGCATTTCTTTTTCAGAACAAGCCCTGAGAGAGATCCCCTCATCCTGCTGTCCCGAGAAAACCCGGAACTTGTTGACGCTGAGTACACTAAAAATCAGGCTTGGAAATCTGAAAAGGTGTGTGGGTGTTTGTCTGTCTTCTGAGTGTGAAGACCAGAAGGGGTGGCATTGCAGGATGGCTTTGATGAGAGAGAAACATCTTGTTGGAGAGTTGTGGGTGAGCATTTAGAGTGGGGGAGGTGTGCAGTTCCCTTTTCGGCCGCACCTCTCTGACAGATGAAAGGAAGGAGTCTCTAGAGCCTGGCAGGCCAAACACTTTTCTTCCTTCTACGCTTGTTGTTCAAGGAAAGAACACATAAGAAAATGAATCTCTGCCAATCTCCTCCTCTCCCACAACAACAAAATTGGCCAACCCTTCCCCTTCTGTCTCTGAGCTGCCTCTCTGGTGTTGTCAGTCTCCAAACCTTTTTCTGTTTTCTCCATTTCGTGATCATATTGTGGATAACTTTCTGATAACTGTTGCTGATAACTTTTTAGTTTCTTACTTAGTCTACAGTCCAGCTCTCTCCAGACAGTCTTGGCTAATCCAGTTACACTTGGCTTCACACAGTCCATTGTCCCAAGCTGTTTTCCACTCTGTAGCTGCCAACAAAACATTATCATTTAATGTGTTTGTGCTGGCATTCACTTACAGGCAGTGTGTAATTTACTGAGCTTTTTTTCATGTTTGAAGGGCTGGGAATTCTTTATAATCCTTCTAACAGCCCACCAGAGAAGGTTTTCTTAGAAGTGGGAATGGAAGGTTTTGACACATCACCTTTGTTTCTAACTGAGAAGGAAAACAAGTTAAATCACCACTTGAAGCTTACTGTTTTGTTTTGGTTTTTTCTTAAATTCTCTCTATTTTAAGGACACCTTAGGAAAGCCTCCTGCAAAGGAAATTCCACTGGTTGATCACTGCAAATACAAGTAAGAGTTTTGATTAGTAAAGCTGTTCAAGGGCTGTGGGTTAGTCTTTCTTTGCATGGTGTAGGGTCTCATTTTATTTTAAGGTATAATTCAACAACCAGCTTCATGTAAATATGAAGGCTTGTGAGCAGATATAAGACAGCTGAAAATTTGGGAGCTTAGCATGACAAGTGCTGCCACTGGGTGTATGTAGTAAAAGAGGGAACCTGAAATCTGGTTGAGGAGACCTAGTATTAATTCACACTTTTTGTGTTGTTTGGGAGAATGTGGTTTTGATTTACAAAGGTTTTTATTCTTTAACTACTTTAGTGAGGGTTTTTTGGTGTAGCACTCTCACAGATTTCTATGTACAATATAAACTCTTAGTGTATATGCACTTGTGTGTCAGATGTTTTGCTTTTTCTTCTGCTAGTTGTGATTCTGCCAGCCAGAATCTGCTGATAAAAGAGCTCAGTCATTTGGCTGAAATCTGTGTTTTTGTGCAAATGTGATTGACTTGTCTCATTTTGTATTTCACTAAACTGTAGCCCAGATTTCTCCCTTCTGTCTCACATACACTGCCCAACTCTGAAGCTCCCCAGCCCATCATGTGGTGGAGGCTGAAACCTTCTCACACACTTTTGTTGTAGCCCAGGGTGGCAGGGTCAACATGAACTTCTGTCTGCTCCCTTCAGTGTAGGTGTTACAGCAGGCTGGCTTGGCTGAGGTCATGGATGGTGGCAGCTCTGTCTGGAATTGGCAGAGGCATCTCCTTGCTTCCAGACCATCATTCTTGTTACATCTCTACATGTATTTGTTGAGTTCCTAATACAGTGAGCTCCTCGTCCCTGCCTTGAGATCCTAGTTAATACAAAGGATGTAATTTCAGATTTACTCCTTGTTATTTATGGCTGAACTAAGTTTAGCTGTAATTCCCATCTTGCCCAAAATATGTATAATATATAAGCTCCATCTCACCCAAAATAGCTTCATTAAAGGAAGAACTCTCTTCCCCCAGACCAAAATGTTTGACTTCAAAGATCAGTTATATGTTCTGGGGAGGTTTACCCGTAGGAAAAACAGCTTTCCATATAATAGGAGAAGTGTGGGTTTGATAAAGAAAACAAGTAAGCAAACAAACATCCCTGTGAGATACAGTTTGCTAAGAGAAATACCCCCTTGCCACAGTCAATCCCATTTTACTAACTTGGCAGAAAATACTGAAAACAAAATTGTGGATTCTTTGTTATCTGCAAAGTCCATCTGTTGTGTGCTGGCCCATTTAACCTCCTAGGGTTGCATTCCCAAGTTAATATGAAACAATTACATTCAGATTAAAGCAGAATCCCAGAGGAAAAAATAACTTGGGATAGATGTGGCAAAGCACAACGATGAACAGAAAATCTGCACTGCAAGGCAAGAGAGAATTGGGAAAAGTTTCCTTGTGGTTGACAGAATCTGTGTGACCCCATAGGATCCATGTTGTGACCTTCCATGCCTTGCTGACAATTGTCCATGAGACTCCTTCATTTTGTCACAGGCAGGTGCCTTTATCAGAGGTAAAGCCTCACACCTTGATTGTCTCACTGAGTTTTGAGAGGCAGCAGAAACTCACCCAGCACACCCTTAACTTCAGCTCACCTTTCCTGTGAGCAGCTTCAAATAAATGCCTTTCCTCTGTTTTAGTGACAGGTGTGCTGCTCAGCTGCTGCCTGTCAGGGATGGTTCACTGCTGCTTGGAGACCAGCACACCTTAGTGCGTTTCCTCACACAAAACATGTAACCAGTCGCTCTCTTTGCTCATTTTAAAGGTACCTGTTTAATTTCCGAGGAGTGGCGGCCAGTTTCCGCTTGAAACACCTTTTCCTGTGTGGCTCACTTGTCTTTCATGTCGGAGAAGAGTGGTTAGAGTTCTTCTACCCCCAGCTGAAGCCTTGGGTCCACTACATCCCGGTGCGCTCAGACCTCTCTGATGTCAGGTGAGAGGCTGCTCCATGGAGCACTCCTTACCATGGGGAAGGTGGGATGGTTTGTGTTAGGCCATGAAGTGCCTCCACTCTGAGGCATCAGGCAAAGACTTTTGGAGGTCATGGTATTTTCTCTTCATCACTGCCCCCAAAGAATCCTTTGCTGGTATTACTTGGGGAGTACAGTTTCGCTGGAGTAACTCACACCCCTCACTGAAATCAGCAGGCACTAGACACTTAAATTTGCAAGTGGGCAGCAGAGATAAGGGGGAAGGGAACTTATCAGTGGGTCAAAAATGTGTTAGCTCCCAGATTTCAGGATGTTGTCCAGAACTGATGTGAAACAGTCAAGAAGTTTCTTCTGTGCTCCAAGGTGAGCAGCACCTTCACCCACTTGTAGATTCTTAACCTCACCCTCCCCAACAATTTAGCAAAGGGATGGTGTTCTCCACTCAGCCAGTTGTTTCATAGCTTTTTTTGTGTGTGTCTTCATTTTAGGGAGCTCTTGCAGTTTGTAAAGGAAAATGATGCCATAGCACAAGAAATTTCAGAGAGGTAAGAAGTGTGTCCTTCCTGGCTATTAGGCAATCTTCTTCCAAAACATTTTCTTACACTGCTTTTGAAGGGGCTGCCCATCGAAGACAACCCAATATTAGTAGGGTGCAGTACAACTGATCTTCTGCAATAACAGCTGGAGGGCTGGAGCACTCCTAACGAGCAGGGGGGAGCAGAGACCAGGATGCTGTGCTCAGCTCTTTGGTTTACATGTGAGCCATGTCAGGAACCCCATGGAAAGCTGGCAAAGGTTGGGAGCTTTCGTCTCAGTATGAGTGAGCTGGCTCCTGGGAGCTGTGTCTGCACTGTAAACATTATCTATCCAGGCTGGTCTGAAGCAGCATGCATCAGTGCTGCTCTAGCTGTATGTGATAAGTGAAATCTGATATTTATTATCCCAGATAGCAAATACTGTCTTGAGAATAGCAAAAGCACTGCAACTGTCAGAGCTGTGAGCATGAATGAAAATTGTAAAATTAAAATAGACGGTACAGAGCAGTGCGTGTTGTTTCTCATTTGAAACAAGAGGGAATGTTGATATACATCCAAACCAAAACTAATGACTCTTGTAGGAGCTAGAAAACAATCCTGTCTGTGCCTTGTGTGTCTCTAGGGGACGTCAGTTCATCACTGAGCACTTGGATATGGAGGACATCTCTTGCTACTGGGAGCATCTGCTGTCTGAATATTCCCAAACCTTGACTTACAAAGTGAAAAGGAGGAAGAGCTACAGTGAGATCCCTTCTGGACAGCTGAAGACAGAACTGTAGAAACTTCTCTGTTTTTTCTCAGCTCAAACTGATCACTGTGGAAATCTGAAGATCAATATTAACTTATTTCTTGCTCTCTCAGACTTACCTTTCACACTGGAACTGCAGAGAACAGCAGTAGGCTGTTGGACATTGCTTCCAGGCAATGGGATATTGTCACCACAAGAATGTTAAGGAGCATGTTGGATTATGGCTACTTCATGGGGTGGTCAGTCAGGCCTAGAGGAGCAGTGTTAGCATTTAGGACTTTGTAACTACCTGTCTCAGAATGATCCTAAATCCCATTCAGTCAATGAGAAGCCTTACTGGACTTTTAACCAAAAGTCATGGGGACACAGACTGTGAGCTGCACTCATCTGACAAATACTTGCCCCTTTGTTTGGCAAATGTTTTCTCAGATGGGTGATGGCACTTGGGGTGTTAGGTGTTCTCTGACAGAAGCAGGTACTGGGATTTGGGGTAACCTTTTTGGATAGCTTAGAGTTGATGCTCATGTCTGGTGTTAGAGGTTGATGGTAAGGCTTTGACATGACCCTGAAAGGATCACTGATCCTTGCAGAGTTACCCTACCTACCTCACAGGGGAGCAGCAGGTGGTGGTGTGGCCATCATCAGTGATGTGCTTGGCAGCTGAGCTGGTTCATCCTCCAACAGATGAGCTGTGTGCCTGCACAGCCCTGCACAACTGAGCCCCTGTTAATTACCTCTCACCTGCTGCCTGGCCAGACATCCTGGGACCCTTAGGAACCCAGAGAAAGTATTCCAAGGTAGATTCAGCACTTCATTTTCCCAAAAGGGCAGAGTCTACTCTGATCACCTTCTGTAATCTTTCAGGGATTATTTGGTTGGGGTTTTTTTGGGGGGGTGGGTTTTTGAGACTGGTTATACATCTGCTCACTTGAGTACTCACTTTTCTTCCCCACAGTGGTGCCTGGTTGAGGGAATGTCTTCAGTCACACATTAGCCTCTACTGTTCACATTTACCCATCTAGAGTTGGTCACAGGCTGCTTGTGCTCGCTGTGTTTGTGCCCACCACAGCCTCTCAGCTAAGGACTGCAATTCCTGAAATGCCCTGTGCCCCTTGAGGTGAGAGGCTGGGAGGGAGCAGCATCTTCTCTGGCAGCCAGACAGGAGGAGTGTGGGTGGCAGGAGGGACACAGGAGCCTCCTGAGGAGCACCCTTGATGGTAAAGCAGCCTCAAGGCTGAGAGCAGAACATTATAATGGAAAAGGATGATAGCAACAGCTCTCAGGCCCGTCTGCAGTCAGTGTGGATCAAGGAAGAAGGAAATTGCATGGAACAATAACATTTAAATGCATGTATGCCCTCACAGCAGCCCTGGTACAGGGACACAGCAGGTGGCCCTATTGGAGAAGTGCTGGTTGCTGGGGCAGTGTGTTGGTTTTGGGACCAGTGCTGAGGTTATCCCGTCCAGCAAAGCAAACAGAATGGGGCATTCAAAGAACCTGGTTTCCCAGGAAAACTGTGCCAGAGTGGAAAGGGTTTTCTGGTTTTCAATTTTTACCTAGGGGAGAGACAGCACTCCAAGAAACTGAATAGCTCTGTATGACATTTTAAAACCATTTGTAATGAAGTGCTTTTTGGAATAAAACAAACAAAAATGAAGTTTTGCTGGATGCATGTTGCTTCAACAGAAGAGTAATAAGAGGTCTGCAGAGCCCCAGTGCAATGAGACTTGATTGTTGCACCTTGCCAAGGTGATGGTTCAGCAGGAGCCGGGGAACAATCCCAGGAATTCAATCCCATGGGTGAAAATACACACAGGAAGGCCCAGGCACTCTCCTGGCGGGAAGCTTTCTCTCCTTTAGTGAAAAGCCTCACAAATGAGTCGTTGATGGTTCATGACACCTCATACATGATCGCTGCATCTGTGCCAGCACAGTCGAGCCAGGAATGCCCCATCAGAGGGAAGGAAGGGCTCACCACAGAGCGAGTTTGAGGGAAGGCAATGAGCACCATGAGCCGTGCAGAATTTAGCTCAGCACCTCAAAGTCCATCGAAAGCTGAGCCGAGCGGTTCCGAGTTGTTCCGATCGGTTCCGAGTTGTTCCGATCGGTTCCGAGCCATGCCCCGCCGGGCCGCAGGGGGCGCTGCCGCCCCGCCCGGTGCGGCGCTGCTGGCCCGGCCATGGCGGAGCCCCCCGGCGCTCCGCCGGTGTTCTGCCGCCCCGCGCCGCTGCCGCAGACGGGCTGGGAGCGGCTCAGCGAGCTCTGGCGGCGAGAGTGAGCGCCGGGCCGGGCTCGGGTGGGACGGGGCGGGATGGGGCTCTGCGGGGCCGGGTGGTGGCGGTGCCTCCCCGGCGCCCATCGCTGTCCTTGCCTTGCAGCGAGCAGCAGCAGTACCCGGAGGAGACGGTGAACATCGCCAAGGCGGCCTTCACGGCGGGCGTGGTGGGCTGGCTCTACGGGGGGCTGCCCGCCTTCGTCAGCGCCCGCAAGGCCTTCATCGAGAGCAGCCGCGGCGAGATCTTCCAGAGCCGCGCCGATGCCGTGGTACGGGCCGGGTGTGCGGGGG
The DNA here is from genome assembly GCF_009819885.2 of Catharus ustulatus. Classification (NCBI taxonomy): domain Eukaryota; kingdom Metazoa; phylum Chordata; class Aves; order Passeriformes; family Turdidae; genus Catharus; species Catharus ustulatus. The sequence continues at coordinate 5,054,695 of NC_046222.1, read as the reverse complement.
AGCGCCGGGCACGGCCGGGCTGCGGCCGCCCCGGAGCCTCGGCCTTGGCGGGGCCCGTGCTGGGAGCTGCCCTGGAGGGGCCGTGTGGGAGCACCCAGGGTGGCCCCGTGTTTGTGGAACGCGTGTGTTTGCCCTGTTCTGGTACAGAAGGTTTGGTGGGAGTGTGTGAGGGCGTGCGGCCCGCCCGGTCAGCTCCTGCGGTGCCCAGGTTACCCAAATGGGGTCAGCTTCAAAGCAGCGTCCTTCCTTACCGTGAAAGCTGGCAACAAAGTTTACCGTCCTGTAAAGTCGCTGATTAAAATGTCTCAAAAAGACTTTCTGCTTTTCAGTGTGCTGACAGGAGAATTCATAGTATCAAACTGGGATTGTACTCTTTTGAGTCATTTTGAGACCATTTAAAATTCCTATAGGACAACAGCACAACAAAGAACATTTCATGACATTTCATAGATGTGTTTGAACTTCTAGGTGTTTGTTATTCAGTTAAAGTTGGTTACCTGAATTATAAGGAAGGAAACCCCTTTAAGTATCTGCCTGATGTAAATTTCGCATCACTTACAATTAAATTTGGCCTCTGATGTGGTGGCCTGCAAATTACCACTGCCTGGCTTCCCTCTGGTGACTTCCAGGTACATCTGAACCCAAGCTAAGCTCCTACACCACAGTGGAAAAGAACATTTATTTACTTTCATGGTAATAACTACAACATTTTAAATTTTTGTGAAGCTTCTGTTTATCACATATTTTATAAAACCTCTTATTTTCAAACTGTTAAGTGCCAGCATTAAACAGCAGAGCTTGATGGTAATCTTAACATTTAATGTAGATGGTTATTATTTACTGATAGTTATTATTTATTAATACTTGTGAACTCATAGTAATGGAGTAGTTTCTAGTTTTCCTCCCCTCTCTGCTGCTTTCCAGTACAGTCCTCAAAGAGGACACCCAGGTGTCTTTCAGGAGGGGAGGGGACTGTGAGCTGTGACATGTCCTCTGTGTCCCCTCAGCAATCTGCACACCGTGCTGGTCTCCGGAGCTTCATCCGCTACGGCTGGCGCTGGAGCTGGAGGGTTGTGGCTTTCACCACCATATTCAAGTGAGTGTTTCCTGATGGAGAGGGAGCAGAGCTTGTGTTTGTGCTCGTCCTTCAGCACCAGGGGCCAAGAGCTTTCCGTGCCAGCAGTGCCCACAGCTCTGGTGATTGATTGCAGCTCCTGGTGTTGCCTTAACGCGAGTCTGGTTGATCAGGCACGAGCATGAAGAGGGTTTAACCTTTTAGAATTGCCCCAGAATTCTCATCTTCTAATTAATCAACACAGACCCTCAACGTGGAAAAGCCCTGTTTGTATATCAAATCCCTGCTCTTACTGACTTGAGTACTGTTCTTCCCTTTCTTGACAGCTGCTTTCTGCTTTTGCTTCATCTCTTTTGGTGCTTTTTCTCTGAGGGAGTGTTAAAGTGTGTTGACAGTTTCTGGAAGTGCTTTCTAACCCACACTGATTTTTGTCCTTTCTGCTATGTCTCATTACTCCTAGTTTGTATACACTGGTGTTACTCACAATTCCTTTTTCTTGTCCTCAGACACTTGAGGGGACTGTCTTGTTCTTGAGCAGTTGCTGAATATCACACCTACCAGTTCTGTGTACCTGTTTGGGCCTTCAGACTTTTCCTACACAAATAAAACCAATGCAGAGTGTTCTACTTCCCTGATTTTCTTCCTTGGGTGTTTCAGTGCATTTCTGGCAGTTGATCATCAAACTAAGCAGGGTCTTCTGAGCAAAGCCCTTTTATAGTAGAAATACCTCCTTCCCTATTGTTCAAACTAGGAAATTTAAAAATTGAAGCCTGCATTGACTCTCTCTGCAGGTGTGTTCTGTTTAAGTTCTACTTTTAAGATCCGACATTATTGATTGGTGTTATTTTATATTTCTGCCTCTCTAATTTTTTGTTCCTTTCTGAATTTCTTCCTCACTGTCTCTTGGCTTCTGTGGCTCCTTTTTGTTTAGTATCTGTTTTTAGGCTTAGTTAGTGTGCTGTTTGCTTTCTCTCCTGGAGGTTTTGATTTCTTTGGGTTTTCCTGGATTTCTTTCGATTTGACATGTAACCTTGTCATCTTCCACCAGGTGTCTCCCCTGCAGTCAGAGCAGCCCCTTTTTCACCAGCTCTTTGGAAAAAGTTCTGAACCAAGCTGTTTGCTGCTCAACACTGTTTCTGTAAAGCCCAGGTTGAACATTTCATCCTGCAGTTGTGAAAACTTTAGGTTTCACAATTAAAACCCAAATTGTTTGGGTTTATCTGTGTTGGGAAGGAGAGGAGGATTGCTCTTGGCTTGTCAGTGTCATGCAGGAGGCTGGGGAGCATGTGGCTGCTGAGCTGAGAACAGGGTGCTTTGGGGCTTAGCTGGTGTTTTAGTAAGAGTTGGTTTGCCTATCCCAGAGGGAAATCTGATGCCACAAGGGTAGGTGACCCTGCTGATGTCATGGGTATGACTTTGGCTGTTGTGCTGGGGACTGTTTACAAGGCTGGATCTTACTGGCACAGGGATCAGCTTCTGGGGTAAATGTCTGTATCAGGACTGACTGACTGGTAGGACCTTTTCATTGCTCTAATTCTTTTATCCTTCACTGTGTTATATGTTCCTAGGCATTAGAACAGGTAGTTCACAGGAGCTGTGGATGCCCCATCCCTGGAGGTATTCAAGGCCAGGCTGAATGGAGCTCTGAGCAACCTGGTCCAGTGGAAAGTGTCCCTGCCCACAGTGAGGGCTTGGAACTGGATGATCTTTAACATCACTTCCAACCTAAACTATCCTAATGATTCTATATGATGGGAAAGAAAATTCTTTGATTTAAAAAAGTAAAGAGTATCTCAGATCCAGGTCCCTGGTCTGTGTCTGTGCAGCTGCCCACAGTAAAGTCACCGAAGTTGTGGCTGGCATGTGTGTGCTCTGAACAGATGGGCAACCAGGCAGTTAGAGGCAACCTGAGGGCTGCCTTAATGAAATCCAGCTTTATTTCAGGCTGTATTTTGCTACCTCTTTTTCCATATGCCAAGGGAGATATAGGTTGGACATTAGAAAGAAGATTTTCACAGAAGGAATAATAAAGTATTGGAATACTTTGCCTGGGGAGGTGGTGGAGTCACCATCCCTGGATGTATTTAAAAAAGACTGGATGTGGCACTTGGTGCCAAGGTCTAGTTGAGGTGGTAGGGCATGGGTTGGCCTAGATGATCTTAGAGATCTCTTCCAACCTAGCTATTCTGAGATTCTGTGATTGCTAACTTCTGTGCCTTACCTTTGCAGCGTGGTGAGCACGGGCCTGTCTGCGTACCGCGATAAAACCGCCATCAGTAATTTTGCTGCAGCAGGAGGTAAGAGTGCTGTAACCTTGCGTGCTTCTGTTTGTGAGCAAGGGTCGTAGCAGGAAAGCATAAGCATGTATCCACATCCCTTGGGCTTGAGCAGCTTCTGTGCTCTTGGGTTTTGCTTCTTGTTCCACTGACTTTGCTCCATTGTTTGCCTGCCATGTGCCTCTATTTGTAACAGAGATACTGATGCACTGCTGAAAACATCGGGGAGTTTTGTGGTTATCAGTCCATCTTCAAGATACTTGCTGCAGTATTTTGTGTGAAAAATGCTTGTGTGGGGTAAAGGCAACACTTGGTACATAACCTGTACTCATAAGCACCTATTTACAGGGAAAGCATTTTTTATTTCCACTCTTGGTAACAATTCTACACACTGTTTGTAGGCTGCCCTTTTCATGCTAAGCTTTGCATGCCCACTTTTGGCAACAGGGCTCTGGGTGAGTGATCTGCTTGTTCAGTTTTACAGGCTTTATTGCCCTTACAGTTGGATACACTTTTTACTGATCCTTTCTGCCTTACATGGCAGCTACTATTATTAGCTGTTGTTTCACAGAAAAAAGGCTGAGGGAGATCATGCTCCAGCCTAGAGAGAACTTGGCTTCACTTTCATAGATACTTCTATGATACAGGAAAAACTTTGGCAGTTTTTCTGAAGCAGAAGGAACTTTGTGCAGTGTTTCAGTGCAGGGACCATGGTGACTGTGTGGTGAGGGTCTGTCCCAGTGGCCATGGCACTTGGTTTCTGCTCTGTTAAAAGCAGATGTCAGCTCATGGAGAAGAGAAACGCAGCAAAGCAACTCCCTGTGTTGGTGTGAGATGTCTGTGGCTAGCTGTTTCTAGTTTCAGTGGGTTTGTTCTTTTTTTAGCCTTCACAGGAGCCCTGTTCAGAATGCACTTGGGCCTGCAGGGCCTGGCAGGTGGCATCGTGTTTGGAACAGCATTTGGGTGAGTTGTGGCTGCACACACTGAGACTGGAATCACAGGTGGGGCTACAGGAGCTTCCCTTCCTCTCTTGCCTTGAGGGATTTTCTCTGTCTCTCTTGGGACCTCATGATGATCACTTTTTTTCCAATCTTTAAACTTTTTCTTTTCTTCTTCGTTTCTTGTTTTGTGTTTTGCTGCTCTCTCAGTAGTGAGAGTTCAGTGCTCTCAGTAGAGCACCTTATTTTGCTGCTGTTTGCTTATTAGAGGGAGCAATACAGGCTCCACCAAAGCTAAAATGTGAAGCAGCAGCCATTAGGAAACACTGAGGGAGCTGCATGGCTGGGCTGTAAGGTGACACGCGTCTTCATGTGTGTCGTGTAGTCATGAGTCTCCTGAAGTTCCCTGGGGCGTGGAGGAGCCCATGGTTCTCTCTCAGAGGCTCTGTACTTGTGGATAATGACCTCTAACTGTGGAGAAAGCTGGCTTTTCAAGCAGGGCTGGGATTTCTTCTCAAAGTGCTGACCTGTAAATATCCTCACAAGTGAACCTGGGTATCCTGCCTGAAAAAGAGAATGGATTTATTTGTGCTGCTTGGCACCATCAGGGTGGTGTCAGCTTTTGGCATGCATGGAAGCAGCCTAGGGAGCTTTACCAGTGAAAACACAAGTACTTCTAGAGCTGGATGGAAGCTGAGCAGGGATGTCACTGTCTGAAATATGGTTTAGGTGTTCTGTGGGATCTTCACTGGGCACCATAAATCCTTCCACACCTTTGTCCTGTGTGTGCCTGTCAATGAGTAAATTCAAAATACATTGTCACAGGGGCTCCAGTGGGTCACAGCTGAAGAGAGGCTGGGTTGGTGGGTGACAGTACAACAGGAGTACCTTAGTCTTGATGTGATGTGAGTTCTGGGCAATGTGACACTCCCCTCATGCGGCATCCTGCATGCTCCTTTTGCTGATGCCAGTAAGTCATTGCTGTTGTGTGTCCCCTGCTTCCTCCTTCAGGGTTCCTGCAGGAGGCCTCCTGATGGCCATGTATGGCTTGGCTGGTGAGACCTTGCAGGAGAAGAGGCGTCGCGAGCGCAAGGAGCTGTACGAACAGAGGCTGGCAGAGTGGTGAGGAACAGCTCTGCCCCTTCCGCTCGTGGGCTAGGAGGGGGTCTTGGTCTGTGGGTTCAAATATGTAGAGAAACCATGACACACTAGGCTTTCTAAACCTCACTTCTTTTGTTTGTTGGTGTTGTTCACATACCAGTCTTAGAAATGCTGGTTTAATCTTTCCAGTCTTTCCTTTATTGCTGCCTTCTTTCCATCCCTATTAAAGAGAGGAAAGAAGGAGGATAGCTGGAGGCTTGGGGGGAAAAAAGGCCATGACACTGGTCATGTGAATTACTGAAACTTACTCACTAGTTCTGGAAGAAATTTTCAAGAGCTCGGATTCTAGAGTCATGTCTCTGTCAGGGGGATACAGGCATAAAATTGTTCTGCACTCTCTCTTCTCTCCTTAGGCAATCCAAGCTCAATATTACTGAAATCTTAGGCCAAACAGAAAACAATGCCCAGGGAAGACCAGAGATGGAGAGAGCAAGAGACTTGAAGAACTACTGAGTCTTCTCCACATCTCTATTGTAAGAAGCATTTTGATCCTGCTGGGAAAAGCCTTCAGTCAAGGGATCATGAAGTTGTCTGTGAATGCAGTTGTATCCTGTGAAAAAGTGTTTTGCTGAAAACATTGTTCAGGGATGGATATCACTGCACAAAGAGCTTGGGAGGGCCAAACCTGTGCCACCTGAGAAGGTGGAAATACAGACTTTACAGACCAGGAAGTATCATCCAGGTTTGGCAGGATGTGAGGGCTCCAAAGCCTCATGTAGAACTCATTTCACTGCTGAAAATGTCCTGTGCTAAAGGTGCCCTGATTCCAAAAGTTAATTATGCCCTGGTGAAAGCTGCTCTTCAGACAGTGCCTGAAGAGCTTGGTTCCTTCAAATACTTGAGGGTATTTGGAAGTCAGTGTGGAGGAGCTGAGAATTATATGGAAATAGCCTGAAAAAGGCATGATTTGGGTTCCTCAACAGAAGCCTGAGGGGGGCACAGAAAACAAGACTTATTTCTGGTGCTGATGGTGGAAGACTTGGTACTGTTAGAAGTGCCTCTAATTTAATTTGCAAGTTGGAAATTCAGGGGTGACCTTTGGGGGAAATGTAGTTCAAGACACTCAATAAAGCCATCCAGCAGTGGTGACTGTGTCCATGAGCTCTTTGTGTCAGTACAGTAGGTACTCCATGCTAATACAGTGTTGGTACTAGAGAAGCATCCTTGAGTCATATTCCTTGAGAAGAACTCTTAAGATCCCACCAGACATTCCTCTACCCAGGAAGTAACAAAGGCAAGAGGCACGAGAGCTGCAACTCTGTTATTTTGTTCCAGAGATGAACTGTTAAGTCAGAGCTGTTGCCTGTGGGTGGTGCTGGAGTTACTGTAAAGTGTGCTGTCTGTATTCATAAGGGTGAGGTGGCCCAGCACTGTGTCACCCCAAAGCAGGAGGTCAGAATTCCTCTTCCATTTCTCTGTTGGAAATTTTTTTGTCCTACTAAGAGGAATTACATCCTGACAGGATTTTTGGGTGTTCTTCTCATAAGAAAAGAATCTGTTCTGGTTGAATGCTTTTCCTAATAATTACTGTTGATTGAAATATGAACAGTCGATCCCACAGAGTGTATTCCACCCACCCAAAGCAGATTTTTGGCACAGTTTGCTTTCAAGAAGATGTTGTATTTTCTGACTCCTGAAGTGAGCATTTGATTTTTTAAACACCCCAGTGTAGCTCATTTTTCTACTGAGGAAATGTGTATTTCAGGGTTGTCATCCACCAGCTCTGATTTTCCTTTTCTGTGTGTAAGGGAAGGATCTGCATAAGCAGAGGTATGGATATATCTTTCCCTCCTCCTGTTTTAAGTTCTGCATATGTTGGTGTTGTGTCCTTTGCCCCCCTACCCCCCTCCCACAAAAAAAGAAAATCTAAGTCACATTTTTGTCATTGTGCTTACACAGCGGCATCTTATCTTCTTCTTTTTTATCTTCTTTCTTCTTGCTATTACATCCCCACCCAATATCCCACATTCTTATCTGTACAGCAGCTCTGATGGCATTTAGCTGTGTCATTGCTCTGTCTCTATTCCTGTTTGGTGGTATTTGATGTGATGCCTAAAGAATACTAATTTTCCTGCGCCTGACCATTGATGCAGGGATGTTCTTCCATGGGAGGGAAGGCAGAGCCAAGGTGTAGCAGTTGTGTGGATTTTCTCTCTGTGCCAGGGAGGGCTGCTACATGTTCTTATGCTGCTGATAGACTTCCAACTACACTCAGATTAGCAGCCATTTGTTTCTCAGTTTCTTGCTGAATTTAGTTCCCTGCAGTTCCTTATTTCTTAGACTCCCGAATGAGGAGTGAAGAATTGGTTCAGAGCTTGTTTTTTACATACATCTCTAAGGGATTCTTCACATCCCCACTCCCTCCACCCCCAGCAAAAGCACAGCACTGGAATTATTAACCCTCCACTTTCAGAGTAGGTAACCCAAGTACCATGGGTACAGTGAGAACACCTTACACTGGGTTTTGCTTTGGCAGAGATCCTCCTGTTTGGAGAAGGATGATCTGTAGGTACACTGCTCAGCTAACCCCTGGTAACCTGACAGATGTGAGGGGTGTGGAAGCCACAAGCTGGGTTACCTGAGTGTCATTTTGTCATTGCTGCAGCACACCAGACAGAGCTGTGGCTGGATGCCAGCTGTACCTGGTACAACTTTGTCATCACCTGCATCCCCTACCTGGATGGTGAAATGGTGGCTAACATGGATAACAGAGGTTCTACTCAGTGCATAGACAGACATCTTTTATTACTAAGGAAAGGAAACTGACTCTACAATTTATTTTTTAATACAATTAAAGGAGGAACCCCAGGAAACAACATTATATACAAAACACCCATGGGAAACAGAGCAGCTCACTTGACACATATAAAGCTGAGAAGGTCTCACAGAAACCATTTATGTGCAATTCACTGAATGCAGCATAAGGCAATAGAAAACATGATCCAGAGTATTAGTGCTTAATGAAAAATGAACCAAATAACCTGCCCTCAAGCATACAAAAATAACCTGATGCTAGACATATGTCAGTGAAATTTTTGGTTTCCTTTGGAAGGAGTTACTGAAAGTGTTACTGGAGTCTATGGTGATGTAGAAAGGTTTGGCACAATGCAAAAGACAAACTCTTCTGGGGGAGGCTGTGCAATCACTGCTCAGGAGCACAAGTAGAGCATGGGACAGCGAGAGGGAAAACATGCTGGTGCTACTGGCAGAGCTGTGGTGTGGCTGGCAAGGTGCAATTGCAGTGTGGTTACAGGGAAGAACAGTGCTGGAAATCAGCAAAGTTGGAAGTGAGTGCCAAGAGAGGGGGATCAGCCTGCAAGAAGCTGGTGGTTTGTGCTGGAGCAAGCATAGGCTGAAAGAAGAGGAAACCTGAAGAGTGTGAGACATCACTCATGCACCAAGTCCTGCAATAGGGTCAGGCTGCTTTTTGGAAACACTCTGATTTCTCTCACTTGTGTTCTGTTTGCAACCAGATGCAATTGTTTCCTTATCCCCCAGCTTACCTCCTTTTCTCTGTCAAAAACTCCTCTGTAAGAATGTTCTGAAGTTCCCATTACACTTGGTACAATGGGAAAGCAGTAAAAAGGTGATGGCATAGCCTGACTCTGCAGGAGTAGAAAAGGAGCATTGTCTTATTTTTTACTTTATCTCAGAGTCCAGTATCCTATAAACCACTTTTAATCCTGCTATTTTCTCCAGCAGTTTATGAATATGTACCAACTAGGAAAAATGAAATGGATGGACTGTATCTCTGCTGTGTCCTAGGAAGATAAGCAGCTCAAGTGACAACACATCCCACAAAGAGGATGGCATTGTGCTTTCAGACTTTGATTTGCCCTGATATCATGGATAGAGCAGTGCAGGAATTGGTGCAGCTTGCAGAGCAGAAGGGAAAAACATTCCAGTCAAACTCAAGGCAGGGTTGATTTAGGTTAGTAGGCAGAGTTACTTAGGAGGCTTATTGGGGGTTGGGGCATTTTCCTCCTTTCCCCTGAAAATGAGAAACCATTTTATCCTACACAGTAGGCAAGAATGTCACCTGGATCAGATGAGTCCTGTCCAATGTTAGCATCCTGTAGGGAAATTCCTTCTAGTCATGGCTGGGTAGAGAGAACACTGGCAGAAAGCAGCAAGGTTCAGTGTGAAGTAAATATCCTCATGTTGCTGTGAGAAACTCCCAAAAATCTGCAGAGCTTTCCCTAACGAGTATCCCACGACAGACGTACACAGGGCAGCAGACCCACGTTTATGAAGGAGGGCCCTGAGTTACACACTGGCTGTCACACACATTCCAATGGGTGTGGGTGGGAAGGAATGCCCATGAAAGCTTGGCTTGAGTGCCCTCACACAGCAATTCAGTGGAGCTGTGCCTCAGTGCTTGGCTTGGCAAGGCTGTCCTTTCAGGAGAGAAAGGTTATGAGAACTTGTGCCACTGCAGAAGATAAGCTATATTAATTAGCTCTTAGGAATGCTGCCAGCCTGTGTCATTCCTTAAAAAGTCTTGTAGCGCTGCAAATAAGCATGGACTCACTTCCAAGGTGTCTTTTTTACATGAAAAACGTGTCCACTGTTGATCTTTAGGGGAGAAGGGACGTGTATCTGTAATGGTTGAATCCAAATTCAAAGTCCTCCAGGGGGAAGAACAGATACTTGTGTGAGGCAGAATAGAAAAGAAGTTTTAGCTGCACACACTACCGACGTGGAGGCACAATCTGACGGGACTGCAGTCAGGATTTGGGGTCTCCCAAAGGGCAGCTCTCTGTCACTGAAGGGGTAGGTGGGCATGGGCTCCCTGCTAGGGCTCTGCACCCCTGATTCCCACAGAGGCAGCATCAAGCCAGAGGTTCCTGAAGCCTTGTCCTGGTGTGCTGCTGGTGACATCCTTCTGCCAGAGGGTCCTCTCGGTTGGAATCCCGGCGACCATTTGTAAGAGGCCATCACACAGCCTCTGTGGCGTGGTGGGGGTGTGCATTCCTTCACAGCAGGTTGTGTTGGCAGCCCGTGGTGGTGAGCAGAGGTTTTTTTTTCTCCTGCTGGCCCCCCTTGCAGAGAGCCCAAGTATCCGTGCAGCAAGCATCGCTGTACACCCGACAGCGGAGTCGGCAGTGCGGGATGCACAGCGTGGAGAACCTGAGGGACCCGAGGAGAAGATTGCACTGAGTTTTTTGTTTTTCACACCTTGAATGTACCCCAGCAACGCTGCAGAGCCGACAAACAGGTATCACCTGCCAGAGCCTTCCACAAGAGGGCTCCGGGTCCCTAAACTCGGGGCTGTTCTGAGCTGCAGCCTGCCTCAGCTCTTCCTGCAAAACCTTGGGAGCGGAGTGAGGATTACTAATGAACGTGCTTCCCTTTTTTAGGACATGGCTGAAAGCAAGCACAGCTTCCATCCCAGTCCACAGACAGCAGCTGTCCAAAGAGCTGGAGTCGGGAAGCACCAGCCACCTACAGGAAAATTTTGGCAAACTTTTATAACGAAAGAGAATGGGTTTATTCTGTAGGTGAACTCCTGCCACTGCCATCACAAAACTCCCCAAAATTCAGGCTAACCAAGGCTCTAGTATCTGTTCCAGACAGGGCCTTCCCCAGAGGAAAACATGAGTGGGTGGTCAGGTTTGGAAATGAGACGAGTGGCCTGAATGAAGTTTCCCCTCCTTTCCATCTCAGAACTATCAAACTTTTAGATTCTAGAGTGCACAGTCTGACAAACTCATGACTTCCAGGACTCCACAGCATTACCCTGGCAAGTCCGGAGGCATTACCCTGGCAATCCCTGAGAGCAGAAAATGCAGTCACCTGGATAATGATTTGAATAAGAACAGTTAGCTGCTAATCTTCCCTTAAGTCTCCTCACTTAAGTGAGGACACAGCCCTGAAAACTGCTGAGCTTTCAAGCCAAAGCAAGTATAATCCTTTGTAATCATAAAACCTTGCCAAGCCAGACTTCCCCAGCCCATCTTTTGTAACACCCCATTATCGAAAGTAACTCCTTTTAAAAGATGAGTGTTCTCTGGGCAAGTTTGAGGGAGGAAACTTTTCCTTCTCCATTCCTCCAGCTGCTGAAGGGAATGGACATATCTCAGAAGTGGACTGGCGTGTCTGATCATACTAGAAAAGCTGAAGTTGTTCTTTTGTTCTCCCCTCACCACCATATGGTCAATCCTCAATTTCTGTCATCAGTGATGTTCCCCAGCTGAGGCATCAGATCAAGCACAAGGCTCACAGGGAATCAGCCAGAACCTCCAGGGGATGAAGCCACATGTGGCACCTGAGGTAGGGATGAGGAACTCACAAATGAGCCCAACAGGACAGGCACTAGAACACTGGGAAGCCCATAAAATGAGCACAGGGGCAATGGCAGGGGGTGTCACTGCAGATCCTGACAGCTGGATGACTCGTGGTGTTCTGAGCTGACATTGCACAAGCACCTGAGAGTATTTGAGAAACTGTTTTGCCAAGAGAAGAGTGAAGAAAGCTACCTGCAAGTGCGATCTGGTCATACAGATGATGTTTCAGATGTCACTTTAGGGCTCATGGATGCCTTTGTATATTCTTTCATACACTCTTCCACTGAATCCTGGCGCTTACAACAGTGAGAACAAACTGAAAAAAGAAGATCCCTTGTTAGTATATGAATATGGTCATAGTCTGATCTGATAGAAAGCTCTATTACAAATAAATATTATCTATATAGTGTCACATGGATAAAAGTGCTCTCGTTGGCACAGGGCTGGAACCTCAGCCTGGCACAAAAACAGGTTGCTACATGCTGAGATAAGGTCAGAAGGGAAATAATGATGGAAGTTATATGTCACTAATTGCAGTTTACCTATCGAGTGAAATAATACCAGACGTTAAAACCAACAAACTCTTTCAGTGCTTTAAGAGGCTCTCAGATTAAGTAGATCCCCTTAATATTTCACCATCTATGACTGAATTTTAGTAGTTCAAGTCGAATCTTGTGCAACTGCGCTTGCACAAATTACTCAACGTGAATCCTAAACCATTCTTTTGGTGATGTCTAATCTTGGGGCTTTATGTTTTCATTCTTAAATGACTTCAAAACAGGCTGTGAACTCCTCAGAGTAGGCGGCTGTGAACCTCAACAAAGCACCTGATTGTTTTGGCCACAACAACAATCACGCATCTGAGAACTCTTACTTCCGTTTGGTTTTGCTCTGCCTTTCTATTCTTCCCTCCCAGACTTCAGTTCTTTGAAGCTCGGAAACCACTCTCAGCCACTCCTGACTCAGCTTTCCATAGCCCAGAACAACAGAGGTACTCTCAGACCTATTCTGAGCTCCCAGGAGAGGTGACCTGCAGCAGCACCCACAGGAAGCACTCTTAGGGCAGTATTTCCCTTCCCAGACAGATGGCCACGCACAGCAGCACTGAAATGGGACAGCTACACAGACTGGAAAGATGAATGGAAGCTCTGGCTTCAGTTTCTTACACTTCTTGCAGTTTCTTTTACAGTTTCTTCCATGCCTGAACCAAATAGCACCACCTGACTCAGCAAATCTACTCCCTGTGCAGATTATGGAAGTGGGACTGAAAGGGAAATTCCAGTTAATGCAGCCATGTGCCATGCTGTTTGCAGGTGATTGCATTCTACCACAGGGGTATGCTTTTTACATCTGCTTTAAAAGCAATTCTGTTCCTATATAAAAGCTATCTCAGAGTGCTCCAGGATCTTGCTAATTTAATGGTAAGGAACCTTTTAATTTCCAGCCTATATTTGTTGAGAGCCAAGTCTTGTGATTCCAGTTCATTTTCTCCTATAATTAGAAGTTCATTATACATGCAGCTAATAGTACAGGCTGTGATCAAGTGTGATTTTCTTGGTTTCAGCCTGCTTGTTGCTTTCCTGTTGACACAGCCCCAGGGAGCAGCAGGGGAGAAGAGCTGGCACTGGTGTCATGAGGGCACAGAGGTGGAAAATGAGGAGGTGCACAGGTGTGACCCAGAGCCACTGCCTTCCAGAAGCTTCCTTTCTTTGTGATAAAACACTAAAAGGAAATTAGCCCAGCTTGACTCAATGGTCACATTGGTTTTTGAAGGGATGTGGTTGATGAGGAGGGCGAAAGAAAAATAGTAACGAGACCTCCACTCATCTGACTTATCTAAAATTGAAGCAGAGTGTCAGAAGACCCGAGCATGGCAAACTTACAGATGTCTGTAAGTGGACTGAGTCCTTGCTGCCCAGAAAATGACCTTTTCCAGTGGGGAATACCACAGCCAATGGTGTAGAGCCCTCAGTGTGGGATTCTTGTTCCCAGACGTGGCTTCCCCAGTGACCTGACAGAACTCTGCTGTTATTTATCCTCATGTATTTGCAAGCCCTGCTGTCATTCTTCAGGACTGCTCTGCAAAGCTGCTCACAGGGCATGGATAAGCATCTTAATAGATGAAACTGAACCTTTGTGAACCTCTTCATTATCCCTGATTTTGGAAATATTTTGATCTGCTGTCAAAACTCCCTGTCACCTCTTCACTCTCAAACCTGAACTCAAGTGTTGCCTGCACACAAAATGTAGGAAAATCATGAGCTAGACTTTTTGTGACAGTGGATGCTGAAGGGAAAAAAAAAAAAAAAAAAAAGGAAATGAGAAAAATGAGAAGAAGGTACAGAAATACCTAGTGTGACAGTAAAGTTTCTATAAATGTGTATCCTACACAGAAACTTCATCAGCACTAAGAGACATCTTGGAAAAAAAGCTGCACTTACCACGCCTCGGGAGGTATCTTGCTGCCAGGATGGTAGCCAAAATGAAGGTGGTAACGATGATAATTGAAGCAATAATGACATTATAAGGTGGAGTCACAGGAGGAACAATGCAGTTGTTTGTTTTTTCTGAGACAGGAGAAATAAAACATGAATAAAGGGCCCAACAGCTGTTGGCATTTTCATGTAAGAGCAAGTATGTGAATTTTGGGGTTCTGGTGAAATTCTAACTCAGCTCCTCAGCCTGGAAATGGACTTACTCAATAAACAAGCAAACAAAGCTGGCACCTAAATTTCTTCCCTTCACCCACATTTGCTATGGGCTCAAATTCTTAACACATGCACAGAATGTGAAAAGCTGGTTCTTTGTCCAGAACAGGACTGAGACAGGAAATATTTAAAAATATGTGTAGGCTGTTTCAGGGAAATGAGCTAGGCTTGGTGGAAAAATCTGAGTCCACAGCTAGAAAATTTCTGTTCTCAAAGGTACTCTGCAGTTTTCCTTACTGTTTTCATCAGACTTATGCCTATTTTTTTCCCTTTGGATTCACAGATGAAGGAGAATGATGCATTTAACAGACTAGAATAGATTTTTTTTCTGCATGTCAGGAACAGTGTTGTGGCAGAGTTCAGTTTCAGTGGGTCTGGAGCCTTTGGCTTTTCACTATTGGAGATGGTGGAAAATCCCATCCTACTGCTGGGATTTTAGAGTAAGTACTGGGCCATCCTTGTACAGGACAGGACTTGCTGCATGTCCACAGAGCTGTGTGCACAGACCTTCAGTTCTTCCACCACCTGCATCTGGCACAGGTGAGCATCACTCCACTCCTAAGGCATTAATTATCCTGGATCTGTTCCCTCATTCTGCAGGGGTTGCTTGCTACATTTACCAGAGGCTCTGCTCTGTCTCAGAGCTCAGGAAAGGTTTGTTTGGAGGACCATTTACACCATACCAAAGTGGGGGTGGTCCCACACCCTGAAAGTCAAAAACTGGAGGGTTTGTGACTGCTGTGGCTGTGTCACTGTTGACTGCACTCTCCTCTGATTACTGCCTTTTTTTTTTTTTTCCTGTTGCTCTCTTTTTCTATGTAGTGAGCTATTCATAACCTTATTCTCCCTTCATTAGGGACATTATGCTCTACATCCAGCAATAGCCAATATTCATAAAGCACTAGTTCCTGGCATTTGTTCTGAAGCTGAATGGCACCTCTCCCCACAAGCCCCTTTGATTTTAGTAAGATAGATGAATAAGCTGCCTTGATGAATAAGGTACAATTCCATAGGAAAAATACAGCTTCTCTATCTTCCCTTGAAGGTGCCCTTATCTCTACATTAAAAACATCAGACCCAGAGACATTTCAGAATGCTTTTTTGGTAACAGCATTAAAAAAGAAAAATCCTTTTGGTTTCACGAATTTTCTTGCAAATCCCCTTATACTGCAAAACATCTGGAATGTAGTGTGCTGCCTTCCCTCATGCTGTTTCCACTTGTGCCTCAAGCTTTTCAAAGCACACACTTATCTATTATGCCATCACTTCTGAGCCATGCTCAGTGATGGAATTCTTTTTGTATGAGTTAACCCTATGTTACATTAATAGGCAGAATTTTGTCTATACCCCAGCTGACAGTTTCTTCCACTGAAGCAGGGACAAATATGCTTGTTAAGTGAGGAAATTATTTTGAAGTGCAGCCTGTGGCTTTTAAAGCACACACATTTCTCTGGTCGCCCCGTTCAAATAGCAGGTTTGTGTCACACAGCTGGCAGTAAAACCGTGCTGGTACAGAGGGCACAGGATGGTGGCAGCCCCAGCCTGTGGGAGCCACCAAGTGTGACATTGCCAGGTCACAGCAGGGTCCAGTTCAGCTCTCAGCCCAGCTGCAGGAGAGCAGCAGGAAGACAGAGGTGCCTCTGCTTGTCAGTCACTGTTGTAACCCTCCCCTCCCACCCCGGTTATCTTCCAGCCTTTAAAATATTTTGGTGTGTAGCTCATTGGGTGATCCTTGCATGAACACGTGCACAAAATCTATTTCATTCTCAGAGAGGCCACTCAGCAGATTCAACAAAATGGTTTTGTTACAAAAAACATGAATAAAACATACCAAGAAGCAAACTGGCGGACTTGGAAATGCCATTGTATTCAACGGAGCAAGTGATGTTGACGTCTTTGGTGACATTGAGCACCAGCTTTCCAGTGACATTGTATGGGCTGAGGCTGGACTCAGACACCCATCTGGCATTCCACTCCACAGACATGTTGTTGAGGGTTCCAGAGATTCTGGGCTTGGGGAACCCTCCGTGGGAAGAGCATGTTACCACCGTCTCAGTCGACTCGCAGGACTCGGCGGACACTTCTGCTGTTATGTTGGGCTTGCTGAAGTCAGCTGAAGCAAGAGAGATTTGGTTACCACTCTGTCAGGCCACAGCAAGGTTTGCAGCCCCCAAAACTCATGGACAAAGCAAAGACTCCCCCACAGGGCTTTCACAAGCAACCAGTTACTAGTGAAAGAAACTTGCTCAACACTGTGTGGCTGAGCAGTGACAAGCGAGGAGAGACAGTTTTCCTTCCAGAAAAACTTCCTTCCTTCCAGGCCCACTGTCTGCTGAGCAATACAACACTGCCATCCAGCCTGGAAAATCCCTTCAGACCATCCCAGCCTGATTCCAGCAATTCCCTTTCCTGATCCCCAAATTAACTTGATCCCACTTCACCAAAGGGAGCAGAAGTCTACCATAATTATTACAGTTGGTCTGTTAGGACAGAAAGGGGATTTCTGACCAGAAAGAAACTGGAGTATTTATGGACAGGAAAAGAGATCCGTAGTTTTATGCTTTTTATTCAGTTAACTCCTCAACTCCCATGGTTAAAAAAGGGTGGTGGCAGTACACTTCCCTTTTTTCACAGCAGTTCCCAGAAAGATACTAAATTTGTCTCCTTGACCTCACTCTGCCCTCTGACCAGTAGAAAATGGCCAAACCTCAGGAGCTTGATTGTTTTGTTACCAAATCTTCCAGATGAGGAATGCTCCTTCACTGATTTGTCTGGAAGATTCATGTAACCCTCTGCTTTTGAAGGTATTCAAATGCATGTATATATTTATGTATCTGTCTTTGGTTGAGATCAACTGCCACAAAAACACCGGTGGAAATGGAAAATGTCAGTGGAACTTTTTGTGGCCTCTAAGAGAAGATTCAGATTCATCTTGAACAAAGGAACTCGGTTTCTTTAATGTAAAAAGCCTCAAAGCTCCATGATGAATTCAGCCTTAGGCTGTGGAGCTGCAGTGCAGCCAGTTCCACAGGGGTTTGGATGCAGGGCTGGGATGCTGCCGTGGCCACTCCATTTCTCTTTCAGCTTGAATGCTTGCCAGGCACTAAGGGCTTGGTCCTGCTTTGCCCCAAAGACAGCAGGGTCTGCCTCAGTGGTACCTGGGGAGGGCCCCAGGAGGGATCCTTTCACAAGAGCAAGGCACCAAGGGGAGGAGTTTAAGTTGGGAGTGGGGAAAAAATTTCTGTACCTGGGGTTGCTTTAGAAAGGTAAGAAGGGAGGCTGCTGGAATGGAAGCAGTTAACACACCTTCCCTCAGGCTTCCTTATGAAAGCCTATCTGCTACAGTAGGAACAAGCTTGGAAGAGCATCCTTCACCCCAGAATCTGGCACTGGAGAGCCTCAGGTGCCGGGAGGCAACCCACCTACCTGTGACAAAGAGGATGACAGGCTCGTCGCACACCACGATGGAGTTGCGCTGAACTACGCACTGGTAGGAGCCATTGTCCAGGATTTCCACGGGGGAGATCCACAGGGTGAGGTTCCAGAGGTCCATCTCTGTCCGGTTCTGGTACCGCTCGGGCTGGGACATCATGCTCCCCTTTGAGTAGGCC
Organism: Catharus ustulatus; assembly: GCF_009819885.2. Taxonomy (NCBI): domain Eukaryota; kingdom Metazoa; phylum Chordata; class Aves; order Passeriformes; family Turdidae; genus Catharus; species Catharus ustulatus. The sequence continues at coordinate 5,036,639 of NC_046222.1, read as the reverse complement.
AGCACCACGTCTGTAATGTTCTTCTGCCAGTACACCCGGTAGTTCTGCAGGCTTTCTGAGCTGGGGATCTCATGGCAACAAGGCAGGCTGACCTTCTCCCCTACTCTGCCTCTGACCACTTTCTTCTCCAGTGCTTGGCCTGCAGGTGAGGGGCAAACAAAAGTCAGAGAGTCAGTGCTCCAGCCTTGTGCCAGGACCTGTTGCCTGAAGCTCAGCCCTTTTGGCTCTGACTGCTCACATCCCTCCTCACACACTGAGAAGTCTTACAGCTTCAGCTCTGCACTGAGGGGAGCCATCCTTGGACACCATGCTCCACTCCCACTCAGGATCATGACCCAGCACACAAGGATTGCTGCAAGGATTGCTGAAGGCAAAGGCAGGAGAGTTGCTTGAACAGAAATTTTGCTGGCCCCTTTAAAAACAGGGATAGAAACACACATGCACAAACTGCTGTCTCCCTTTTCAGAGCCTGGTGTTTGGAAAATCTGTGTCACTCTCCACTGGGTTCTCAGCATGCCTAACAGGGCCACAGTGGACTATTTGCTCAGGGGGGGCTGGGGGATTTTTGGTAGCTATTCTTTTGTAAAAGAAAAAAAAACCCCAAAACTTTCAAGATCCCAGAAACCAGAATCCACCCTACAGTGATACACAAAGGTTGTAGCCACACTGTCATCAGCCTTCCAGCATTAGCAAACAAACAATTTTGCCTAGTCTAGCTAGAACAAATTTATCTTTGTGAAAGCTCATGGGATGACTCGGGACCAGCACAGCTGCTCCCCAACTCCCACCAGTGACTGTGCTCCATACCTGGAGCTGACAAGCTGAGACCCTTGCAAGGTGAAATTAGGTACAGCTTTGACCATGTGAGCAGTAATTGCGCTACTAAAAACCCCACTGCCATGATCTGCCTTGCTTTCCCACTCCTTCCTCTTTCCAGTGGGTAAAGGCTCACAGGGGCTGACATCTGAGGGAGCAGCCTGGCAAGGAGCTCCTGCTGCTGCTGCAGCACGGACACACAGCCCTGTGCTGCACACAGGGCAGTGGCTGGGCTTTCACCTGTGTCAGTGCAAGCCTGGGGATGATCTGCACCCAGCCTGTCAGCCCAGAAGATCAGGTTGTTCTCTCCTGTCTGTCTCAGCCTCGCTGCCTTAGCATTGATCTCCAGTGGTGGAAGTGGGATATCAATCTGTTACACTCCACTGGCCAAGAGCAGCAAAACAAGGAAATAGCTGTCTTCAGGACAGAAAAGATTCAGATTCCCTTTTCTTTCCCTGCAGAACAATTTGTCTTGGGTTGCAATACAGGATGCAACCAAAAGTATGTATTCTATCACCATCTGTGAAAGCCAGGAGGGACAGTGCTCTTTATCTTTTCCACAACCCATCCTTCCTCCAGGGAGGTATCTTCTGTTAATGGCCATTGAGTCCCACTGCAGGATGATAAAATTACATCATCCCACTGGGAGATGCTCCACCCAGGGGGAGGAGCCAAGCATTTCCTACCTGGATAAAATCTAAGATTTGGAACATCAGAGCAGCCTTTTTCCACTGGATTCCAGAGGAAAACTGACCCTTCTACATCATCACTGGACCTTTGGAGGAAAACTGCATCTTCTACAGGAGCACTGCTTCAACAGAACCACATCTGTCACTGCAGGAGGATGCAGCCACCATTTAATGGGACTGCTACCAACACCCTGCCTGACTGATGGGGTGTCAGGTTGGATTCTGACTCTGGCAGTGTTTTGGGTTTGGGTTTTTTTTGTATTACTGTATTTTTATTTTATTTTTTTTTTCCTAGTAAAGAACTGTTATTCCTATTCCAACATTTCAGTAAACACACCTGAGAGAGGAAGCAGGAAAGTCCTGACAGGCAGTGTGTCACCGATGGGGATCACCCATCACTGGAGGGGAGAGCCCTCGTGCAATGCACAAAGCTGAGCCTCAGAACTGCCACTCCCCAGCAAAGCCTGGCTGGTGCTGGCTCACCCTTGATAGTCCCAGCCTAACTGCAGCCATGCTGTCCAGAGGCAGAGTGCAGCACTCAGGCTGTGACCAGGATGTGACAGGTGGATGTGGCACTTAGGGACATGGTGCTGGTGGACATGGCAGGGCTGAGTTAAAGGTTGGGCTCAAAGATCTTAAAGGTCTTTTCCAACCTAAATGATTCTGTGAAATTAATTTCACTACCCTCCCCTGTCCCACTTGCATATTTGACATTAAATCTGTAGGAAACACACAAAAAAACAATACTGTGGAGGTCCTGGCGACACTATGGAATGTTTTAATGTAAGTTAAATAAAATAGAATATGTGATTAAATTAGCAATTTCTTATTTAACTGGTTTCCCTCCACTCAGCCACTCCACCGGTCTTCCAAAGGGAAAGTTTCAATATTTCCCCCCCAATTCCTGTACTTCCCCTTCTAATGCATTGCAGATCCTGAGCAACCAAGCTGGGGCAGACCAGGTGCTGCTCAGCACACTGACCTCTGTCAGCCATCAACTGGTAGCAAAATGAGAGAAAAACAGGAGAAAAACTGCCTTGTCTTGCCAACCTTTGCAGCCTGAAATTCAGGGTTTCTTGACATCAGCATTTAAATTGCTACTGCTAGACCTACCCTGCAGGAAGAGTTCTTGCCCTTTCAGGAATGCCCTTTCAGGAATGCACATATATTTTTGGCATTCACAACGTCCTCTGGCCATGGCTTGTGCAGTTTGATTACACGCTGTGTGAGAAAGCATTTCCTTCTGTTCACCTTAAAAGCAGCCCACTTCAGGCTGTGATTCTTAAAGTTCCTTCTCCTGCACTTGTGTGTGTGTTTATCTTTGACCACATCTTTGCTTTTGTCACAGTGCAGCTCTTATTATTTTTGGACAGACTCGAAAGAACAGCCAGTCAAACATCCAGACAAATTTGGGATTGATGAAGACCATTTTCTATTTTTTTTTGCAGCAATAGGGGAAGAGTAGGCGTACAGTAAATGTCAGGGTGACATCACATCATGAGTTGCATGAGGTTCTCCCAACCTTGCCCCTCAGAGTCTCCTTTGCAACCAAAAGGAGAACAAAAACCTTCTCGGGAGTACATATGCAGGGGCTGGAAACTCCTGCTGATGTCATGTCTACCCTTAAAAGGCTCTGCACCCTTGAAACTGCAACCTGAATGCTGCAAGCCTGAAGGAACCAAAGTCCATGAAGAGTCATTAAGCCCTACAAAAGTCCCCTTTCACTTTAGAGGTGAACTGCAAAGCAAAAATGAAAATCCAGTTCTGTGCCATTTCTGTGCTGAATGCTCTCTGCAGCCAAGCCATGGGGAAGGTATTCACCATGGAAATAATTTTTAATGACTTTTCTAGAAAAAGATCCCTCCTCTTCCCACCCCTCTGAAGCCCATCCACTCTTGCTGTGCACAGACATCAGTCCATCATTGGAAGCCCCTGGCATGTGGCAATGCTGGACTGATGGAATGACTGGCCTTGTCTTCTCTGGGCAGAAAAGCTTCCTTCATTCTAATTATGCCTGTGCCATACAGCAGGGCTAACTGGAACAGGAAAGAGTATAGAGGAGAGCTGTTCCTTCCTGTTTGCTCTGAGAGCCAGGAGAGCTGTTTAGCCCATATCCCTATTTCTTGCATCTTTGCCCTAGCCTTAACTCAGAAATTCCCCAGACACAGAGAGCTTTGTTATCCTGACCACACATGCAGCCAGACAGCAGATGAGAGCAGATTTCCTCTGGCACAGAAATCTTGCAGAGATATGTGACAGTAAAAGGCAGCTAAAGACCTAGCAATGCCCTGGAGAAGCTGTTGAAAACCTCCAGATAAGTCCTGGTGAACAGCAAGTCCAAAGCCATTCTCTTTCTCATTTCTCTGCCCTTCTGAGCCTTGCTTTGCTTTTTTTCCTTCTGGTTCCCTATTTATCTTTGCAACAGCTGCTGGTATCTCAACTCATAAATTAATGGCATTATTGACTTTACCTAGGACCATGCACCTGGGATTCCCTCTCTGCAGGTAATTCTGCAGCTCAGACCCCTCATTTTCAGTCAATAGCACATTCACCCCAAACTTGCATGATTTATCCTTTGAGGGCAGTGCAGTATTTTACAGGGGTTTCCAAGCAAAACAGACAACGAGTCAAGAAATCAAGACTTTTTGAAAAGCTGGATCTTTAAAAGACTAGACACTCCCCCTTGATCTTGTCTTTATCCCAGATGATTTTACCAATGAGGAATGAGACTCTCCCCAGGCTTTCCAGGGAGCCAAAAGCCAGCAAATGTCCTGTGCTACACGGGAGTACCTGAAATCCTTTGTGTTTAAATCAGTGACTCCTGTGAACACACTGATGACAGAAAGACCCTGCTAGATGCTTAGATAACCTCTACGTGGAGACACAGGTTCAGAAGTGAATAAAAACACTGCCTTCCTCTGTGTTTCACTGTAAACACTCTGTGCACTAATAAAGATGGGATGGAACAGAGAAAAGTGGGTGCTGTAAGATCTTGCTGGCTGTCCTCTTTACAGAGTCTGTGACTGCACATGAACCCAGGAATGAGTGCCTGACAAGCCTCAGAGGCTCCTCCTTCACTGACTCCACTCCAGCAAGTTCAGGCATGCAAGGAGAGGTCTTGGCAGACAGGAAAAGGAGGAGTGGCCCTTTCCCCTTGCACAACCCCAAGCCAAATCTCTCATCACAAACCACAGGCTTGCTGCTGCTCAAGCAGCTGCAAATCCAGATGTTTTGCTCAGGTTGAAGCTCCCTTACTTGTCCCAAATGTGGTTAGAGAGGGGAGCAGAAAAGAAGGCATCCAAATAAAACCAGTGATGGCAATGATTCCCCTCAGCTCCCTGTACCTGCCCACACTGCTCAAGTGCCTGCAGCAGTTAAGTGACAGGATTAATCCTAGTGCATGATGATGGCATGGCAAGTCTGAGGTGGGGAACTGGTCTGAACAGGTTTTTCTAAAAGTTCATCCTTGCTTGCTTCTGTGCTGTAACCTCGGGGTACCCCATACATGGTTTTATTCCATCTTAATGCTGCCACATTCCTCCTAAACAAAAGAGTAACCCTGGTTTGCCCAGCTCTGTATTGATTTGGCAATTATTATAACACTCCCAGGGTGTTTGGGTGTCCCTCTCCATCAGCAGCCTTCATTCCATTGTAGTGGTGTTTTATTTTGTGTGTGTTTGCACACCTTCACCTCTAGTGAAGGAATCCTTGGAGCCACAATGTGGCTGTGAAAACCAGAGTGTGATCTGCAGTCAGCATCTGAGACAAAAGGGAATCTGAAATACTTTGGCAGAGGGGCTCTCTGCAGCGCTGGGGCAGCTCCAGCCAGCTGACAGCTTTAGCTCAGGTTTTGTAATTTTGGAGATAAAAATCTCCTGCTTTCTGAGTCAGCCTGGGACAAGCCCTCTGCCCGGGTATGTCCAGCCTGCTGCGTTTGTCACTTGAGTAAAATCGCGACCGGCAAATTTCTCGTCTTGGCACCAGGCAGGAGGTCAGACCCGAGCAAGGAGCTGGATGTGGCACCAGAAATACTTGGAGATGGGGACTAGAACATATCTCAGATCTCTCCCCCTGCTGCAGAGTGCAGCACATGGGGAGGAGAGGACGGAGAGCTCGCTTTGTCCCCTGCAAACCACAGGGACACACGGCCGTGGGGACAGAAGGACATCTTGCAGAAATGAGCAAAAGAAGAGTCTTTCTGAACCCTCCCCCTTTCTCAATCCCCAGCCTTTGGAATGTGACCCTGCTAGAATTAAAAAGAGCAGGGAGGGCCCCTAAAATCTGGATGTCTTCAGAAGATTGCATATTTTAGTTCCTTTAGAGATCAAATTCCTGCATCTTGCTCAGCACTCTTTTGATTTTCCAGTTTGAGAGCAGAAACTACATGTGGCGTTTGTGCAAGAGGGGATGGTGGGGGAGATTTGCCACAAAGACAGACAAAAATAAATTTGTTAATTTTTTCCCCTGCAGTCTCTGTCTCTTGCTGACAGGATCACTTTGTACTTCCTCTATATTTATCTCCCAGCTGAAGATGTTCTCAGATAATTTTCCTAATTCCTTCAGTACCACTGCCATGCATGCTACTGTCCTCACAGCAGTTTCTGAAATTAAGGTCCTCCCCACTGCTTAAGGCTGTAGTTTTCTTCAGTGCTTACTAAATCTCTCTCTCATGCTCCCCAAGCAGCCAGCCCTCTCTTGAAACTGATAGAAGGTGAAAGTACCCTGTAACTAGGAAAATCAAGCATGATACCTCTCACATAAGCCTGCTTCAAAGTTGAAAAATTATAAATTTTAATTTTTTGGCTTTTTTTTTGCTACTGAAGTACTTGAGCTCAGCCATAGCACCACTCACCAGTGCAGCTAACAATGCTGCAGGCTTTCCAGCCATTATCTTGTTAGAAAAGCTGGTGTGTGCTCAGGCACTGACTCAAGGATGCTCTGCAGACAGCCCTGCCAGTCACCCTGCAGCTGGAGGAGAGATCACACAGCCCTGGATAAGAGCAGGGCATGGAGATTGGTGATTAGCTGGAGGACACTCAGGAAGCCAGAGCAGTCCAGAGTGGTCTGCAAGCCACAGGAGCTGCAGAGGGAGTGGGATGAGAGGCTTGGGCAGGTGCTGCTGGAGGCATTGAGGGCAGGGCAGGCAGGGAAGGGCTATCAGTGTTTAGGAACCAAGGTCAGACGGCAAGCTCTGCTCTCCCTGGAGCACTTCCCCAGCACAGGGATCAAATCCTTGTCTGCAGGGCATTTAAAATGACACCAGAGGGTACCTGCTAAGGTGGCAGCAATGGTGTGCCTTTTCTAACCACTTATGTGATATGGTAGGAATTGGAGCTGCCCAAAAGGCACAGCATAGGTAGAAATGCCACTGTGAGCCATCAGTCAGCACTTTCTTTTCACTCAGGGAGTCCCCTGGGACCAATGATATTTTAAAAGCATAACAGTGAAAAAGCAGAAGCAAAGCCTGTGGCATTTCCGAGTTGGGAAAGATTTACACCGATTCTCAAACGAGCTCCTGAGACTCCCAGTGGTGATGCCCCTCCAAGGGGAGAGAACAGCTACAATTAAACAGAAAGTTAAAGTATTTTAAAACAAAACTGATCCCCTTCTGCCAAGTGAACAGGCTTCACTGCATCCAGCACACCTGCCTTGCCACCCTGTGGAAGGTACCACATCCACATGCTCACAGCATTTACACTGGGAAACACAGGCTTAAAAGGAAGGAGAAGCATTCAGCCTGGAGGGGAGAAGGTTCCAGGGAGACCTTAGAGCAACCCTCCAGTGCTTAAAAGTAGCCTTAAAGAAGGCTGGAGAGGGACTTTTCACAAGCAATAGGACAAGGGACAATGGCCTCAAGCTGAAAGAGGGAAAGTTTAGACCAGATATTAGGAAGAAATTATTTATTGTGAGGGGGGTGAGGCCCTGGCTCAGGTTTCCCAGGAAAGTTGTGGATGCTGAAGGTGTTCAGGGCCAGTTTGGATAGGACTCTGAGCCACCTGGTCCAGTGGAAGTGTCCATGGCAGGGAGCTTAGAACAAATTAAGCTTTAAGATCCCTTCCAACACAAACTCTATAATTCTGTGAGAATTTCTCTGAATGTGGAAATTCTCCCCCAGCCTGGCATGACCTTGGGATGCAGCCAGACAACAAACTCTCACTGATCTCATGCCTTCCCCGTGCAAGCAGAGGGGATCTGGCTCTCCTTTCACTTCCAATCCCACATGTTCCCCCTTGCAGGGCTCTCCAGAGTCTGGTGCAATATACCAGTCTTAAAAAAAAAATAGAAAAAAGGAAACTTTCTGCTGAGCTGGGAGGTGAAGCAGATAATGCAGGGATCAGACATGTGCAAAGAAGAGGAGGATCACATAGCCAGAGAGAAGCAGGATTGCATTTTTTGATGGCAATGACCTGTTTGTACCCTTCAACTGTGACTCCTATCCCCAGCCAGGGTGCACAGCCACTCCAAACTCTGCATGTTTAAATGCAGGAATGCTCACCATGCACAGAGCAAAAGGGAAACAAATGTCTCAGTGATCCAACAAATGCAAAAAAAAGCTGTTGCAGTCAGAGCAACATGAGGTCACTGGAGCTGTCTGGGTTCATTCCGATCTCACTGGAAAAAGGAAATGATGTGGGTGAAAGGAACATTTGACCCATAGCCTTACAACCTTGGCATTTAGGCTAACTATATTTTGTTTGTAAAAATGTAGCTTGTCTATGTTTAATTTTCTGAGGGTTTTTTTTACCTAAAGAATCCTTTAATTTCAGAAGCACACATCAGAAGAAGTAAAACAGTCCCTATAAGCAAAAAGCAGTAGGCTTTAGCTGGGTTTCTGTTTCTCCAGACAAGCTCTTACAGCAGGTTTCACTCTGGATAGACAGACAGACAGAAAAAGGAGTTCCTTAGACCTGCTGCCCTTGTTTTTGAAAGTAATTTTTCCCCTCATGTCTGGAGCAGGACACAGAAACCCATCCGAAAAAAGAAATTAAAACACCAGCTGAAGGCATGAAGAGGAGTTAGTCAGAAACTCAATTTGCATCCAGTGACCAAGTGGGCAAATCTGGTATGTAAAGAAAAATTTCTGCCATCTCCACCATGAAATCTGCCCCAGCACAACCCATACCAGAGCTGGAAATTAGACAGCAAGCACCTAAAGCTCATTGATAGACACTTCAAAATTCAGGGTGGCCACAAACCAGGGAATCTTTCTCAGCGCTCAGTGCCTTTCTGAAACCCAGCTCCACCCTGAGCTCTTTACTGGGAGTAACACGGGAGGGGATTCCCAGAATAACTTAATTGTGAGCCAGTGCTCACTCACAGAAGTGGATATTCCCCCTCCCTTCCCAACTCTCCAGTAATTTAGAAAAGCTGTAGGGAATTTTCTTAAAAAATTCTCAAAAAATTTCACCCCTGGGAAGAAACCAAGAGCTAAGTGGTCCCCAGCTGGAAGAAAAGACTCCAGGGAAGTTTAAAAATACTCCATGGACTTAAAGCTGGGCTTGCTGGGTCCCTGAAGTCAGTGCCTGTGCTTTGTTTGCACACAGGGCAGGGAAAGGTCACACTGAGGGATTCCAAACTCTATTTTTCTAGGATAACAAACTGGGACTGAGAACATCCCACAATTTGTGTGTGAAGGTGCAATGGCAGGACAAAACCAAGCCCAGGGGGATACCAGCAATGCAGTCAGATCATAATTTAAAAGTCTGTGCTGTAACCAAGGCTGTTGTGCCCCTCTGTGCTGAGACACTGGGGTGTTGTTCATGGACATCAGTGTCTCCAGCGCAGATGACATCCCAGGAGCAGCTCTGAATTACACTGGCATTTCAGTGAGGCACCTCAGAGTAGCAGAACTCAATTCAAAGGAAAATAAATGGATCTGCATAGCTTGCATATACATGAAATTCCTATGAAAGACAACCTTCAAATCAACCTTCAGCCTTTCCCATGGAAGACAACCTTCAAATCCCTCTCAATTAAGCCTCCCCATTAATGCCTGATGTGAAAATTCAGCCTGGCATCCCCTCTGTTATTATTTCACTCACACAATCTTTACAGAGGGCACTTGCTTCCAGCCTGGAATGCTGCCTGGCCTTTTGCAGTGCTACATCAGGGAGGTGTGCCAGCATCAGGACACCTGGGCCACACCAAGGACACAGGCTCTGGGAGCCAGCCCTGACTGTGCTTTGGTGTGTTCATGAGCAGCCCCACGTGGGGTCAGTCCTGTAAATGCTGGCTGTGATGATTCACTTAGTATTGCATGGGAAATCACTGCCAGTGTCATGGCACACACCCAAGGCTCCTCTATTTTGCCACGACTCAGTCCTTGTGGTCCCTACGGGCAACCTAGAGAGGGCATCACCCACAAGCACCAGCACAGCTTTTAAAACCCAGCCCTTTGTGGGTACTGCACCACGTATTTGCCAGGACAGCGATGTAGGAATGCTGATCTTTGGAGAGAAAGGGTTCAGAGTGTGTGTGAGTGCACACACAGAGAGAAATCAGTGCATCAGCTGTCCTGCTCTTACCAGTCTGCCAAGCACCTGCTCCTGAGGCATCGTGACTTCCACAGACCTGTTGCTTGAGAAGCATCTAAAAATTGTGCCCCAAAAGTACAACTAGACAAACATTTAGTTTTCTATTATCAAACTCCTGTTTCTAGTAGTGGATATTAGCATGCATCAAACTATACATCCAACTATACATCCTTTAGCCAAGGAACCAGAATCCTTTTCAGAGAAATTACATGACTGGAAAATTACCATATGCTCATAATTACATTATTAACACACCACAAGCTCTTAAAGTACTGAGAGAAAAACAGTTCTGCTGATGATAGATTGTTTGCCTGATGCAAATGCAAGCAAAATATATTTATGCCTGACAAATGCTTTGCAAGGCCAGAAGTAGGGGAAGGAGTGAGGGGAAGACAGAAGAGCAGAGATCCCACATTTGAGGTCACTGCTTTCTTTACAAGTGAGCTCTGCAATTCATTCCCTGCTAAATTCTCCAAGTTTTGTTTTAAAATTCAGAGTCTGAAACTGAAAATGAAACCCAGCATCAAATATCTCCCAGTTTCATAATAGCAGTATGAAAAGCTCCTAATTTTGCAGTGTTGATTTTAAATGAAAGCTTCAGTCCAGGTTTGCTCTAGAGTACCATTAGCTGCTATGAAACACTAAAACTGACAACAAGCACAACTTATTTTGCATCCACAATGAAGTCCAGCTCAGAAGTTAATTTTGTGTGGTTTCCAGGTTAACATTTCACACATCTGAGAAGACTCATCCCAAGCCTGCTGAGGCGAGGAGAGATCTGTGAGAGCTTTGTGGCAAGTCCTCAAGAAAAGGATTTCAACAGGGATTTGTGTTGCTGGAGAAAGAACTTGCTCTGCTCCGTGCAGAGCACTCCAAGCTGCCACATTTCCCTATCTTTTTCACCAGGCACCCACTTTTAACCACCCAAAAATCTGCAGAAACCACCCCGCCACTGAAGCCGAAACCTGAGGGGTTGCGCCATGTGCTCCTCACAGACATCAGCTGGACAAAACCACCCTCATTTCTGTCAGCCTGGCTGTGATGGGAGATCACCACGCCTCTCTGGGAGCCATCAGCCTGGTGCAGTGGGCCTGGGAAGATGAGAGCTGAGGGAGCCTCAGTGAAGCTCCTGCTGCCCCAAACCTGGCAGAAGGCACCAGGAGTGTCCTGAGGTCCACCACCCCCTGCTGCCCATCACATCAACCATCACATCGAGCACAAAAGGGTGCTGCTCTGGTGCCCAGCCCCTTCCCACATTCCCATTCTGGCTCCTGCTTACCTATCCCAAGGCAGAGCAGCACCAAGAGCCCGAGCCCCAGCCTCAACGCCAGCGCTGGTGGGGAGGCAGGCAGGCACATCATCTTCCTGTAGCTCCTGGGCTGGGAGGAGAGGGGAACACGGTTAGGGGAACAGAGCCCGAGGAGTCACAGCACCCTCTACAATGTCCTTCTTCTTCCTGCCTGCTGCCACCACAAAAACCCCGAGTGAAGCCCAGCCTGCCCCGCTTCCCTGCCCTGGTACCTGTTGTGTCCTGGTCGAGCAGCAGCGAGGCCAGCCCTGGGGCAGGGAGCAGGCAGGGGGCTCAGTGCCAGGCCATGGGTGCCTGGCTGCTGTCACAGGCTGCTGAGACACTCCCTGACAGAGTGCAGGGGGAAGTGTTGGTGCTGGCAGAGCGCTCAGCCTCGTAAGTCACCTCTCACCGCCCACGGCTTCCTCGCGGGGCGTGCGTCAGGATGCAGCGCCTGCCACCCCCACCAGCACCCGAGGGACACAGCGCTGCCTTCATCCCCTGGGGATGCTCTGGGTGTCCCTCCAGCCAGGAGGGTGTCAGGATGAAGGACCCTGCCTGTGAATGTAAGTGTCAGGCAGTGCTGGGGGCTTTGGAGGTTAAAATGCAGCTAAGCGAAACCCTGATGCTGCTTTGGGAATAGTTGCATAAAATTAGGTTCAAAATGAAACAAAATGCCCACACCACCATTTCAGGCTCGTTACATCAGCAGGATGTAATCCATCAAGAAATGGATTTTCCAAAGAAAATGTAAGAAGGCTGCTTAGGCTGCATGTGATGGATGTCACAGCTGAGCACCTGGACAGGGAGTGGGATGTGGCAGCAGGGCCAGGTGTGGGTGGTCGTGGTGTCACCAGAGAGCATCCACCAGCCCTGCAGAAGGGCAGGGAGCACTTGCCTCCCCAGCATTGTGTCCTGCCTTTCACAGAAGGCACCCACTGCTCAGCCAAGGCCCCAGCTCTGGATGGGGCAGGGGACAGGCAGGGACCAACCCTGCTTTAAAGCCTGGAAGGGCAGAGCAAATCCTGGGCAGATAAACAAACCACTCAATAAATAAGAGCTTGAGGGAGTAAATGCATGCTAAGTGATGTAGATTTGTACAGATACTGCACACCCTCCTGCAAAATAAAATAAGCCCTGGTGTAGTGTAAGAGGTTACAGTGTAAGGGGTTTTATCTAGCTGTAATAATCACAACAAGAGGGTTGCACACCAGTGAAAACCTGGTATTCTTCAAGGAGAAAAAAAAGTGTAAATACAAATGAAAAGTAAAATAATTTTTAAAATGCAGATTTCTGGTTTGCTGGTTAAAGTTATTTTGATTTAAATGAAATGCATCCTTTTTATCAGAAACAATTTGCTGCTACATTGCTCCAGTTTTCCTTCAGTACAGGTTCCTTGAATTAGACTGGTTAGATGGACTGGGTTGAATTACAAATCAGAATTTTATTTTGACATAATTAAAACGATGGTATTCTGTAGAGAAATCAAATACAGGTTATAACATTTCTGTAGAGAGAAAATCATTGTACATTAAATGGCTGAGAGGACCCTGTTGCTGAGTCAGACTGGCTCTTTCTCCATTGCAGGGTTTTGAGTGCCTGTGTTTTGTGTTTTGGGCTATGATCTAAATCCTGTCCATTTGTGCTCCATCCATGCGTTTTCCACCAGCATGGTTTGCAAATGCAGACGACAGTAGCACCATGTGTTTACGTAGAAGTGTTTCCATGGTGCTCAGAGGAGAAGAAAGTATCATTAATGCAGCCAACCATACACAGCTTCCCTAAGTCACAGCCCCAGCTCTCGAGCAGGGACTGCCTCTCTGACTCAGATGGAATAAGCTTTCTCCTGATAGCCTGATCACTAATCCTTATCATTACACAGTTACTGGCAACCCTTTCACAGCTGTACAGTTCATCACCTCACTTTCATTTTAAATTCAAGCTTTTCTTAAATACATATTTCTGCCATTAGCATATTACAGCTAGAAGGAAACTCCAGCCTGTTACGTTTGCATCTGCATTTCTTCCTCGGGACTTAACCCTGCTTTTGGATGAGCAGTCCCAGGGAAAGTAACTGAGCCCATCAGCTGTCAGGCTGTGGTAAGGAAATACCACAACCTCTCACTACACACAGAAGAACCTGGACCAGCTAGGGCTGCCTAAATTTTAGGTGAACTCAAGGATGCTATTCTCACTCAGGGCTCCTTCTCTTTTCCTAGGTGTTACAGTTCTTGGTACCTTCTCCTCCAGAGATTTCCTTGATTGCAAGGAGACTGCAGTAACAGAGAGAGAGAGAAGCAGCCAAGTGCTTTGTTCTGCTTTGATCAGAGGCAAAAGTCATAATTCTTCCATCACTTAAAGCTTCCCTAAGTACATATCATATCACTGATTAATGGAATCCATCAGTTCAAGGGAAGAGGTGTTATGCTTCTTTAGGATGTTAACAAAGTTGAAGGATTCATACATACTGAAGTCACAGTGCAGAAGACACTGCTTTTTGAGCCCTGCAGAGAATAACATAAGCCCACCAATTCACAGCAGAATCCCCACAGAAATAAGGTTCCTTCTGCACTTGATTAGGCCTTCAGCATTTCACCTCTATATGCTCCAGAAACAGCTTTAAATGGAAGTATTGCAGAAGATAAGCTAAGATTTAATAGGAAAGGATGGTTAAATTCTGCTAAAAACATTTACTGCAGAAAAGAGGAAGATGCAAGAACATTCACACAACTACATTTTTCCATTGCTTTCACAGAAAACCATCAGGGAAAAAGCAGAAAAGACAAGTGAAATTTTGCAGCGTATGTGCTGTGCAGGGGAAATTAATTTCAGTAATCAGCACTTGTGGTAGAAATCCTTTGCACTCAAAGGGAAGTCTTTTCAAATACATTGCTGCCAGCAGACTCACTGACATCACCAACTTTTTCCACCTCTGCAGAAATGCACTTCAAGTGCAATCCAACATCATTACTTTGAACATTTATTGATTGTCAAGAACATACAGATGACATGGGAAATGCATACACATATGATAATCCAGAATTTTAGAAACACATAAGGTGCTTAGGCAGGTGAAGGGGAGACATAGTTTATTTAGCAATTTTGTAAAAGTAGAGAAACAATTTGTAAAAGAACATACAGGAATGCAACTTGTTAGGTAGAAACAACTTGTAATGAAACACATAAAGAATTTAGTTGCTAGGTAAAGGCCATAGAGATAAGTAGTATATTATGAAAACTTTACAATTTTAAATTGTGAAGTCCTTATTCCATAACACACACAAACACCCCAACCTCCCTCTCTCAACCAACATCTCAGAGAAATACCAGAAAGGTCAGAATGGGTAAACACTAAACCAAAACACAGCACCTATTCTCCACTGAGGATTCATAATCACATTTCCTCCTACAGGACTGCGATACCTTTCACTGTGTTCAAGGTGAACAGCCATTCCAATTTGTGTTAATCTGAACTAAAAACATGCCTTTAGTACCAGAAAGTCCACGTTGAATGGCAAGAACCCAAGCTATGTTTCCAGAGATGTATCACCAAAAAACAATACTCCAAGTGCCCTAAAAGCATCTTTGTTAGAGAAATGATCCCATTGCAAAGCAGGATAATATTTTTAGGATTTTTTTTTTCATAAAATCATAGAATTTGGTTGGAAAAGACCTTTAAGATCAATTAGCCCAAATGTTAAACCAGCACTGCTGGGTTTAGCCCACTATGTACTTCTTGTACTTGTTTTTCCCCTAGCTCTCCCCAGCCTTCAGACTCTAAAACTGGCAAGATCTGAAGAAGTAACGTCTTTGTCTTGGCACAGACTGGAGCACAAGCATCATCTTGTTGACAGATAAAAAAAGAAGGGAATGGAAAGAAGAGAGAGAAAGGAAGGAAGGAAGAGAGGAAGGAAGGAAGGAAGGAAGGAAGGAAGGAAGGAAGGAAGGAAGGAAGGAAGGAAGGAAGAAAGAAAGAAAGAAAGAAAGAAAGAAAGAAAGAAAGAAAGAAAGAAAGAAAGAAAGAAAGAAAGAAAGAAAGAAAGAAAGAAAGAAAGAAAGAAGAAAGAAAGAAAGAAAGAAAGAAAGATAAAGAAAATGAACAGGTAATATGCTTTGATGACGTGGTACATTTGAAAGCACAGGTAGCATGTCTGGTATGTCATGGTAAATCAGAAGTGACCAATAAAGTTTAAAAAAATCTTCTGAACTCAGAAACAGGTAGGGGGGAAATGTGGGAAATTAATCCCAGCAATGCAAATGCAAAATGCAAAATGCACCAACAAGTGTAACTTGGACCCAATTACTGCGTGGGTGGATATTTGATTTTTACTGCACAAAGCACTGGGGCTTCTTGACAAAAATCCTTAATAATCTGGGATTAGCCTTCCTAAATTACTTCACAGCAAACTACTGTAAGAAACCCACTGGATTGCTGTCCTTTGCTCTAGTGAGGCACTCCTGTTTGTGCAACCAGCATGCTCACACAGTCCATGTAGAAAAGAGTGACAGGTCTGTGCATGCAGGCTGGCACTCACAGCTGCCCCCATCCACACCTTTCCTCCAGGGCAGCTCCTGCAAGCTCTTGTCTTGCAGCAGAGGTGCTCAGAAAGGAGGATGCAATCTCCCTGTGAGTGATTACAGAGCTGCAAACACACTGGTTTCCCTCACAAAAGCAGGATGGGCTCCCTGCAATGGTTGTGCCAGGGAGTCACAGTCCTTGGCAGCACCAGGCTGGGAAGAAGACACTGATTTTTTATTGGTTTTAATATTCCCACCAACTATTTCAGCACATGGGCAGCTGTCTGGCTGTGCTGCGACTTAAATTACTGTTTGTGCTGGGTGCAATGCAGGCTTTGCTGGCTCATAAGGGGCTGTGAGCCTTCATCATCCTGTTTTCACAAGCAGTTTAGGCTGGCAGCCCTGTGGCTGAGATCCTGACAACATTTTAATTTTTTTTTAGCTATTACACAGAAAAATGTAAATGCAACCAGGAGCAAGCACTGCACAGGGTGTACATTCAGAGCACACTCCCTGCCCTGTTCCCCCATCCTGGCTCTGCCTCTCCCTGCAGGCAGGGCACCTGTGCTCCCTGCTCCGGGTGCCAGCAGTGCCAGGGTGCAGCTGAGGACAGCCAGATCCCTGGAAAGCCTGCCTAATCAGGCATTTTGCTATTTGGCACAAGTGACTGCATCAAGGGGAAGGTGGTTTTCAGGCTGTTTCCTATCCAGGACTGTATTTCCCTGTGTTACCCTGGCATTCACTGGGGAAAAATGTGTAATGTTCCGAGCTGGCTTCAGAGAGGATCACACAGAAGCAAATTCTGAGGGCCTCAGTCCTAGAGGTTTTGCAGAGATCCATGGAAATTCTCACTGTCTTTATCACAAAATCACAGTGATGATGAGAAACTGACATGGTGCAAACATTAGTAGGTAAATATTTAAGCTTGTATGCCAAGATGCTGATATGTGGATATGAAAACACACCCACAAAGTGAATAAATCAAGGTGTGAAGTACCATGTTGGAGAAGCAGCACTTTGGATCTGCCTTCTCCGTGAGGTCTGCTGGGCAATTGTCCTGCCAGCTTGAGGAATCTGTCAATATGATTAAGGACTGACAAACTCTAAGCGTGTTTTGCTCATCAGAACATTGCTTTTGATTTTAGTAATCCACAGTTGATTCCCATGATGCTCGGTTTCTAAGATGCAGGCTTACAAAAATCCCAAGAATTACTTCCATACGGTTGATCAGAGGCAGGGACAAATCTCACCCCTGAACATTTATCCCTCAGTACCCCCTTGGAATCTGTTCAACATGCTAACCCTGCAAACAAAAAAAAAATTAAACAAACTTGCTTTTCTTGGCATCACAACATCTTGGATTCACAACATCTTTGTGAGTTGCACTGATTTACTGGAACCAGCACCAGCAGCAGGATGTGGTGGTCTGAGAAAGAGAGAAAGGACTGTTGACAAAAAGGGGTCACTGAATCAGCTCCAAATGTTATATATAATTTCACTCAAATCATTGTGTTCAAACCTCTCCTGCCTCTAAGAGTGAAGCAAAATAAATCACCCCTGGTGCCCACAGGACCATGTAATCAAGGAATTAATTAGAACCAATGAGCATGCAGCCCAGCTTCCTACCTGCAATTTTCCCATATGGACAAGGACCATATATGTAAGTGTGAATGCCACTCTGACACAGATTTGTATATAAAATGCAGCACTGTTTTCAATGGAAATCATGCCCAAAAACCATAATTATATGCTCTGTTAAAATCAGAGCTGAAAGCACTACCTGTAATCAGTGCTGCTAGGCATTGTTGTCCTCTGCTTTGGATGTGGTTAGGCTTCATTTTAAAAATTTAACCTGCTGGGATGATTTTTTTTTTTTTACATCAGATATGGTTTAGACAGATCTATTAAAAATCCACCAAAAAAAAAAAGAAGGAGAAAAGAAACATGTATTTCTACCACTAACAAGAAAATAAAGGATTTTTTTTTCTTTTGTTGAGGCTGTGATTATAATATCCTTATTAGGCTCTGGCTTGTTTCTGTCATGGAAGAAGAAATTCACTGGTCAGAAGAGCATTGTCAGGGCCCCTGCTTTTTCCAACCCTTTGAAAAATGACGCCCATATGTGTGTTGGGAAATATTTAGCTGGTTTCATTTTGCATGTGCTCAGGGAAGGGATCAGTACAGAAAACCTCCAAAACCTCCATCTGCAGCAAGGTTGTGCTGGCAACCCACAGACTGGCCACTCTTCATGCTGGAGCAGTTTTCTTGCCAAATACAACATTTCTTGGCAGATTTGCTTTCTTAGGGACAGCTATGTATCTGCCCTTGCTGATGCATCAGCAGACATAGCTCACTGTGGTGTACACACAGATCAGACAGCAACATGGGAAGTGCAAATTCAGGGCTTTCAGGAATCAAAGCTCAGAAGGACTCAATTCCAGAAACCTGCCAGGTTGACATTTGAAGGTGGGAGGGGGAGTTAGGGAGAAAACAAACAAAAGCAAAAGCCCCCAAAACCTAAAACAAGAACCAAACCTGAAAACATTCAGAACCTCAAACCTAAATGTGGTGTCCAGCTTTGGTTTGTTTCTTTTCCATTTGAACATAGAGAGAGTAATTTTCTGTAAGTGTGAGCTGTGGGGTTTCCCCTTTTAAATGGGTATCACAATTTTTTAAATGGAAACCCTCAGACTCCTGGAGCATTGGTGAGTTTGGCTTGGATCTGCCCTTCTTCAGAGCCCACATCCACAGTCTGTGAGGCTCAGGAGAGGCTGCCTGGACAATACAGCTCCTCCATCAATGAATCTTGTTTTCCACCTAGGGCAAAGACTGAGGGGAGGCCTGAGATCTAAGTGTGCTCATTAAAAGCTGCCAGGAGAGACAAAGCAATGCCACAGCACAGATGCTATGTTTGGCTTCTTCAGCAGATGTGCCCACCTTCCTCTTTTTCTTGGCTACACTCTTGTCCTCAATCAAACTCCACTTACTGTGTATTTTTCAGATGGCAGAGGACAAGCTGGGAGCAAAACATCTAGCTACTGTCTGCAAATGCAAGCTTGCATTTTGTACTGCTGCTTTTTTACCCTATTTCCCCTATTACTGTCCTTGGTGCCATCAGTTCTACTCTTCCCATAGCCTGAGAAATCTTTGCAGTGACTTAGCCCTTCAAATCTGACCAAATCTGATTACAGCTTGTTTTCCTGCTGGGTAAACAAGATCACCCCTTAGAGGAGCATCATTAATAACCCCTTTCCACCCAGCTCGCTTCCCTCGAGGCACAACCTCCTGACATCCTTTCTTTAGGTAAATCCTTACAATGCTCACATTAATCCCCTGGTTCTCCAGCTTAATGGCTTTGCCTGTAGCACTGTAAGTGCTGCCTTACTGAAGTCCATTGTCTACACAGTCAATTATCTTATCAAAATAAACCCACTAAGATAGCCAGGCATGAGATAGCCCTGGTAAACTCATTTTGCCCTTGATCTCATTTCCCACTTACTGAGGTCAGGCTAGTTGGCTGCTTGGGGATCCCAGCTTACACAGCTCTCCAACCTTAGTTTCTTAATGACAGCAATGACCTTTGCTACTGGTAGAAAGTCTTACCACCGGACTGTGTTTTCATATGCCAGTTCCTGAACGGGGCAATTATGTTGCCCCTCATTTCCCCTTACCACCACCCACGCCCTCTTGAGCAAGGAGCACAAGCAACTCTTGGTTTGCTTCCTCCTGGCCACAGCCCAAGGCTCTGAGGTTCCTCATAGCCAGCCTTGTTTATGGCTGGACACAGTAATGTCAGTCCAAGCGTGGCCTCGCAGGTTTCACTATCACAGCCAAAACAACTCAAGCCACGCATGAGCAGGTGACATCAAAGCGGCTGGCATGTCAGGGATAGTCAGTGGAAGAAAATGAGAAGGCTCTGGGGACCGAGGACAGGATAAGCAACATTTCACTTTCCAAGCACTGGTCCCAGTGCAAGCAGGTGACTGAACAGCATGCAAAAAGATCTCACACTCCTCTGCCTCTTACAGCTCCCCAGCTACTCCAGTGCGACGGCGGCGCTGACAGACCGGAGACCAACACATTCCCCACGCCCAGCAAATGTCTGTGCTGACACACAGCCAGACCCTGGGCTCGTGCTCCTGTCACATCCGTGTCAAACAAGGAGCTGCCCTGTGCTCCTGCTGCTGTGGGAGAGCACAGGGATGGGTCTTTGATACAGGCTGAAAGCACAAGCGTGTGTCCGGGGGTGACTTTATGATGCTTGCATCCCCAGTTGTCTGTTCTGTTTGTCCTGGATATTAAGTTTGCAACTTTAAGAGTGAAAGGGGAGACAAGAGGTGCTTTGTTTGTTTTTAGAGACTGCCCTTGCTCCCCTACATCCTTCACACAGACTGTTCCATCTGCAGTGGACAGCAGGAGAGAGCTCTCCTCCTAAGCTTTCAGTTAGTTTTTCACTAGCTGAGGCAGAGAAGTTCCCTGCACTGTTTTTTTTAATGTTTTTTTTTTCTTTTTCTTTTTCTTGGAATTATTTGAACCTGCTCTAGACCGAAAATCCAGAACAGCTCACACCTGTGGCCCCCCAGGCCTGGCCTGGGCTGTGACATTTCCCAGTGCTGGAGGGACTGAGAACAGACTGAGTGAGCTGGGCTGCAACCCACAAAAGGGACCTTCTGAATTTGTCATATCTTCAGAGCAGTGAGAGGTTCTGTTGTTTAGTACTGTTCATTTTTGTGCTGAGGAGTGCTTTGCCTGTTAAATAAATAGGTTTTTCTTTCTACTTCTCTCTGAGGAAATCTTTTCCCGAACCAGCTGGGTGAGGGGCCACTTGAATCTATTTCCTAGAGGGACCCCATTTGGAGGTGTCCTCCCAAATTTGCCCTAAACCAAGACAGTATGATTTTCTCCTCTGCTCCAAGCAATTCTAAACCTACAGGAAGGGCAGCATCCTTACTCCCATGCCTCTCTCTGTCTCTCTGAGTTATTTTCTTAACTTTCAACAACAAGAGGTCTTACATCACATGGAATTGTTTTTTCCCCCCATCCAGATTGTCTTACACTGCCTTGCAGCTCTGTGCAGCCACACACCTGGCAGATCAGTGGCTCCTCAAGTGCTATCTCAGCTTTAAGAGCAAGAGGTTTCACAGTTAGCAGCTTCCTTTGCCTAGTGATTGCTGTCAGGAGCTTGCCTGTCCTTTCTTCTGGACCAGGCTCATCCTGGGAACACACCAGGGGACTGACCACAGCATCAGTGTCTTTGGTGACCTCTCTGAACCCTGTGAGTTTGGGTACGTGCACAGGCTGAGGGTTAAGCTGGGAGAGCGGAAACCACTGCCCATGTACTTGCTCTTTCTTCCAGGAAGACTTTTCCATGCATCAAAACAATGCCACCACTGAATTGCATCACACAAAGCACATAAATAGAGAAAGGAAACATAGGAAGATATTTCTAAGCCTTGTCAGAACAGTGGATAAAATAGAGTATTCAAGGATGTTGCTCACATGTTCTTCTTCCGTCACAAACCAGCACTTCCCAATTCTCTGAAATTCAATTCATGAAAATCAAATGCAGAAGTAACTTTTCAAATGTCAAGCTTTCTGCTGTTCCTACATGCCCTTTTGTTCTTCTGTTACATGTTGAAAAGCAGGAGTTGTTACCAAGAACAGTGAGTATTACAGAGGGAGCTGATGAAGAAATAGCCACAAGAGAAGGACAAGGAAGAAGGCCCTGGCTACAAAGCAGCATCAAAGAAATCCCTGTGGTGGAACAGAACCACCCAGCCAAGTAAGTCAAAGCCCCCACAGGGTTTTTCCTAACCTATCATACCTACAATTTCACCTGCTCTCAGTTTAAATCATTCAAGCTGAGCAAAGGCATCCTTCAGCCTTCCAGGTCCTGGCACTGTATTCCCTCCACAGTAAGCTAATAGGAATTTCTGAGTATCATTCCCATCCACCTGCTTTCCTAAATTTCAACTATTGCTTCCAACTCTCCCTCCCTCAAGCTTAGCTCTTGTACACAACCCATGATTTCCTCAGACATCTTGAACACACTTGCAACTTGCTGGCAGAAGAAAGAGAAGCCTTTATTTACCAACCTTGTTCCTTCCTCATCCTTATTTTTACACTACTTCTATCCTTGCAAAACCAGGAGCCTCAGGAGAGCTTTGGCTGGGATTGGAGGGCTGTGATTTCTGTCCTAGAATACTGAGCTCCTTCTCCTGCAGCTGTTCTTCATTTTCCTGGCACATCTTTACTACACTGTGGACTGCAGTGATGTTCCCCAGACTGCGTCTTTTCCCACAGAAAGGAGAAACCTCCTCTCAAAGCGGAAAGCACATCTAACACTTCAAACATCACTGCTTGCACAACGCAGGAGGAGCATCACTGTTTCAAAACCTACAGCATGATGAAACCTTCAGCATGATGAAACCTTCTCCCCTCCCATCGCTAAGCACCACATTCCATTAGGGTTTATCCTCACTGGCAAGCACCAAGCACCTCCAAGTTCAGCCGGCTGGTGTGCTGTAGGGTGAGTTGAGAGTGGTTTAAGGCAGGATTGATGGGCTGTCTGCTTGCAGGCATGGCACACCTCTGATGGGCTCCTGTCCACCCTGATACTCTCTGAAAGGATACTGACAGCAGCTTCTGCAAAGAAAGCACCTGAAGGGACATCAAGGCAGGCCCTCACACACTGCCACCATGCCAGCACACAATCCAAAATGAATTTCTAGTGTTCACCCTTTTTTTTACTCCTGGCCTGAAGGCCTCATGTAGTTCTGATGAAATGTCCTATAGGGTCTCAATAAGTTTGGAGCTTCAGTGCTGCCATGCTACCCTTCAAAGCCCCCTCAAATAGGAGCCCTCAACCCTGAGCTCATCTAGAAAGGTACCTTTTTTTAGTCAGAAAGAATTACCCTTTTTTTCACAGATTAATGTGAAGGAAAATTCTAAATCTAAGCGAGTGCTAACCACAGTGTCCAACACATGGCAGGGGCAGGTCAGCAAGCAGCTCCAACATGGTACTTTCCAGATGGCATATTCTGGTTACTGGTACACAGAAGTCTAAATTTTCATTAATAAAAGATACAAAAAACCCCCAGAATGTTGCGACATGGTGAGTCTAACTCTTTGCAGTGCTCAGCATCAGAAGGTCATCCTTGCAAAGGGGGAGAATCTTGCCCACCTCCCCACACCACAGTGTGAGCCAGGGCAATGCTTCCCTGCAATATCTTGGAGATGGAGGTGCTCCCTGGCAGAGAATGCTCTCCTCATCCACTTGTGGATGTCCCCTGGGACTCACACAGTGAGATCCCTTTGGGATCAATGCATTCCTTTGAGCTTGAAGGCTGCTGCTCCCCCCACCCTTGGTTTGCAGGCTCCTGCTGATGGTTCCTGCTGCTGGATCATTATCCTCTGTCACTCTGTGAGGAGCCCTCAACACTTTTCTCTGACATCTCTTGGATGTCACTTAACTGCATTGCACGTCATGTTCTCATTTTTTAGGAAGCTGAGAATTCAGGAAGCTGGAAGCAATTAGGAGAACCAAACATCTCAGTGCCTCAGGCAATTTTTTGCCAATGTAGAGATGTAGTCCCATCTTCTTTCTCTATTTGAGGAGCCCTGTGACTTTCCTCTGTGCTCCTCTGTCCTTGAGGCTGGAGCAGAAGCCATTCCTCACAGACAGCCATTCCTCAAGACAAAAACAGGAGGGGTTTTCCCTCGCACAGACCCAAACCTCAGGAGTGAAAAACCCCGCTTTGCTTTTGAGCACTGCACCAACCTGGGTAAATTCAGGGCTGTTCTAGAGAAAACAAAATGAAGCAGAGGACCAGAAAAGGTCATCAGGCACTGCTGGTAGTGCTGGAACAATGGCAGCTTATTTTCCCACTTCCTTTTCTTTTACTATTTCTCCTGCTAGATGCTTCTCAAACTCCATTTGCAGCAGGGCACAGAGGGGGAGTAGATCTAGCAATGAACATGGCATGATGAGGGTTGATGCCCTCATCGAGGCCACCGGGGCTGATGCTCCCATGCAGACCTGTGCTCTCAGCTACCTGAATTCCCCCAGGGCCTCCCCCAAGCCCCCCACACTGACTTGCCCCCAAATTCCCCAGTGACTCTGCTCTGACCCAGCACTACATTTGTGATTGCCTTGAAATCCCCCAGGGCTGCGGCTCAAAAACTACCACTGCTTTCTCCCACAGGCACCAAGGTGGAAATTTTTGTTTTCTCTCCATATAAGAGGTGCTGGTACCTTCTAGGGTGAACAAGGGCTCTGGAGACCTGGTGTGGAAGGGATTGCCAGCTGGTAAAAATGTTCACCTTCCACAAAGTGCAATTCCAGCCATGCTCAGTCCTGTTTCTCGCTCCTTTGTTGTGTTCCTATCCCTTCCTCATTCACTGACTGAATCCTTCAGCCACCTAACCACTCCCAAAAATAAAAATAAGGGATAAAGCAAGGCAGTGGGATCACAAGGCACTTAATGCTGGACATAGCAAAGATCAGCCCTGGTTTAGGAGGGGTTGGGATCCCAGGGAGCTGATCTGGGCCATGCTGGGGCTGTGGGGAAAGCATTGCACCGAAATACTGAAGGAGGTTGTCTAAAAGAAGAGGAGGCTCAGGGGTGACCTCACTGGTCTCTACAACTACCTCTTCTACCATACCTACAGGAAACAGCCTTAATCTGGGACAGAGGAGGTTCAGACTAGGCATTAGGAAAGGTTTTTCACTGTTAGGCTGTCAGGCATTGGAATAGGTTACCCAGAGAGGTGGCGGAGTCACCACCCCTGGCAGTGTTCAAGGGGTGTCTGGATGTGGTGCTGGATGATGGTTTTGGGGTTAAGGGGTTAAAGTGATTGTGCTGGGTGGATGCTTGGACTTGGTGTTATTGACAGCTTCTTCCAACCCTGGTGATTCTGTTGGAAATGGTGCAACTTGAAACATTTTTTATGTAACTTTAGTCAGTGGTGTGTTTGCCTTTGCCCAGGGGGAGGTGAAATGAAGTTTCTCTTGAAACAATTCTATTCAGAGGCTGGGTGAGGTCTGATGACTTTAACATCTACAGATTGGGAGTTGCCAGAAAATACACAGGAGGTAAACATTAATGAACATTACCATGGATATGGTCAGCAACATGTCTGGGAAAAGAGAACCAAAGAATGAATACCTAATCAGCATCAAAGCAAGAGGAGACAGAATACTAAGAATTGTGTAATTTAGGACCAATTAACGTGAATGTCTTTGGAGTTTTTTAATGCATAAATACTTGAGAAGTCTAGTAAAGAACCATGTACGGTGGAATGATTTTCACTGCGCAACCCGGACGTGAGTGGATGACATAATTCCTACCGCACATCCTGGCCAGAATAAACTAATGCCGTGATTTTCTAACACTGAAAAGATGTTGTCAGAGAGTTCCCGTTTTTTTTTTTTTTCCCCACAGTTTCAGCAGCAGTGCTGCCGTTCTTTAAGGGAACGGGCAAAGGGCAAAGATAACCTGGCAAATGCTGGAGGCTCTGCTCAGGCTGCAGCAAGGAGGGGAAACACAACCCAAAACTGGCGAAAACCTTATCAAAATCTGTCCGCAGTGCAGACACAGAGTGCGATCCAAGATAAATGCTGTCAACGCCCTTTTTAAAAAAAAAAAAAAAAAAAAAAATTTAAACAGTTGTTTCCACGCGTCGCCTTCATTTCCCTGGTGCCACTTTCGATTCCGAGGGCTCAGCGCGGCTCTCCTGAGGGCAGCCCCGAAAATTAAAGCCAGCCAGCCTGTCCACCTTCGCCGAGCTGGGCCTGGGGCGCTGCCAGGGACAGCTCGGGGCGCTCGTGAGGAGCAGCCCGGCCCGGCGACACCGTCCCGGGAGGCCGCGCGGGATCGGCCCGGGGGGAGCGGCCCGGAACGGGCTGAACAGGCCGGATCCACGCCTGCGCAGGCCAAGCCGAGCTCGATGGCCTGGGGAAGGTTCCCCTGGGCTCCTCGAAGTCCGCTGGACGTGGTGGCCGTGCTGGCCGGGCTGGCGGCGATCGGGGGGCTCGCTGTGTAAGTTCCCGCGGGGCCCCGGCCCGGGGGCCTCGCCGCTTCCGCTTCTCACAAGCGAAAAGGAGAAGCAGGCCCTGGCTTGGGCAGGGTTTCTGGGGGAGGGCGTGGTTGGTGTTTCATGGCTGAGATACGCGCGGGGTGGGAGCGCTGGCTGTGCGAGCAGCCGCTGTGGTAGCCTGCCCGAGGAGCAGGCCCTGCCAAAGCCGAGCGGTCAGCCCAGCCTTACCCCGTACCCTTTGCTTTTGTATCCCTGAGGGTCGGCCTCGCCTTGCCCCGGCGTACAAAAGCCGCTGGGTGCTGATCTGAGCTTGCTTGTGCACTCAGAGACCATGGTTGTGGTCACACACCCTGTGCGTGGTTCATCACTCCTCCCTTGTTTTTTGGTCTTTGAACATCGTAGGATGTGCAGCGTTATGCTGGGCTGCTGCCCGTGTCCCAGCAGGACATCTCCAGGTGCCCCTGGCCCTGGGCTGGCTACCCAGGAGCTGCCACACAATGCATCCTGTGAGTGAGACTTGTGTGCCAGGCAGGGTATCCAGCCCAATGGAGCTTAGCAGGACAAGCCCGTACTAAACTGCCAAAGATTTAATTCTCCTTCCGTTCCCCCCCCCCCCCCCTCTTTTTCATAGTGTCTTCTACATTGAAGTAATCGGACGCAAAATGTGTCCTAAGGAGGAGGAAAACTATGTGGCATCCATAGTGCTGAGTGCAGTAGCTGACACGCTGGGATATAACAACGGGAAATGGGAGTTCGAGAGGAGTGGCCCAATCATCCACAAGGAGCTGGCAGAGTTGGGGGGACTGGGCAACTTCAGCATCCAAGGCTGGAGAGTCAGCGATGATACCGTGATGCACTTGGCCACGGCCGAAGCCCTGGTAGCTGCCGGGAAAAACCCAAGCTTACCACATCTCTACTCTCTGCTTGCAAAGAACTACAAGGAGTGCATGAATGACATGGAGGGCAGAGCTCCAGGTAACCCCTCCACTGCACTGTCATGTGCTGTCGCTCATGTCTCTCCTGCGCTTGGAGTTTGGGCTGCCCCCGGCTCTGCTTTTGGCTGTTTAGAGTGTTAACTGCATTTCACATAAAGGCAAAAGTGTTCCACACTCAGTAGCAGTTTCAGGATGAGCTAAAGAGAACAGAGTAAGGCAAGCTGAAGTGGTTTGGGCTTCTCTGAACTAGATACTGTTCTCTGAAAAAGATACTGTTTTGCCCACATTTACAAAACATTCTTACGGGTGTGTCTGAGGCCTAGGCTCAGCTTGGGAAGGGTGATGGCTTTTGTATTTGGGGTTCCTGCATTTGGTGGATAAAAAGTGCACATTCAACTACTGTAATGCACACCCTGAGATGCTGTGTTAAAGCAGCACATTTAAACAGAGAATACAGAACTTCTCATAATAAACACAACAAATTACATGTAAAATATATTTAAAGGCCCAAAAATCTTTGCTTGGAATAATTACACTTATTAAACCCAAAGTCTGCTTGTGGCTAGCTCTGTATGCCTGCTTTCTGCCACAGCACAGTCAGGCCACAATCTTCTTTTCTGAACCCTGTACTTCCATCATCTCTCTTTTCTCTGCATAGACACAGTGAGTTCGTGTCACATGCCAAGACATGCACAACCCATTCCTGTGGCTCCTAGTTCACCCAGTCCTCCTAACCCAGCTCCTCCCTGAGCATTCCATCCATCTCTGTGCACATGGCCCAGGCTCTTTTGGATGCTTGAATTACATTTAAATTTGAGCTGCTTAGGCTGGGTCTCTAATTTGACCAGCACAGAAAGTGTGAAGTATCCAGGAAACACTCAAATTCAGCAGTCCTGTGCAAAGTTTATACATTGAAATGGTCTGTATGCTTAGACGTGCTTATTTGGAGTGGCCAGAGTATGTCAAGAGTGTTCTGTCTTGACATTAAACACAGGAAAGGCCAAATCTTGCCACTGAGAATAGTGTATTGGAGCTGTGCATTTCCAAAATAAACCAAGTTGGAAACCTGAACAGGAAATTTATTCTGCTTACCTTTCCACAGTGGGCTCCTATCCTTGTGTAAAGAACTAAATTACCAGTCATCCTTTAACACCCATATTCCCAGTTGTTGGAGTGGCCTAATTAATAAAATATTTAGGAAGGGGCAGTGATACTTGTCAGGACAACCAAAGTTGGCAGATCAAACTTCCAAGGGATTCACTGCAGTTTTGGTGAAGCAGCATAGTTAGTTCCCCCAGCCAAGATGGACTAACCACAGCTGGCAGTGAGACAGCACCTGGAAGGATTTTCACTTTCTAACCTTGGTGACTAAAATCTAAGATGAAAAGACAAAGAACCTAAAATTTAAACGTTAGTAAATAATATCTAAGGATAATAGGACACCTACTGCATTCCTTCTCTGACTAAAATGACCTGCAGTATGCCCAAAATAAGTTCCCATTTGGAAGTGAAGAATTTGAAAGCAAACTTGCTCTGGACATTAAGGAGTGACAAGGAAAGGTCAGATGATCTAGATAAAAAGAAATACATGTTGTTTAGTAGGTCCAAAGACAATTTAACATCTTACAATCAGAATTGCTGCAGCTACAGGAAAGGGATTCAGCTCTGAGAGTTTAAATCCTGACCTGTAGCACTTTCTTTTCCCCTGAAGGGAATACCTAATCCATGCCCTGAAAAGCTGTCTGCAGTCTGGAGTCTCCAGGCCATATTGATAAGTCCAAGTGATAAAAGTTGCATGTCAATAACTTCTTTCAGAATAAATGGATTTTGACTGAGAACATAACCCATGGTGGTGCTGTTCTGGCCTAAGTACTCACCAGGGAATTGCAGCCCTGAAGGCTGAAAATGGAAAGTTGCTATTGGAATTTTTGCCCAACACGGAGGAGATTTCCTTAGAAGAGTGGGGGAAAGTCACATTGACGGCTCACATGAGGGAGCCCAGACCCGAAAACCCAAAGCTGCAGTAACAAAGGGATTCCCACAACGTTCTGAGTCACAGGACAGCCACAGCAGGGTCCCTCAGGGACACAGCCTCAGGAGAGAACTCTGGGGGTAGTGATTCAGTGACAAGGTAATCCCTACATCCACTATTGCTATTTGTGATGTGCCACAGCCCCATATTCATTGTTTCTTGCAGATTACAAAACCAATGAATTAAGCAACACAAGTTTAGACATATTTCTTTTTTCATGGTACAACTACAGCACTTCTCCAGGAACCTTCTGCTTCAAAACTCTTTTGGTCCTAGTCCTCTCCCTTTGGAATTATTTACCACTGTGTGGTTTGTTTAATTAATTTTTTTTTTTTTATATGTACTGATCAACCCCAAACAAATGTTACTGCCTGTGCTCTTGAAGAGTCTGGGTAAGTGGAATGAAAGCCTATCCCAAAAATTGAGTCCAGCTGTTTTGAAACTTTTTTCAGGCTGCCCTAATTCACACACTACTTTTTCCTTTTATTTCTTCTTTCCTTACACCAGTACTATGCTTAGGTTACTTTTAATTTCTTGTTGTTAATACAAAGGATTCCTAACCAGGATGTGAAGGATTTCCGAAACAATTTCCTAATTCTAAAGCTCCCCACAGCAGTTTTTTTAAAACCTGTTTTTAAAAAAAGACTTGATGTTATTCCAGCTTAGTCTTCCTAAATTTGCTTTCCAATGTTTTAGTATTTTACTATTTAGAAGTGTGAGGGATTTACGTCATAAATTGTAGGAGTCTTAGCTGTCATACAGTGCTTTGTTTTACACAATTTTTTCCACTTGCAAGTTACCAGTAGTCATCTCCTAAAATAATATGCACAGGCTTAAAGCTGCAAGCAAATTGCATTGCACAATAACCAGTCTCTTTCCATTTACAGCTTTGTCATCTTCCTTTTTATTTTAGCTACCGTTAGTGCAAGAACAATCTCACTTTTTATCAAGGACTGAGGTGTGTGGTCTCAACCTGCCCAGACGTGTCCTGAAGAAACGTTTTTTCTCAAAGTTTCAGCAAGAGTAATCTTTGCTTTTGTTATGCAGATTTTGATTTTAAGGTACCTTTGTCCCTGCGCTCTCTCTCCTCCCCCTTGCTTTCCTGGAAGAAGTTCTCTTTTACCAGAATATACAATAGAGCAGTTGGTACAGCTTTTTAAAAACGTGGCTTTGTTTGACAGGTTCATTTTAATGTTACAAGTCACTGGGTACAATGCTTGGTATGGTGAGAATTTTAGAAAAATGCCTCAATTTTCTGTTAGTCATCACGAGGTTGGAAATTATGCTGATATCCCTCTTAACAATTTTGATACACGACAGCCAGCACTGAATTAGTAAACTACATGAAATTTAGAGGCCTGAACGTGTTCCCACACTGAGACATCCTAAACGCAAATTCATAGGCATTTCAGTTAGAAGCTGGTGGTGACCAGTCCCAGTAGAGCTAAAGACACTTGGCTCACCATGTGACATTATTCCTGGCAGTGGCCAGCTGTTAGTTATTTTTTGCACATGTCCAGAAGCCAGTCTTAAAGCTGTGCATGGATTTGGAGATATTTCAGTTACAAGGGTGCTGTAAATGCAGGTAAAACAGGCTGTCATAAGCCAAACACTACTGCCAGACATGTACATGGAAGTGCAGAAGCCAAGAGCTTGGCAGGGACTGGCTATGATTAGCAAGGTCACAGGTCATGGTGACTGAGTTGCACCAAAGAGAGGTGAAATTGCTCGAGCAGGCTTCTTCCTTGCTACTCCATTCTATTTAGTTTGACTTCCA
This sequence comes from Catharus ustulatus, assembly GCF_009819885.2. NCBI lineage: Eukaryota > Metazoa > Chordata > Aves > Passeriformes > Turdidae > Catharus > Catharus ustulatus. The sequence goes on along the minus strand of NC_046222.1, from coordinate 5,006,012 downwards.
AAGTAACAGAGCACCTTCCCTGCAAGTTCATCAGCTACCTGTCCTAGTGAGGGAACAAAGTCTAGGAGCAACAGTCTAGTTTTGAGGGTGTGGTACAGCCAGCTGCTGCTGTTACCCTGTCTGAGAGAGGACTGAGAATTGAGCACACTGGGATTAGTCTGCTGAGCCCACCTCTGCCATTGTCCAACACATTAAAACTTAAATGAAGCTGCTTGAAACCTGCCTTGATTTACCTTCCTGCTGGAAAAGAAGTATTTCAGATTGGGCCAAAAGAGAAGACTAGGAGAAAAAAAGCAAAGTAGAAGAGAATCAAAGATAATTCAATGTCCCCAATCTTTTTCTTCTTTACATATAAGCATTTGGTCTTAGCTCTCAAAACATTTCACTGTCTTGGCTGGGGAAGCTGGCTGGGGGTTCTGAAATTTGGGTGTTTTCTTTGTCCTATGAATATGTTGGACGAACAAGTGTTAGTCTAAAGAAACAGCACTGGAAAAAGCAGAATAATTTCTTTAAAAAATAAACAGCAGAAATATGAAAGCGATGGAGGTGGGCTTGCCTCATTTCTTAGTCTTTCTGTAGTTACCCTTCAGTGGCAGTGTTTGGAGATGAACTAGTGAGCTGGACAAACCTTTGCTCTTACCTGGTACCACTGCTTTTAGAAGTCCTGTGAAAAAGCAGCTACCTAGACTTGACAAACCTTTCTGTTTATAGAGATATCTAGGTGTATGTGTATATATCTACTAGTATATATGCTTTATGGATAACACAAAATGTAAATATAAACCATGTCAGTAAATGAGCAGTGAAGTTTTCTACCCCCTAGACCTTTTAATTATTTTCACAAACAAAAATTATCAGGTCTGCTGGGGAAGATGCAGGATGCCTCAGCAGTTTAAGGCAGGGTATGTATGTGAGCAGACAACTTATGTCTTTAAAAGGAAGCTGAAATCCCTTATGCAGAGCGATGCTTTTTCCCCCACTGCCCTGTCTTCCCCCGTTCCCAAGCCATCTCCTGCTGATGATTCTGTTTCTTCTCTCTCTGGGGCTCCGTGGCTCCTGCTGCAGGTTCCACGTCCCTGGAAGGCACCAGTAAGCTGGAACCAGGGAGGCGGAACGGCTGGCGTATCCCGTTCAACCCGCGGGCGGGCGGCTGCGGGGCCGCCATGCGCTCCATGTGCATCGGGATGCGCTTCTACCGCCCTGCCCAGCTGGACACCCTGATCAAAGTCAGCATCGAGAGCGGCCGCATGACCCACCACCACCCCACCGGCTACCTGGGGGGCCTGGCCTCAGCCCTCTTCACGGCTTACGCAGTGAACAGCGTGCCCCCCGTGGCCTGGGGGAAGGGGCTGATGGAGGTGCTGCCAAAGGCAAAAGCCTACGTGCAGAAGTCCGGCTTGTTCGTGAAGGAAAACATGGAGCAATGGTGAGCTGTGCTCCTTGTGCCGCCATTTCTTAAAGCCCTCGTACGACAGGGCAAGCTCTGCTCATGCTTCAGTTTCAGTAATTGCATGATGGTAAACTCCTAGGGCAGCACACACCTGCCGTAAGGATCAAACCAATTCAGAATAACTTGGGGGAAAAAAAAAAGGCAGGTTGTGTTTGGGTCATGCGGTTATGACCATTTTTTGGATCCAGTATGAAGTAGGTAACTTGTCATCTCATGCAACTGTGATTTTATGAAAGGTGGCAAGCAGGGGTGGGGAACAACATCAAGCTTAGGGCTGAGCTCAGTTTGAAAGTTATAACCAAATCTGCCCGCATATTCACTGCACCTCTGTGTGCAGGGGCTCACGCAGAGGTAGAGCTGCTCTGAATTTGGGAGGATGACTCAGTTCTCACTCTGAGCCTTTGAATCCTGCAGGTGCTGTGCTGCCTTCTCTCATGTGGCTGGAGGGAGGGGAAATCTAAACTAACTCACTGAAACATGTCCTTGTGCCTCTTCCTGTAAATCATGTCCCTAGTTTTGACAAACGGGGGCTGCCTGCCATTTTGCTGAGCCCTGGCTCCGGGCTCTTGACGCGGCGCATTTTCTGCTGACGCCAGCGCGGTGCTCAGCTGTGTGCTGCTGCCCTGGGACAACTCACAGCCGCTCCATCCCATCCTGTCTGGCAGGTATTACTTCGAAGAGCAGTGGAAGAAATACCTGGCGGAGAGAGGCATCTCGGATGGGGTGTCATCGCCCAGGTTCCCCTCCAAGTACGGCGTGGCAGAGAGAGACTCGTTCTACACATCGCTGAGCTACAGCGGCTGGGGGGGCAGCAGCGGGCACGACGCGCCCATGATCGCCTACGACGCGCTGCTGGGCGCGGGGGACTCGTGGATAGAGCTGGCCAACCGCGCCTTCTTCCACGGCGGCGACAGCGACTCCACGGCTGTCATCGCCGCCGGATGGTGGGGCATCATGCACGGCTTCCAGGGGGTTCCCCCCTCCCTCTACGCCCACCTGGAGTACAAGGAGCGCCTGGAGAAGGTAGCCAAGGATTTGTACAGCATCCTCTAGGCAGGAGATGGTGGGGCAGCCCACAGGCACGCTTACCCAGCAGCTGTCACGTCCTTGCTCGCTCCGTTTGCAAACCCACTGGATTAAATCTCGTGAATGTAAGCCAGAGCCAGACTTGCCTTTTCTCTGTGTGTTGGCTTCAGTGGGGAGGCCATGTCGGCACTCGTTTGGGGTTGGTGGTTTGATGGGAACATTCAGTGGTCCCCTGAGACATCACTGCAGGGTGGCTGCACATGGTCTGGTCCTGAAGAGGAGCAGGAGCAGCCACTGCAGCCCTGCTGGTCATGCTGCAGCAGCAGGACAGGCAGCAAACCTCACTCAGGCTGCCCTAAATCAGCATCCTGATCCTACAATGGGAGCAGGGGGCACAAGCAGCCCATTGTGTCTGGGGACAACAGAGCTTTCTTCGGAAATTATTTTGGTAGAGGATCTTTTTTGTTTTAAATGACTGTGGAAAAAACCCCCAAACCCAACCTTGAAGCTATGTGAGCGCATTTTACCCAAGTCTGTACCACTTCTGCAATACAGGTAGGAGTGCATCCTGGTATTCCCTACTTCAGTGAATGTGGGAATTCAAGACTCCTGACCAAATCTTTCCTAAGGCAAAAGTGGGTAATGAGAATTAACAGATTGCATTTTACATCAGCTTCTGTAGTGAACTATATTCTGCTTTCATCAAGGTTATTAAAGGTAATTTGCTTAACATTTGATATGCATAATTCTATTGAAAATAAGGTTTTTCTTTAAATCCAGACTATGACACAGCGAAGTGCTTTTATGTTCAAACCCAGTGTATCCCATTCAATAAAAAGACCTGACAGGCCTCTGTTGAATGTTATATTCTATTATGGCATGGATTGAGGGGTGGATGGGGTATGAAATCAGAGGTGTCAGGTGTCTGCAAGCTCCAGCTGCAAGAGAGAGGAGATGTGCCACTAATGTTAGGAAGAGAAATTATTGCATCAAGGAGTAGGGGCAGAGGGAGAGGGTTCCCAAGAGGAGGGCTTCACACCTTTATGCTGTGAGTGCACATAAAGGCATAATAAAAGCCCAGATCTGACAAAAACCAGCAGCAATAGGATTCACAATTTCAACACAGTTTACTACAGCTCTTGGGTGTGTTGTATAAAACATTTTTTTAGTGCAACATAGTACAAAGTTTTTGTTGGGTGTTTTTTTTTCACCTTTTTCTTTTTTTAAAAATCCCGAACAGATTTTTCCACATCATGCATGGACAGGGTCTCTCTCTTTCTTCTTGAGTTTGTTACAGAAAGTTACCGCAGAGAGAGTGATTTGAAAAGCTTTGTGTTAAAACTCATTACAGGAAGAGTCTGCCTTATAAAAACGGAGAGAAGTTTGAGACTGGGCAACACACTGCCAGAGCAATGGAGAAATGTCACCAGCAGGGTACATTCAGGGACCACCATGGGAGCCACTTCCCAGGAAGGCCTGGGCTCTGTGCAGGAACTGCAGGGCTGGAAAGACACCCTGTCCCCCCAGGGGGGCAGGGCCATGGGGCAGGCCTCAGGAGAGCCCTGCTCTGGGGCAGGCAGGTTGGTGAGGAGGAGTGTGGCTCAGGTGCAGAGCAGAGCTCTCCCAGGGAAGAATGGCTGCCGCTGACTTCATTCATTCTCTCTTCTTCCTTAAAGCTGAAGTGAGTTGTGGTTCCTGCCCAGGAGCAGTACGTACAGGAGACAGTACAGTTAGGAAACAATACCCACTGGCTGCAGCTGCAGCTGTTTGCACCTCAAATTCTTCATTTCCATTCACTTCTCATCCCACTCCTCTCTTTGCAGACGTCTTTGCCAGAAAGGGAAGACAAGTGTGCAGGTGTGCGATACATACAGATATAGGAGTGTGATTTTATGCGTATGCTGGGGCCAGTAAGCAGTTACATCTCCAGGAGGCAGACTTCACAGAGGGACGAGCGAAACTGGGGCTCCCCAGCAGAAGAAGAAACCAGTGCTGTTCTGGTGGAGGCGCAGAGGTGGCCAACTTCTAACACCTTAGCACGTATGATCTGCAGCCACGTGGGTCCTCCCCCACACAGCAGCAAGGCTTCACGGTGCAGATCTCCTACCTGAAGCTTCACCACCTCTGAAACGTCAAGGCATCAGGGTCTAACTGACTTAGTGCTACAGAGCATCTGCTGAGGTCCCCTCTGCTCCCAAAGAGCAGTCCGACCCTCCG